>NC_058376.1:137724800-138038436 GCF_018350175.1 Felis catus
ACTCACAAACCTTGAGATCATGACCTGAGCCAAAACTGAGTCAGACACTTAACTGTCTGAGTCACCCAGGCGTCCCACTGGATTCACTTTTAAGACATACTGATGACTGTGTCCTCTCCCCAGACATGTAGATTTAAATTTTCTGAATTTTGTCCTGATTATCAGGACTTTTAAAAGCTCCTTATATTTCACTGGGCAATAAGAATTCAGAGCCCTAATTTTCAGAAAGTAGGTTTCCAATTATGGCCAACTGTCTCACAAATGCAGGCACTTGAGCTCACCTTGGTCTGGGTTTTGAGAAACACCTATTACCTTTCAAGTATGCACAAAACCCATAGTTTGTCTTTCTATGTCAAGGTATTAATATCTTCAAATACCACTGAAGTCCTACTTTCATTTTTAGGAATCAAAAGCTCAACTGGAACTTACTAGAGATGGTTGATGACTCATTCCATTGTTAAAATTAGGTAAATTCTAAATATTGATAACAAGTTATCCTTTAGCTTTCAATCTACCTCTCAAAAAATTTTGATTTAGGTAAGAAAATTCAAACCATGAAGGTCAAAAGGGTACAAACTTCCAGTTATAAGAGGAATACGTTCTAGGAATCTAATGTACCGCATGGTGACTATAGTTAACAATACTATATTGCATATTTGAAGTTGTTCAGAGGGTAAATCTTAAATGTTTTTACCATAATAACAACAAAACAGTAATTATGTGAGGTGAAAGGTGTGTTGACTAACATTATTGCCATAAACATTTCACAATATATACATGTTTCAAATCATAACATTGTACACAATATTATATGTCAATTTTATCTCAATAAAGCTAGGGGAAAATACTAAGGACCTTTGATAAAGCTTAAGTTTTGAGCTTTACTATCCCTTTTCTAGAAACATTTATTTATGTAAGCAGTTTATCTGAGATTATTGAAAATACTCTAGCACTTTTTCATTCAGAAGAGAATATATATCCTATATATTTTGTATAACACATATATATTCCACATATAATAAGTATTCATGTACTTTTGTTATATTCACAAGAACTCAGCAAAATGGAATGAAAAACCACCCATGTTTTACAGATGAAGAAAATATGTTTTTACGATGTGAAATGACTCATCCAAGGCTATTATTCATCTACAAAGTAAATGGAAATAGAATAAAAACATTTGTTTCCTCATTCTAAACTAATATATCCTTTTTCCAATATAGAGGTATATTCCAAAGACTGTCTGAACCTTAGTTCTCGTGAAGAGAAGCTAATTGAAATTAGGTAGGAGGAAACACATCTAAATACAAACTGAGTATGAGGAAATATTCCTGTATAATGAGAATACCTATTGCTGAATACCATTGCTAGGTAAAGAATTTTGAAATATCGTATATGGCAACTGCCTCATGTAGGAATTAATTTTTAATGAATTAGAGACATCAAAAGAGAAATAGAAAGGAATTTATTTCTCTTTTGTTGACAGATATTTTCCACTGAAAAAAGTATCTTTATAATAATTCAATGAATGTTAGGACCCTGAGAGATATACTTTGTCATTGATGTTATTTGTGAGACTCATAATTCAGAAATTGGATCGTAGAGTTAACTACTTAACTCTGTATCATATTCTTAAATATTTTTACCTTACAGACCTCCTTTAGAAACTAATAAAAATCACAGAAGCTCTCTCTGGAAAAATTTCTCATCATTACATTTTTTTATCAGACTCTTATTTTTTTAAGTTAATCTCTATGCCTAATGTGGGACTTGAACTTACAGCCCCAAGATCAAGAGTCATACGCTCTCTCGACTGAGACAGCTAGGTGCTGCATCATCATTATATTTCCAATACAGTTTGAGAAATTCAAAGGTTCTGAGAGTGGTATAAGAATTCAACTGCTGCAGAGTAACCCAGTTAAATATATATTTGAGGCAAGGAGACTTCAAGTAAAATATTTTCTTATGAAGAACTTTCCTGTTTAAAGAGTAACAGTGCCTGTCATATGTTGATCACTCTGTATATTTAGAATTATTATAACTTAAGACTTAAGAGATTGTCTATTTTCTCATTAGGAATTTTACCTATATTTAACAACACAGAACTATAACCAACTGATCACCGATATCTGGTGTCAGTGCAAAATAATAGCTAGGTTTGGTAGAATTACTAATAAAGACAACAAAATATATATATATAGATATAGATGTCTATAATATATGTATATTTTATATGTATACAATATCTCAGTTATCCTAAAAGCAAGCAAATGAAAGACTCTTCTCATAAGAGCTACCGGTAAATGAGTTGTTAAGACAATTCTGCAAAGCAGTTTAAACGGAGATTTTAGTGTTTTTTTGTTTCTTTTTAAGTTTATTTTACTTATTTTACGACAGAGAGAGTGTATGAGTGGGGGATGGGCAGAGAGAGAGGGAGAGAGAGGATTCCAAGCAGTTTCTGTGCTGTCAACGTGGAGCCTGATATAGGGCTCGAACTCATGAACTGTGAGATCATGACCTAAGCTGAAACCAAGAGTTGGATGCTTAACAGACTGGGCCATCCAAGAGCCCCAGTAGGCATTTCGGTTTAACTAGATTTCTTTCTCCCTAATCTTTAACAAATATCACTTACTAATTTTAATTTAACATTATTATTTTGGCCATTTTAAGATATACTCTCAAATCACTGTAAGTTGTCACAAACCTGTGTTTGACCTTCCCTAGAATTCATTGGGAACGATTAATATTTCAGAATTTAGTATCAAAAACTAGCACATAGGTGACTTTTGGTTTCAGTTCTAACCTGTAAAGAGCTTTGGAAATCTGTCGCTTCAGTCCTTAAAACAAGAAAAAGTGTGATAAGCTGAAAAGCACTGACAATTCTTGGACCCACCAGAGAACTAAGGTTTTGCAGGGCAAATCATCACTCCAAAATCAAGAGATCCAGGCACAACAGTGACATGCAGCAACTCAGATCTGCTTATCTGAAATAGCAGTTAGTGGAAACATAAGCTGGTAAAAATGCTTAAAAGATAACTTAGATAAATTGCTGGAGCTTGAGTACGGAGTAGCAGTGGTAGAGTGGTAATTCCTGGTGACTACAGTCTTAGGGGAACTCCCAGATTTTTATGGGTGCTATCTATAGGAGCCTCACTAGATTTTCACAAGAAAGAGCTAAGAAAGATACTCTTGTGGCTCTGCCAAGGGGAGGAGTGGAAAATCATTGTGAAATATGCCCAGAGTCATCTCTATAACAAAGGCTCAGTCTCCAGAGGTAAAGAGTTTGCCAGAATCTTGTCTCAGCTTGAGGAAGGAAATCCTTCCCATTGCACCCTTCCAGCCTTTCTGTCTCACTGAAGGAGGAAAAAACATTAGTCAGCAAGAGTCAGGCTTCAAGGAAATAAATTAGGAATATTATAGCCAGAGAGAGGTACAGGGGGACAGGGAGAGAAAAAGCTCTACCAATGGAGAAATATTTGTGAAGTTCACAATCCCATCACAGATCTAATAGAACACTGATTGAGCTTTCCTTAGATTCTAGAATGCTTCCCACTCCGGTCCATTACCACAACACCAAAACAGCTCTGGCATGATAACAAAGGATTACAGCTTGAAAGAACTACAAGACACTTATTCTTTATGAGGAGGAATACTTAAGGAAGACTGAAGTCATGAGGGGGGACAATCACAAGGACACTAGAGAAATTTGATTCTCTAAGCACATATAGCTATACAACCATTAAACACAGTCCCATCCCTAGCTAGATTCACACAAATCCTGACAATAAAGGCCTGTTGACATTATTATGTCAGCTCCTATTACCCAAAATAACCCACCTGGCTTTCAACAAGAAAATTACATGGCACAACAAAAGGGAAACAAACTAACCCATAGTCTGATGAGGCAAAGCAATGATCAGAGCCAAACTTAGATATGACAGATATTGAAAGTATTGGACAGGAAATTTAAAATAATTATGATTAATATGCTAAGGGCTCTCAGTTAAAAAGAAGACAAATTTGCAAGACTAAATAGGTAACATAGAGCGAAGAAATTCTAAGAAAGAATAAAAAGTAAATGACAAAAATCAAAAGGACTGTAACGGAAATGAATAAGTGCCTTTGATATGTTTGTCCAGTAGACTGGACACAACTGAGGAAAAGGATCAGTGAGCTGATGGGGTGCCTGAGTGGCTCAGCTGGTTAAGCACTGGACTTCAGCTCAGGTCATGATCTCACAGTGTGTAGGTTCAAGCCCTGCATGAGGTGTTGTGCTGACAGCTCGGAGCCAGGAGCCTACTTGGGTTTCAGTGTCTCCCTCTCTCTCTGCCCCTCCCCTCATTGTGCTCTGTCTCTGTCTCTCTCTTTCTCCCTCTCCCTCTCAAAAAGAAACATTAAAAAATTTTAAAAAATCAGTGAGCTTAAAGATATGTGCTTTTTGAAACTTTTTTTTAAGTTTATTTATTTATTTTGAGAGAAAGCAAGTAAGAACGTGAACAGGGAGGGACAGAGACATAGGGAGAGAGAGAGAATACCAAGCAGGCTCCATGTAGTCGGCATGGAGCCCTACAGTGGGGCTTGAACCCAGGAACTGTGAGATCATGACCTGAGCTGAAACCAAGAGTCAGACACTTAACCAAGCCACCCAGGCACCCCTAAAGATATGTTAATAGAAATGGACATTACTAATTTCTGACAATGTGGAGCAACAGGAACTCACATTTGTTTGTGGTGGGCAGTTTGGCAATTTCTTACAAAGATGGACATAGCAGTCATTCTTCTAGGTGTTTACTCCATTGATTTGAAAACTTATCTCCACAAAAATGCTTGCGTGCAAATATTCATTGCAGCTTTCTTTATTATTGCCAACAACTGGAAGGAACCAAGGTGTTATTCAGTAGATGATTGGATAAACAAACTGAATAAACCCATACAACAGTCTACTCTTCAACAGTAAAAAGGAATGAGCTATCCAGTGACACGAAGATACAGATGAGTATTAAATGATATTCCTAAGCGAAAGCAGTCTGGAATTCTAACTATATAACATTCTGAAAAGAGCAAAACTATACAGATAGTAAACAGATCAGCAGTTCAGATTGGGAGGGGGGTTGAATAAGTGTGAGTAGGTGAAGCACAGGGAGAGATTTGTTGAGGGAGGTGAAGCTCTTCTGGATACATGTCACTGAATTTGTCAAACCCACAGAACTTTAAAGAATGATGCTTAATGTATATAAATTTAAAATAATACTTAGGAAGTTGAGATATTCCATTACAGAATGCAAAATATGTCAAAAGGATATAACTGTATTAAATGATCTCCCTGAAGGGGCTGGAGGGACGGTTACTGACTTAAGTAACTTTGAAAATGGAGTCTTGTACAACCAAAAGTAAAAAGTACACGGACATTGTACTCTAGTTGACAAAGTTGTGTCCCATGGGGATAAAGGTAAACAATTCTGAAATGACTTTACGTGCCTAATTCTGAAATTAGGCAATTAAGTAAATGGGTGGTAGATAATGAGGGCACGTTTCTGAGTGTTGGAGTGTGGGATTACAAATAAGCAAGGGGAGGGGGCTAGAATAACCTATGTGGTAATGAATCAGAGTAAAAGACATCAGTATGAATCCCTGTTTAGCTTAATATAGGTAAAGTGCTTAGGAAAAGAAATATTTGTAGATATATATTTTATATGTGGGTTAGTATATACAAACATATATTTCCTTCTATCTTAGCTGACAGGGCCTAGAAGTAAATGGTGTCCCAACAGAAATGTGGACACCTAGTACTTAGATACTGGTTGCTAATATTCTATAATAAAAGGAACCAGGGATCTTTACAGAAGTGGCTGATTATAGGAGGGGCAAGAAATATTTAAGATGAGCCTGGGGCATTTGGTAATGAAGCAAAATTGAGCCACACAAAACAAAATAACACAATGATGAAGTATGTCAAAGGGACCCAGGAGTCAACTGAGAAAGTTCACTCAGCTGGAGTAATTTGGCCAAAGCTGGAGTAATTTGAGCAAAAAAAATAAATACCGCAGTAATGTATTATGACCCCAAAGTATAACGTAGTATCTAGGAGTCCATTGTGATATAAATAATTAATTGAGTAAATATTTATTTAATATATTATTTAGAATATAAATTATTATATAACTTATTTAATATAATAATAAATTATTCTCTGTAAGGGACTGATTTCCTTCACAGAGAATTTCACATAATTCATGTAGATGCTCTACTCACAAGGAACTGGCAAATAACTTCTCACTCTTCAAATATGGGTGGCAGCACATAGTGATTTCCTTCCAAAAAGAATATGGTGGAAAGCAAGAAAAAAGCATAACTTACCATGGAGAAACCTGGCAAATACTACCTCAGCCATGTGATCAATATCAACAGTGAGAAGTCATGTTAATTGTATATACATTGACATGATGTGATTATAATAGATTTTACCTCTATGATCTTCTTTCAAAAATCCATCAATCTAGTGTGATCATAAGAAAACCCCAGATAAATTCCAATCGAGGAATATTCTACAAAATACCTGAACAGCACTCCTCAAAACTGTGAGGTTATCAAAGACGAGGAAAGTGTGATAAGCTGTCACAGCCAAGAAGAGCTTGAGGAGACAACTAAATATAATGTAGGATCCCAGATGACAACCTGGAACATAAAAACGACGTAAAAACTAAGGAAATGTGAATTAAGTATACACTTCACTTAATAATAGTCTATCAACATTAATTCATTGACTGTGACAAACAGACCACACTATTATAAGATGTTAAAAACAGAGGGAACTGGGTGTAGGGCAGGGTATATGAGAATTCTGTACCTTTCTTTATGGGATTTTTTGTAAATCTAAAACTATTCTCAAATAAAAAGTTGATTTTAAACCTCGAATAAAGTGTCATTTGTCAAGTTCTTATGTTTCAAAGTTATAAATCATCTATCCCTTGCTAGAAGGTTATATCTACAAAAAAGGCTTACTTTTCATTTACTCCTCTACACCGATTTTTCTCTTCATTAGTCTCTGCATATACATATATATTATTTAAAATTTAGTTTATTCTCAAGAACATAAATCTTAAAGAGCTCTCTATTATCATCTAAAATGGTTACTTTACAGTTTGCTTTGCTAAGGCTCTCTGACATATGCTTAGATAGATGTGCACTATTTTAATTATTTCTCACATTTATGTTTTTGAGATGATGTATTTTTGCTCTTACAATGTGAATTAGACTCAAACTGCCTTTCCTTGAAGAGAACTTGTTTAAATCCACTAGACTAACTTTTAGCAACATATTGAAAAATAAGTCACTCTACCAAACTATATATAAATAGCTTTAATATGCAGATGCATCAAGTTTGATCTTTAAATAACCAACAGAAGCAAATTTAATAATAGAGATACACCAGCCTCGCTGGTTCACATTCTTGACTTTGAGTCTGTCATCTAATGGACTGTGAAAACCTGGTGAGACTCAGAGTGATTGCCTCTCGGAGGCACGTTAGCTACCGCACCTCAACACAAACACAAGCAGAATCCTAAAATGGCAAATTGTGTGTTCCGAGGCCAAATTGCAAGACCAGGCTGATATTTACACCTGCAATTACAAACCAGAGACCACAGTACATTACATGTTCCAAAGAGATATGGGATCACATTTCACAGGCACAGCCTGACTGCTGAAAATCATGGCCTTCGCTGACACACAATGAGTGTTCTTACCTGTAATCAGGATCACAGCGATGTGACCGTTTCGGGGAATGTCTTCCATTACACGTTCCACCTTCAAGGCTACTTCTTCTGCCACAAGAGATGGATCAATCGGTGTAGGTAAATATCTAAGAGATCATTTGTGTTTATCAGGGATAGAGGTTTCGTGATTTTGGATCTCTGAAAGCCCCAGAATAATTTTTACAAGTTTATTTCAAACATGGACGAGAGAAAAGTTAAAGAATAAAAACAAGAGCAGTGGGTAAAGCATTTATTGGTTGAAAGTCTATCTCATGATGAGAATTACATAGGCTCTTAAATCACATGGATTTTCTGGCTGCGGAAATGTGGAGGAAAAAATAGGGAGGAAGGGGGGCAAACCTACAAGATAAAAATAAGGACTACAGACCTCAAGAAGACTTAGTCAAGGAAGGTGGGGACACTTAGTAAATATTTCCTAATTTATCAAAGGAATTTCTGAAAACATAATTTTTCTAGACAAATAGTTTTAGAAAAAGATAGAAAGGGGCCACCTGGGTGGTTCAGTCGGCTGAGCGTCCGGCTTTGGCTCAGGTCATGATTGTTGATTGCGATGTGTGAGTTCGAGCCCCACATTAGGCTGGCTGCTGTCAGCGCAGAGCCTGCTTCAGACCTCTGTCCCCTTCTCTCTCTGCCCCTTCTCCACTCACACTGTTTTTCTTAAAAATAAATAAACATTTAGGAAAAGACTGAAATATTCAAAGAAGATATTTCAAGACCACAGAACATAAAAATCGTGGGAAAATCTAAACATGACAGAACTGCAACCTTATAATATGAAAGACAACAAAAGTAATACCAATTGAAATATAACTGGTGACATGTTGGACAGATCGGGGGAAATAATACAAAATGGTAAGGAACTAAGATATAAAATTACTATAATTTAAATGATAGACAAAAGACAATGGAGAGTTAGATTCCTAAAGATCAGAACTAAGTAAAACAGAAAACATTAGAAATATAATAGAAGAAAACTAATGAATATGCAGATCAAAAGAACTCCGCATACCCCGGGATTTACTAATACAAAGCAAAATTATAATCAAGTCAAGAAAACAGTGAGGTCAGTTGTCAAGAGCACCAGGATGGAAGAGGGAGATAACTTCAGGTTGAGACACACTGAATTTATGGTTCTTTAAGGCATCCCACCCAATGAGATACTGACTAGGCAGGGTACATGAACATCTTGACCTCAAATGTGTATGTATGTGTATGTATATATATATATATATATATATATATATATATATATATATATATATATATATCTTATATAGGATATTTGTGGAATTTAGTAAAAAAAATAGAGAACACATGTATAAAAGTCTGATGCATAATATATATAAATAATCGTGCCCATTATACAAAAAGCAATTTCAGAATCCAAAGACTATTTTTTAGAAATGTTTATTTATGAGAGAGAGAGTACACATGTATGCATGGGAGGTGGGAAGGGGCAGAGAGAGAAGGAAAGAGAATTTCCATGAGGGCAGGCTCCTCATGTCAGCACAGAGCCTGACATGGGGCTCAATCCTATGAACAATGAGATCATGACCTGAGCCAAAACCAAGAGTCAGATGCTTAATCAACTGAGCCACCCTGGTGCCCCCAAAGACTACTTAAAAGTTACATTAGATAAAAAGAAATTGATAGGGGCACCAGGGTGGCTCAGTCTGTTGAGTGTCCAACTTTGGCTCAGGTCGTGATCTCATAGTTCATGGGTTCAAGCCCCACGTCAGGCTCACTGCTGTCACCCTGTCAGCCCAGAGCCTGCTTTGGATCCCCTGTCCCACCCTCTCTCTCTGTCCCTGCCCTGCTTGCACTCTCCCAAAAATAAATACTTTTTTTAAAGTATTTAAAAAAGAAATTAATAAAAGAGACAATTTCTCTGCTGATCTCTTCATGGTGCCAGTTTCTCTGGTTGGATTGGAAAGGGCAGAAAGCTTGTGGCAGGTACAACATGAGAGTTGCTTTTTGCCATTTTCTAACAGCTTATGCTTCAGTTTTTGATTGATTCTAAAAGTGTGCTGAAAAGGAAGGTAGTGGACACCTCGCCCGAGAAAAGCAGTTAACCCATGATGATAGAGGTTTTTGTTTTGTTGTTGTTTTTTTTTTTTTTAGTTTCGTGTTCCATCAGATATGTTAAGTGCCCTCTGGGCACCTGGGTGGCTCAGTCAGTTAAGAGTCCAACTCTTGATTTCAGCTCAGGTCATGATCCCACGGGCCCACAAGACTGAGCCCCACTTCAGGCTCTGCACTGACTGTGGAGCCTGCTTGGGATTCTCTCTCCCCCTCTCTCTCTGCCCCTTCCACCTCCCAAAAAGTCACACACATTCTCTCCCTCTCTCAAAACAAATAAATAAATAAACTTTTAAAAAAAAAGAAAAGAAAAAAGAATTGCCCTTATCTGAAAAGAGTTATCCTGTCTAAGACCACAAACCTATCTCTGAAGCAGCCTATATCCACTGGCTGGCTGATGTGAGGGCAACCTCTTTGTCTCTCCTTGAGGAATGCTGAAAGGCTATCTCACTTCTAGAGCCTCTCTAAGAGATCCCATATAGTCTTGGTTAAGACTTTGTTGTGGTGACATTTCAGGTTATCAACTCCTCCTGGGGAATCGTATTCCTCTACCTTTCCCCTTGGTTGCCTTCTTTCTTTACCCCATGCTGAAGATACAGTTGAGGCAACTGCTTAAAGACAATATTCTGTAAGGATTGGATTTTAGGCAGAATATACTCTACATCAATCATAGCCTATTATGCTCTGCTCCCAAAAGTAGAATGTAGGGTCCCATAAATGCAAGGGTGAAAACAGGGGCAGGTTCACTATCCATCACTTTGAATAACCCTCTCAAGAATATTTTGCTTTTCATCACCACATTCCAGGTTCTGGAGGCTTAGGGGTCTCAGTTCCCAAATGGTATTTCTTCCACCAGAAAGAGTTCCATGGGACTTTAAGGCATGGCAGCTACCAGGTACATCAGACTTCTTAAGGTGCTAAGGGACCAGTGGCAAGTACCAGGAGTAATTGGCCCTAATCAACAACAGGATGTAGAGCCACTCTTACACATCAAGAGTATGGCTGAGTACGTTCAGCATCTATACAATTCCCTTAGGCAACTCTTGGTACTCCCTTGCCCAGTTTTAATAGTAAATGGGTAAGTGCAACAACCAAGAGCTGAGACCTAGATCCTAACACGAGACTGAGATCCTTTAAGACTGAGGATCTGGGTCAACCAGAATAGAGGGTGAGAGGAAACTGGAACAGTTAGTAGAGGAAGGGAAGGATGAATATCAGTTTTAGGAGACCAGTTACAATGGCAGGAATGATCCTTTATACCACTAAACTTCTTTTTATAATTCACTCTAGGAAGGTGAATCAATCATAATCCTGATAGAGTTACTTCCAGAAATCAAACAAGGAAGTGACTTTAACAAGACAAGAGGTGGACTTAGAAGGGTTGATGTGTCACCAAGATATCCCTTCAGAATGTACTAAGCTGTTTTCCTAGCTGCTAAAAGTACTGTTGGCTGACAGATTTGGTTTGGTCTTGGCAAGACATCTCACCAAAATGCATTAACTGTCTGGACTTCATAACCTGAACTTTCTAAAGCTGTCTAAAACAGATGCTATTTAGTTGCCCTAAGCTAAAGAGAGCTGCTTCAACACCTCACCACCATTTTGGGTGGTCTGCAACTGATGAAATACAAGTATAAAGGCCTGGTCCTGTTAGCTAATCTTGGAATTCTATGAAGGTACAATCCCAACTCCACAATATTCTCCAGTCATCTGAATCTTTTGCTATGATTGCATCATGGACCAACTTCTCGCTCTGCCCAATCCTGACTCATTTCCTTCCCACACTTAGTGTAAATTCAGAGAACATTCCCTAATTAACTTCCTGGATGCTGATTTCTGTCTGAAAGTTGGTTTCCTAGGGAATTCAATCTGCAATATTGTCCAGAGATAAAAGATGATGAATTGAGTTGTTTCCATACTTCAAGATAGGACCAATACTCTATAACCACATACTATCATGATTTTGAAGAATACTGTAATGTACACAAAAGTCCATAATATAATGTTGAGTGAAAAAGAATGAAGGCATAAAATGTAATTGTAAAGACATGTGAGGGAGTCAAAGTATGAAAGGGATCTGAAAGATGCCCCCAAGATATTTGTATAGTTATCTAGACATAAGAAAAATGGTAATTTTTCCCTTTGTGCTTTCCTGTGTTTCTAAACACTCCATGAGTAATATGTATTTATTTTTAACTAGAAAAGGACATTTTAATTGTCATCTCAATGCTCGGTCTGATAGCACAGTACATTTTGGGAAATTGTGGTATCGATGTAACTTTCACACATAGCTAAGATGACTTGTTTAAAGTTACCATTTTAAGGGAGCTACAGCCGTCTTCATTTTAGCCAATGTAGTAATTTTTGATGGTTAAGCTGTATTTTCTGTTTTTCCTTGTGATGAAATACTGAATAATTGTTATTTTCAAATGGACAACCCCGTTGAGAGCTTCCCAGCCTAACTTCTGACTTGTCTGCCTTTAGGACAACAGACCAAGCTGTGCACACCGCACTTGTCACAGTGCTCAAATGCAGAGAATGGGGATGTGTACAGGCTGCTGTTCTTGGACTGTGACAAGACATCTAATCCACAGGCATTAACTTTTTGACTACTGGGACCCAGGATTTCTAAAGATGGTTATCAGGGATGCCATCTAGTTACCAATTTCAAGGTACACTCCTTCAAACTACACGCCGTCTCCTCATAAGTCATTTTCATCTGATGAATGTATTATTCCCTTCTCATGTCTCCAACACTGCTATTTAACCTTGGGACCACGAGCAATAGAGTCAGCTGAGAAAGAGTGTGCGTGTGTGTATGTGTGTGTGTGTGTGTTTATGTGTGTCTGTATAAGGGCCAAGGTGCTGTCTTTTTTAACACCCAATTCCCTCAAGAGCTGATTTCTTCTAAATTGGAAAGATCCTTTTTTTTAAATGACTTGTTTTAAATGCGATGCCTGGTTAAGTGATTGCCTTCTGAGCACCGGCGCTAGTGACTGATACAGGTTGACAGACCCAGGTAACCGAAACAGGCATCTACTGCCAGCTGCTGTTAAATGAAGCAAGCAAAGAGGAGGATTAAAAAATATCCTACAACTGTGGTTTCCAGAATGAGAATATAGCAACATAGCAGTAACAGGACCAGGGAGATAGAGGCATTAACTAGCTTTCTGTTCTTGTTACCACTTTAAGAGGAGATGGCCCTGCGTTTTGGAGGTAAATCTCACTCCTGTTGTATATTTCCTAATACTCATATGATTTCTGCAAGTGTCATGCTACCCAGAACCGGCCACATGCATTCCATTCCTTTTGTTCATGTCCCTTTTTATATTCTCTCTCAGCAAAATCAAATATTTTCCAGCAAATAGAAAATGAGGCATGTGACATTTGTTATCAGAAAGGAAAACATGCTTGCCTTGCTTTTGGTAATTCACTTCTACCTTTGTATATCCACTTTTAGATTTAGTCATTGTTTTGAAACAATTCTAATCCTTAGAACTGGCCTAATAACTTGCACGGCGTATGTAGCCATTAAAGAAACCTGAAGCCGTGGACAAAGCTTGCCAACAAATTAAGGAGGCAGATTATTACTCAACAAATGTCACTATAACCTGAGGTCCCACATTATAAAATCATTTCCAAGTCCTAATCAGCAGCAGCTCATCTATTTTCAGCAATATTTGACACAGCATAATGTTACCGCATCAAAGGCATGTGGGCAGTCTTACGGCATTCCTGACTGTGATGGATTTAACTAAGTGAAGAAAGTACAGGTTTATTCTGGAATCTGCTTCAAGTACAAGCGCTTTAGAGCTGAGTATGCTTGAAATAGTCTGCTGCTTTCGGCCCTGTGTGCCAAATTTAGGTGTACCTTCACACGTAAGTAATTTGCCCCAAATAAAAAGCAGCAGATTCACCACATATCTAATTATTACTTGCCAAAGAGGTCAAATTCAGCATCTTCATTGAGAATAACTGAACTCACTAGACAATGAAAAGTTCATAAAATAATCAGATGAGGTTAACTACATGACTCGGTGCATGTCCATGTTTAACTTAAAAATAAAATACAGGGGCGCCTGGGTGGCTCGGTCGGTTAAGCGTCTGACTTCGGCTCAGGTCATGATCTCACGGTCCGTGAGTTCGAGCCCCGCGTCGGGCTCTGTGCTGACCGCTCAGAGCCTGGAGCCTGTTTCAGATTCTGTGTCTCCCTCTCTCTCTGCCCCTCCCCTGTTCATGCTCTGTCTCTCTCTGTCTCAAAAATAAATAAATGTTAAAAAAAATTTTTTTAAATAATAAAAAAAAATAAAATACAGAATAATCGAGAGCTGAATGGTTGATTTCATTTCACTGACAAACACAATGTTTGAAATGGAAATGAAGGGAACTATCTTGATAATTGCTTTACAGCAATTGAGGCAAAAATGTTCCTGAAATTGTTTTACTTATCCATGTCAATTTGTACTTCAAAATAGAGATTTTGAGACCTCAGCTATCAAAAACTTATCAAATGCATAGTCATTAAAAGGAGAAATATATTTCTGCATATCAATAGATGAATTGTCCCCCAAAAAGATGAATAAGTAAAAAAAACAAATACGAATGATGAAGCCAGTAGCTTTTTGGTTGCCTGGTAGGTTTCAAAGATTTTTACAGATATGCTCTAAGCGCTAATTGTTAACAATAAGACATACACAAAATTCAAATTTGATAATTCAATTTGTCTCTTCATTTTTTTTCTAATTTTTTTAAATGTTTATTTAATTCTGAGATAGAGAGAGCACGAGTGAGGGAGGGGCACAGAGATAGGGAGACACAGAATCTGAAGCAGGCTCCAGGCTCTGAGCTGTCAGCGCAGACCCCGACCCAGGGCTCGAACTCACAAGCCATCAGATCATGACCTGAGCCAAAGTCGGCCTCTCAACCAACTGAGCCACCCAGGCGCCCCAGTCTTTTCATTTTTCAACACCAGTAGCAATCCATCCTAAGTTCTACCTCAATTATTTATAAAATAAAAACAGTATTATATAGGAATATATACCACCTGACTTACCAGTAGGTGCAACTCCACTAACCCACCCTTCTCTTTTTTTCTTGCACTTATGCATTCATTCATTCATTCGACAAACATTCATTACTCTCAGTTTCTGCTGAAACTGTAATGTACACAAAAAAAGAAAGTTTGGTGTCTTTTTTATTTATTTATTTTGAGAGAGAGAGAGAGAGATAGGGCACAAGCAAGGGAGAGGCAGAGAGAGACAGAGAGAATCCCAAGCAAGCCTGGGGTTATTAGCACAGAGCCCACACCTGGGGCTTGAACTCACGAACCAGGAGATCGTGACCTGAGCCTAAGCCAAGAGTCTGATGCTCAACCAACTGAACCACCCAGGTGCCCCTAAAGTTTGGTTTCTTAATTCTAGGTGCTTATACCACGTGTGATGGGTGGTGTGGTGCAGGAGCCAGTAAATCAGTGAGATCTGGATTCAGATCCTGACTATGCCACTTTTCTAGCTGTCTGTGGTAGAGATTACTCATTGTCTGCCCAAATCCATTTCTGACTTTGCTTTAGAAACTGTTTAGAACTGTTTAGAACTGTTTTCGCTTCCTCCGCTCCTCCCTACCAGCAGCACTACACTCATTCCTCTGATGCCATGATTGACCAGTGGCACCTAAGAAAGCATTTGGGGGCGCCTGGGTAGCTCAGTCGGTTGAGCGTCTGACTTCAGCTCAGGTCATGATCTCACGGTTTGAGCTTAAGCCCCACGTCGGGCTCTGTGCTGACAGCTCAGAGCCTGGAGCCTGCTTCAGATTCTGTGTCTCCCTCTCTCTCTCTGCCCCTCCCCCGTTCATGCTCTGTGTCTCTCTCTGTCTCAAAAATAAATAAACATTAAAAAAAAAGAAAGCAGGGGCGCCTGGGTGGCGCAGTCGGTTGAGCTTCCGACTTCAGCCAGGTCACCATCTCGCGGTCCATGAGTTCGAGCCCCGCGTCAGGCTCTGGGCTGATGGCTCAGAGCCTGGAGCCTGTTTCTGATTCTGTGTCTCCCTCTCTCTCTGCCCCTCCCCCGTTCATGCTCTGTCTCTCTCTGTCCCAAAAATAAATAAACGTTGAAAAAAAAAAAAAAAAAAAGAAAGCATTTGGCTGGGGGTGGGGGGAGGGGGCTTCCAAGAAAAGGGTTTAAGAGAGAGCCACACAGTTGTGAAGGACCAGCTATATCCTTCCCCATAGTTTCTTCTGCTCTCTGAGTGGAATATAGATGTGATTTCCATAACTCTGGCAGCCATTTTGGGTAGTGAGGCAAACCTGAGGGTGAATGTCAAGTATACAGTTTCGCAGAGCAGGGAGAAAAAGAGCATGAGTCCGTGATGACTTATTGGAGGCTCCATACAAATCACAGACTGTCTACTTCTGAGTATTTTTAATCTGAGTGAAATTAATTTCTATTATGTTTGTTAACAGTTAATTAACAAAAATTTATAAAATGTGTAAACTTGGAAAGTCCCCTATTCTGAGCCTTTTCCTCTTCAGCCTTAAGATAATACCAGTTTTGCAGAATTTTCAATTAAAAGTTTTAATGTCTGTAAAACAGACAGCATGTAATAGGGGTAGGCAAGCAGATATTTCTTGGGCCTCGAGTGTTCTGACACAGTCTTACAGCTTGATTATAGTGAGTTCTGTTTGGATTGGTCAGAATAAATGTCTCACCAAGGGTTGAGCTGGTGTTGAACAGCATCTCGGAATATCTTGTAGAAATTAGTTTCTAATCTAAAGAGAATTTTTACTTACATGAAAGCTGAAATCATAATAGGATTTAAGTAAGAGAGAAAACTTACAGAGATGTTATAAACTAGTATCAGTGAGGGGTCAACCATTTGGTGCCAAATATAAGTGCTTTTGCCTTTTGAGCTCTATCATTTGATACGGTTACTGGGAAGAGAAAAATTAGCTGGTGCCAATGAGGAATATTTATCTCACATCCATGGCATGTTGGCATTCATGGAAGATGAGGCCCTTAGAAAAATTGTCAACAAAATATAAGATGCACATCCTGTCGCAATGAGAAGTGAAAAATAGGAAAAGCCCATATGAAAAGGTCATAGCTTTGTAAACAACTAAATATTACCCAAATCCCTACTGCCCAAACCAAATGCAGGTTCCATACACGTTTTTAAAGTCGAATTCTTAATCATTTTAAGTACTCCTTAAACATATGTATCTCTTCTGAGCCTCATCAATTGCTGTTTGGAAGTTAAGTGGGTTACACTAAAGGATATTAAATAAATGAATTAACAAATAAATGTAGAAGAAGAGAGTGGAAATAGGTAATAGTTTGTCTTTGGCTTTATGTATAAAGGATCTATTACTTCTACCTGGTCACGAAATGCAAAACACTTCCAAAATAATGCTGGTAAGTTTGTTTTATGTCCTGATGTTTAACCTAATTAACACAAATAAAGAAAATGATAACTAATACACGGGAGCCTCTATATGATGTTTATGGCTCTCAGTGTGATGAAGGAGGGGAAATGCCTGGCATTTTGAATGATGCAATAATTAAAGAGGGAAGGGAGAAGGATCCATTGTCATCATCCTAATTAGAGAAATAAAGCTTTTCCAAGAACACAGACTGCCTCAGGACTTGCACAAACTCTACTCAAGACCAGGGAGGGAATAGCTTGATAGGTCTGTCTTTGTGGTCTGTCTTTACAGTAGAGTTGAGAGTTACTTATGATCCTTTGAAATATTTCCCTTAGCTACGATGGAATAAGATAAACACAACTTAAGAAGTGCAAAGCCTTTCACTCCAAAGTTAAAGAGGAGAGAAAAAGTATCATAGTGGCTCAAGCAGACTTTGAAGTATCTTGGAGATCCAGACTTTCATTTTGTAGATGGGGAAACAAAGGCCAAAAAAGGATAATAGTAGGTTTTTTTTTTAGGAATTTTTCTAAAACAAGAAAGTTTTGGATAGAGCTTTTTAACTATACGACTGGCATATATAAGGGAAAATATCAATAAATATCTATAGTAGTTTGACTGGAATTTCTGTCATTTGCAAGTGAAATAACGTTGACTAATTCAATTTTCAAGAATTTTCCATTTGTACATCAATGAACAGTAATGGTAGTGATGTTTAGACAAAAGTTAATATCTGCTTAGAGAATAGGCTAGTAGCCCTATATCAATGATTAAATAAAATGTACCGCTGGGCACCTGGGTGGCTCAGTCGGTGAAGTGAATGACTTCGGCACAGGTCGTGATCTCTCAGTTTGTGAGTTCAAGCCCCTTGTCAGGCTCTGTGCTGACAGCTCAGAGCCTGGAGCCTGCTTCAGATTCTGTGTCTCCCTCTCTCTCTGCCCCTCCCTGGCTAACAGTCTGTCTCTCTCTGTCTCTCAATAAGAAATAAATGTTAAAAAAATTTTTTTAAATAAAAAATAAAATCTACTGTTCTTGGGCCCTTTGCTAATACCAGCGGTAATAGTGTTTGTGTGGTTCAGGGGGAGGGCATGCATACAGGATAAGATCCACAGGGAATAACTGGATATATACAAAAAAGTTCAGAAAAGGAGTTTTAAGGGTAAATTCTGGAGTGGATGAACTATTCTGAATATGAAAATGAGAATGTTTGTTTCGGTCTCTTTTGACTTCTGAACAGAAAAGCCAATTAAGTGAATGGCAGAACAACTAGGCAGAATGTTGAAAGGCCATTCAAAAATACTCAAAAATACGAAAATACAGATTTTTAAAACTCAGTTTTAAATTACTTGCATTTCTCCAATAAAAATCTGCTCTACTCCCAAAACTTTCAAAAAAAAAATACGTCACCAGGGACCTTGGGTGTGGTGTTTATGGGGGGGGGCGGGGAAAAGGGGGCGTATGTGTGCACATGCACCTAAATTAAAAAAAAAAAAAGGGCAAGTCCCCTTGAGCAAATGTCATATTGAAGATAAAGAAATAACAGTAATATGGAGATATGGAACACAAATATTTACTGGACACAGAACATCAGAGACAGAAATTACCATGAAATTTGACAGAGAAACAAGGACAGTATTAGACTTTCCACAAGACATGGCAAGATGATTCAGGCATTTTTATGAATCACTGTTCAACAAAGCAATTATTGACAAGCATGCTATTCTGTAATGAAAAGTACATAAATGTTAGTATAAAAAATAGATTCATGATGAGTATTTCAGTGAAGAAGGATATATAACAGAAACATTTTATTGAAGTAAAGGCCCTCAGAGTTCACACAAAAATTTGCTATCAACATTCTACCAATGTCTCATTCCATGCACAGCCAACTTAATGAGCAGGGTGAATGTAGGGATGTACAAACAGGTGAAAATTTTATTGTTCACCAAAACGGACTTCAGCCATGTTGAGGTTCACTTCCATTTCCTGATTCTCGATCTTTCCAGTCACTCTAAGTAAACCACTTCCACCGTTCTTCCATTCTCTGGGCTAAGCGTGCATCCCCTTGTGCCACAGGCGGTATGCCCTACGATTTCTCAATCTTCTGCTTCAACACAGGGAGATCTGGCCACATTGCAAGGTACTCCCTGAACCCATTAGAAACCCATGCACTCGTGCCATGCCCTGAAGTAAGGTTACAAAGTGCTCTGTTATAAAGAGGAGAGAAAAGCCAGTGCCTGTTTCTAGACAAATGACTCAGGACTCTGACAACGTCTTCAAGTTCCCTTTTCCCTACCGTTACCTTTGTATATTAACCTTTGAGGTAGGGGTGGTCACAGTGACAGAATATGGCCATCCTGTACTAGTCTTAGAGCCACATGTCCCCAACAATGTTCAGCTCCCATCACCTTTTTCTCCTTCTCAATAGTGGAGAAAAAGAGCTAGAAGATACAGACCTTGTAAAGACGTGATATGGCACCAAAACAACAAATGGATTTATTAAATAATTAAAGTAAAACAGCTCTCGTTGTGCCAATGTGGCAACAGTGATAAAGAAGGTCCAACTGTCAAGGCGGCCTGCGACTGTAGAGTTATATCCTCTCTCTGGTGAAGGAAAAGCTAAGAGAGAATTCCATCATTTAATATGGGAATGTGTATTTTAAGATGCCACTGATGATTTCTAGTACTAAAAGACGAATTGTGCTTTTAGCTAAAGAAAGATTTAGGCTAAATATAATTAAGAATTCTTATCTGTGTGATTAGACACTGAAAATAGGATGGATGTTCAGAAAATATTTACCTATTCCAAATAGGGGGACTTAGCTATCTAAGAACTGATCTATCAGATCAATTCAAAAGATGAATTCTTTCTACCTGTGCTGGACCTACCCTCCCTTGGAAGCAGCAACCTAGATCTAACAAACTTTTTAACTTGATAGTTCTCAGTGCAGTGGTATTACCTTCTACAGGGAAACTGGACATTTTTTTCATTGATATGATGACTGGTAGGTATAAGCAGGCATTTATTGGTGGGTACAAACAGGCAAGATGCCCATGATGGTAGGCATCTTGCATTTCTTGAGACCATCCGGCAAAATAAATGTTCCATATTGTATATGACTTACGCACCACCAGAAGTACCCACCAGTCAGGTAGGCAAAAGCCTGATCGTATTTATGATCCTAAAACAGCAACTTTTCATAATCAACACAACGCATTTTAACACTGTTTAAATGTACGCTGAAAGCTGTAGAAATGTAACTACTGTGTTTAGAGTCAAGATCTTTGTTTTACAAGGATCTTTATGTAGAGTTGTTCGCTATTTCAGAAGAGTACATCCAACAACAGTGCTGTTCGTGGTATCTGGGACTTTAGTATAAACTCCTATATTAATCTGTACTTGTAGCTGTCACATTTCAGGGATTCTAGAATTAGGTGGGAACATCTGGCTAGCTAACTTATCTTCTAGTACAGAAGTACCATAGGATTTATATATTGAAAAACCTATCATTTTATTCTAAATTGCATTCTTTCTAAGTTTACATTATAATTTGAGAATTATATTAGTTTTAAATGTGTATAGAGAGTTCAGTAAATATATGGTTTTCATTTCAGGACAGTAAAGGAGCATTACAAAGTACCTGTTACTAAAAGGGAGCAGTGAGGCTGACAGTCCTGGCTATTCATCAGTGAGATTATATGAAAGTTTCAGATCCTGGACACCAGATGTGGAGAGAATTCTCATTCAATTTTAAAGGCATTTCTATTTATATAAATGGTTGAAAAACAATGCCATGAAAATTGGCAGACTCAAAAAACATCCTTAAGCAATTGTTAAGCATTCTTTTGATTTTTATATTCAGTCCCCTAGAATAATGAATGCTGAGGTTGGGAGAGATTAAGAATCTTCTCTGAAAATCAAAAGATGATGCCCAAAGCCAAGATAGAAAGATTTTTTTTTTTAATGGAATGTCAAATACCATCACGGTGCTCTAAATATTTGCCGTATCATGAGGCAGAAGGCAAAGTATCAAAGTTCAGATACGGAGATATATGTGGAGTCCTCCAAGGAGAAGATGGTGATTCCGAGTCAGGAGTAAATGATTATTATGTTGGGGAGTGTTTCCATCGCTGACATTGCATGGAATAGGGGCTATCCAGCCTTGCTCCCTAAACCTGGAGGTTCCTTCAAGGTACATCAAGTAATATACTTATCAAGGACGGGACATGCCTATAGGCTCCCTCAGCTCCTGCTTCTCTTCATACACAGCAGCTGCTCTGCACTGTCCAAATTTATATATTTGGGCTTCCAAGTAGACTGTCGCTTATTTTAATTCTGTGTTTTTATAGACTGAGTGACACTTGTCTAACCCAAAGCTAGAGTTAACCTCTGTCTTAGTCCACTCAGGCTCTATTGCAAACCACTATAGACTGGGTGGCTTATCAAAAGAGAAAGTAATTTCTCACAGTTCCAGAGGCTGAAAATCTAAGATCAAAGTGCCAGCTCTGTCAGGTTGTGGCGATGGCCCTCCTCTCAGGTACAGACTGCTGACTTCTTGTTGTGTCCTCATACCGCAGAAGGAGCTAGGGAGCTCTATGGGGTCTCTTTTGTAAGAGCACTAATCCCATTTGGAGGGCTTTGCTATCATGACCTAAGTACTTCCCAAAGGCCCCACCTCCAATACCATCACATTGGGCATTAGGATTGAACGTATGAATTGGGGGGGGGGGGGGACACAAAAACTCAGTCCAGAGGTTATGAAGTTGAGATAGAATGTTACATTGGTGACCCTCAAGGAACCATGACTCCCACACTCGCCCCTTGTATAGTCCCCACCAACACTGGCTCATGGTTCGGTCATGTGTCATGCCTTGTCAATGGGACATTAGTAAGTGTGACACAAGCAGAGGTGTGATAAGCACTTCCTCATTACGTCTCCCTGTCTAATTTTTTAAAAAATGTTTATCCATCGAGAGAGAGAGAGAGAGAGAGAGAGAGAGAGAACATGAGCAGGGGAGGGGCAGAGAGAGAGAAGACACAGAATCTGAAGCAGGTTCCAAGTTCTGAGCTGTCAGCACAGAGCCCGATGCGGGGCTTGAACTCACAAACTGCGAGATCATGACCTGAGCCGAAGTCAGATGCTTAACTGTCTGAGCCACCCGGGTGCCCCTATGTCTCCCTATCTCGATAATCTTGAGATTATCGTAACTGTGAGGAAGCTCAATTTGACCACCCAAGTAAAAAAGAATGAAGGAAACTGGCCAACAGCTAGAACCGAGACCCCAGTATATGACGCCAAAGGAACAGTCACAGAGAGTCCTGACGAATTGGGCTTTACCAGCTGAAGCCCTAGACGACATGGAAAGAGACAATCCATCCTTTGCCCTGTCACCATTGTGAACTCTCAGGAAAGTGAACAAAAACAGCAGTTGTTTTAAATCATTACATGACATAAGATAAGTGAAACAGGGAGTCTTTATGACCCCTTAGTTAAAGGACCAAGGTTGCTGTATGTGTGGAAGCAAAGGTGACAGGTTTCAACTGTTTTTCCACAGAAATGCTGCTAAAAGTCCCTGCCCTTTTTTTCCGGGTCAAAATTCTAACTGTCTCTAAATACAATAAACAGGACTTTCCGATATAAAATAGTATCAGGGTTTGGGCATGACAAGGATTAAATTATTCCCGATCTGTTTGTTTTAAATGTCAGTGACATGCCATATCTATGGTGTCAGTGGAAATTCTCAAGAAAATGATGTGGAAAATTGTAAATTTGGTTATTTTCAAACGAAAATTCACCAGATGAAATTTCTTTTTGTATTTAGAGAGTAGGATCCACAGTCCACAGCACAGTATTTGCACAGTATCGGCATTCATATCCATTTACTGGTATATAGTTTACCATGTAAATTGACCTTATCATCCATGTACTGCAAAACACTTAGAAGTCCTTAACTATATGTATCTTTTTAATTCTCAAGTTTGTCTCTACATCCTATTGCCTATGTTTTTGCCTGAAGTATGAGGGCATGGAATTTGGATTCCTCCATCAACTCTCTGTTTGGGGAAACTCGGCACATCTACTGTGAAAGTTCTGTAAGCTCTCAACTGATGCCAGGAAGGTCACCCACCCCTCCTATTCTGGCCGTGATCTCACCAGCCCCCACTCCACCCTGACTAATTGTTTCACTAAAAACAAATGTAAGCTCTCAGCTAACATAAATGGGGAGTTGTGCGGAAAATCTTGTTTCATCCTGTTATGAGCTTGAAGGATGTGCTGTCGCTAAATGTGTGCCATTTGGTAAACACACACTGGGACTCGCAAGGTCTCAGAAACCACCAGGGTGGAAAGTCCCCCAATAGCAAAAGCTCCTTTATTTTCTTCCCTCTCTGTCCTAGCGGGAGACTTTGGGCAAGTCACAAAACTTCTGAGTCTCAGCTCACCCAGAACTACACTGGGATTTCTGAATGGGGTGGTTGTTGAGAGGATAAAATGAGAAGATACAATTATATATAACTCTGTCTTGATATGAATCCCTGGGTGGGTAGGAAGAATTGTGTGCTAATATAACATTGCATAAACCCAAGGTAGTATTTTTATAAGCATTGTTATTTAAAGTTTGAAACCGAAAAAAATTAACATTAAAAATTAAAAATCTTGTTAATTTTAGGCGTCAACTTGACGGGGCCACAGGAAGCCCAGATATCTGTGGTGTTTCCGTGAGGGTGTTTCCAGAAGAGGTTAAAATTTGAACTGGCAGACTGAGTAAAACAGATGACCTTCCCTGTGGATGGGCATCATCTAATCTGCTGAAAGCCTGAATAGAACAAAAAGCAAAGGAAGATTTGATTCACCCTGACCCCTAGCTATGACATCAACCTGTTCTCAGTGCTCCTGGTTGTGAGACCTTCAGACTGACTGGCATCTACACCATCATCTCCCTAGCTCTCAGGCCTGTGAACTGTATCACCTACTTTCCTGGTTCTCTGCCTTGCAGACAGGAGATGGTGGGCATCACTTGAACCAGGACCTTAGAATCAATCTCCCTCTCTCAATCTCTTCTCTCTCCTATTGGTTCTGTTTGCCATTGGAGAACCCTGGCCAATATAAATAACCATCTATTAATTGGCAAAGGAAACATTTTCAAATCAAGAGTAGATTTATGAAATTGAGGCATTGAGTAGATTCCCCGATTGCTTTGACAGGACAAATTTAAACTGAATTTTTAGTTAAGTTTCATTTTTCTTACAATGAGACTGATTTCTAAGACAAACTAAGATGTATACAAACAGCCGCATCTCAAAAGAGTATGCTTAAAGAGCTAAATCATTTTAGCCTTTAAGTTATCATACAGTGCTTCTGCAAAATAAATGTATTATTCAAAAATTTTTAATAATGTTTATTATTTATTTCTGAGAAACAGAGAGAGAGAGAGAGAGAGAGAGAGAGAGGGAGCAGCGGAGGGTCAGAGAGCAAGGGAGACACAGAATCCGAAGCAGGCTCCAGGCTCTGACCTGTCAGCACAGAGCCCAAAGCGGGACTCGAACCCACAAACGGTGAGATCATGACCTGAGCCGAAGTCGGACACTTAGCCGAACGAGCCACCCAGGTGCCCCTGCCGAATAAATTTAAAAGATAATTTTTTTCTGTTTTATTTTAAACTACACACTAGTTGTGTAAACTTATTTCCCTGATTCTTCAACCATGACCTAATCCAACAGGAGGTTATCACATTTCAGATATTTCTGGGGTTTTGTAGAAAAGGGAAACTTGGGTGGAAAAATGCAGTCATACTTGCAGGCTGTCATGGAGAATCTTAAAACGAGAAGCTAGAAACTACCATGTCATTTCAATTTAAATGAACATACAGGGCAGTACTAGAAGGAACAGAATGAAGGGACATGTTGCTGATGGACAGGAAGTAATGGAGGAATTTCCAGGCTTATGTCAACTTAATTTCAGTAATTTTATTCTGCTCTCATATGACAGTTTTACTGCCCTCCCCAATCTGCTGCTCCCAGCATGACGCCTGTGGTACAAGTTTTATATACTAGGAAGGGCCCTGATTAGAGGAACCTTCAAAACTCTTGAGGAGCCAAGGTGAACTCCAGCACAGAATCAATCCCATTGTATAATGAAGGATGAATGCACTGGGCGGAAACCCACAAGACACAGGTTCCTCACACGCCTGCAAGGTACATTTGCAGAAGCCACTTAACCTTTCTATTAAGCGCCAAGCCTAATGGAAAACAATTTTAAACACAGGGTAACTTAAATGCTGTGCTCCTGTACTCTGCTTGAGCAATCCACCGGAGGTGAGTTTCATCCAAACAAGAGATGGCTGGGAAGTTTCTGTCAAACAGACTAACAGTGAGTATTTCATGGATTTCATTACAGAACGGAGTCCAAAACAAAAAGTGGAAGAGGAATATGTATGTATGATATGCTCTGATAAAAAGAACACAACTAAAAAATGGGAGGCCATGGGGGATTAAAGGGTACACTTAGCGGGATGAGCACCGAGTAATGTGCAGAAGGGTTGAATCTGTATTTATCTGTATTCAATCTGTAGAATTTCAAAACTGCACACCTGAAACTAGATAACACTGAATGTTAACGAGACAGGAAGTAAATTTAAAAAAACTTAATATAAAATGGAAGGATATGAGAGAGAAAAAGAAAGCAGAGTAAGTCATAGACTATTGTGTAGGAATACAAATGAACACTAACCAAATAGTAAAAAATAAGAGAAAGGGAGCTAGCTCAAGGGTACTTTAAAAGGTATGTGTGTGAACAAACAACAACAAAAACAAAAACCCAAATCTTCATAAAGAGCAAAAAAAAATTTAAAGCAAGGAAGATACACCAAATGCAGAAACACAGTAAATGTAACATAACACAGTAATGCTCAAATAATAATATATAGAGCTGAGACCAAACATATTAGTCGCAACAAAAGTTTCTTTTAAAGGAAAGCTATTTCCTAATTGGCTAATCCATAAAATCTACCTCTATTTGTACTCAGAGATTACCTAAAGGATAATGATTTAAAAGGGCTAAAAATAGAGGGAAGGACAGGGGTGCGTGGGTGGTGCAGTCGGTTAAGCGTCTGACTTCAGCCAGGTCAAGATCTCGCAGTCTGTGAGTTCGAGCGCCACGTCAGGCTCTGGGCTGATGGCTTGGAGCCTGGAGCCTGTTTCCGATTCTGTGTCTCCCTCTCTCTCTGCCCCTCCCCCGTTCATGCTCTGTCTCTCTCTGCCCCAAAAATAAATAAATAAAAAAACGTTGAAAAAAAAATTAAAAAAAAATAGAGGGAAGGACAAAGACATAAGAAAAAGAAAAAAACAAAACATGAGAAAGCAGAGATTCTAATCCTGATAGCCAGATAAAGTCAAACTCAGACAAAAACCAAAACAAAACATTAAATGAGACAAAAACACAGTGTAATGCTAAGAGTATATGTTTGGGGGGGGGAGGGATTAAAAAACAGCATTGGGTTCTATTTCTAGGTCTTTCTGTAACTTTGAGATCGTAGGTAAGTTCACCACCCTGAGTGTAAATTTCCTCTGTATGAAATAGTAATAATACACCACACAGAGTCTTTGTCTTCTGGAGTAAATACGATCCACATCCAAACAATGGGGAAACAATTCCTGTCACCCACCAGATACTTTAATGCTGAGTGGAATACATGTGCTCTATCAGCTTATGTACAGGATATTTTTATGAGTTCCTCTGGATGCGTGGGGCTTTTTTAAGTATATGATTTAAAACTAAGAACCCCCTATCCTTTTTGAATTTCTGTAGGTTTGAGCTGTGGGTTTCCAAAGGAAGAATCGCATAGTCCCCTGTGGTAAAAACAGAAAAATAACTGACAAAAGCCTATCCAGCTTTTTAGCCAACCCCAGTGTTTATCCCTCCTTTGGAATTTACAAATGCGTGTCGAGTTCTACTGTATACTGGGCACATACGGCCCCCTTTTCTTGCCTTGTAATTTATCGTCATTCCGCAATTCTTTCTTTCTTTTTTTTTTTTTTAATTTTTTTTCAACGTTTATTTATTTTTGGGACAGAGAGAGACAGAGCATGAATGGGGGAGGGGCAGAGAGAGAGGGAGACACAGAATCAGAAACAGGCTCCAGGCTCTGAGCCATCAGCCCAGAGCCCGACGTGGGGCTCGAACTCACGGACCGCGAGATCGTGACCTGGCTGAAGTCGGACGCTTAACCGACTGCGCCACCCAGGCGCCCCCATAATTCTTTCTTGAGAGACCACAGGGGCACACACAAAGCGCCACCGGGGCTGCAGATACAAACAGCAGAGAGATACAATTCTCAGACACCGCCTCACAAGGTGGCCCGAGTGTCCCAGCTCCTTAGTCTAAGGAGCTCTCATACTCCTGCCCTATGGATTCTAAACATGATTAGTTGTCTGTAAATCAGTCCAGAAGACCTTTAAACACTGATATGCGGAAGCAGTTAAAGCGCGCACCCAACAGCCTGTGGGATTTTCTAATATGAATCGATAAGGGAACCCCAGCTTGGCGTTCACAGACTGGACTGGGTTTCCAACGACGTTGCACAGACAGAATCAGAGAGCTTTACCCTGCAGTCACAGAAGCAAGAAATGTTTCATCAGAGAACTTTAGTTCCTTCTTTTAGGAAGAAGAAAAGGAAGGCATACAGAAAGGACAGTGTAAGAAATGAAAGCACCAGGAAGGGGAAGAAAGAGGACAAAGAGAGAGAGAAAGGTCTTGTATGTATTTATAGATTTTCAAATGCCACATAATTTGGCCTTTGAATATCACTAGAATGTACCTGTTTCTGACTTCAGCTTTTGCATTATGTATTTATGTAAAATACATTTAGCCAGGAGGAGCCTTTGAAACTCTCATTACTATTCCTTTGGGGAAAATTATAAAGTTGTTCCTGCTCATACAAACTCAGAGAGAGTTGTCTGAGATCCTCTGCAATATAATTATTTAATGTGAACCCAACCGTTACATGTCTCTCTTCTCTTTCCTGCCATCTGATTGATTGACACGCAATTATCCCATGGTTATTACATTTCATTAATACCTTTGGATCCTGTGTTCCCATTTTGTTGCACCATCGTTTGATTTCAAATGCATTAAATATCATCAGTTTAATCCTAGCTATACTGTAGCAAACAGTTTGCCACCTACAGAATTTCCAGATATATTTTCAGTTTGCAAAGTAAATAGAGAATTGAGGCCTCACCCTGACTGAAAACTGGGAACTATTCACTGGAGGAGTAGAAACTGAAAGAATTGACATTCAAACGTATAAGCTGTTTTCATTTTGCAAGAGTTGAAGATCTGAAGACAATTTGGGGCATACAGTTTATCCGCTATTATGAAACTACTGAATGAACCATTTACTTATGAGAACGTAGAGCAAAGTCCATAGTAGAAATTCAAATATTGGGGCAGTTGTGGCTGTAAGGCCTATACAACGTGATAATATAAATAACTTTTATTATTATACAAAGTGCATCATAATCCTGAATTTTAACAGTCCATCTCTGACTTTGCTTGTGGATTCCTGCTGTGCTTTGTTTCAACACAACGCAAACATTTTTAACACTGTAAATATTGTGATCATGTTTTCTAAGAGTTGGGATAATGAAAATAAGAACAATCCCAATTCCAATGGTAGCATGACCCCGACATCAAAAAAGGAGGCTAAATGTCTGTGCCATTTTAGTAACAGATGGCCGTACTACGGGGCTAGGGAGGTAAGCGATCACAACAGAGCATCTTAAATCACACGCTGGAAAGAATATGGAAGCGGGCAAGGTGGAGAAGGAGATGTGAAAGCACATACAGACTGATTCTCACAAATCTGGGATTAGATAGGCAAACACTTCCAAACCGATTAAAAGTGTTGTTGTTGTTGTTTTTTCACTCTCCCAGAAAGCTATCAAGGCTCAATCAAAAACAGCAGTCATTAAATAGCTGTGGCATTCTTCACAAATGAACACACGTTTGTCGTGACTTTGTTAAATTCGCATTGGGTAAGCAAAGCCCTGGCGTAACTGACAGCGAACCTCCATTCAACAAAAGACAAGGGAAACTGAAATAGAGAAATTTAATACTCACAGGTGCTGGAGGAAGGACACGGCATGCCTCGACGATACCTCTGAACCGGTCAAGGCAGGGTACAGGCAGAGACCCACAGGGCTGGGGCACATGCCTTGGTTAGGGTTAGTAGGTGGGAGTGCTTTATAGGGTTTCCAGGCTAAAGCCAGACTGCTCAATTTAAACTAAAGGGACTCAAGTTCCAGTAAGCTCCATGGAAGTCGTATCTAAGGAGCACATAAAAGGAGGGCCCTGGGAAGCAGGGGAGACTTTATCACAAAGACAACTGGGAAAATCACATCAGAAACTTACATTTACTTGTGACCCTGCAGGCTGTTACATAAGGGGTGAAACGGTTTCCATCTAAACTGGAACAGGAAGATAGGAAACGGAGACCCTCACGCATGCGCCCTCAGAGAAAACGTAAGGAGCGTGCGCCTAGAAGCGCTATCTTAAGGCCAATGATCTTACTGTTTGGACTTGGGCCAGACTTTCCCTTTTTTTGTATTCCTTCCGCACAGATGCAGCCTGCCCCAGAGCTTCAGTGGATTCACCTGTATGTAGCTTGCTAGAGTTTGCGTTTCTCAAACTGCAGTCCTTCTATTTCCAAATAAACTCGATTTCTGGTAATGAGGGCCTGCCTCCAGTACACCTCTTTAATTGGGTTGACAAGGGCATGCGCTACCCTGAGTGGCTAATGTCAGTCTAAGGCCCTCTTGGCCAAACAAAATGAATGCCCAGGCAACACCGCCATGCGTTAACTTAGCTAACCTCTGGACGGTATCATATCGTTCCCTTCTGTTCAATGAAAATAAGTAAAGTTACATTTCCCGGTTCAGAGACTGTAATTAAAAAGACTTACGGGTGAACGAAAGGAGAAATTTTGAAAATAGGTAAGTTGGCTCTTTACAGTGTATAGCTTTTTGTGTCAGAACTTACCAGTGATCATACTTTCTCCAGTATATCAAATGAAACACCGAATCATGGCAAAACAAAAACACACAAAAAATTTTTCCCCTAGCTATTAGATACTTTGATTTCAAAAATGTAGTTTATACTCATTTTCTAAATTCTATGAAGGTTTCAATAAAACATCAGTAAATGTAAAGTAATAGCTTGTTGACATCCTCACCAAATAAACTCTACACTGCCTGTCAATATGAATAATTAGGCAATGGGGCAAATGTAAATTTTGGAAAATTCCATTGAGGTTATAAACTTCTTACAAAGAAAATGTTAAATCTCTTGCAAACCTCGTATACAACAGTGCTAAAAACAGATGTGATTTGCTTCTCTGTGATATTAAGGATTTCATAAAGAAAAAGTTTTTTCACTTTCCAGTTCCCTCAAAATGTGCATAAACATTTAATGGTGCTTTAGACTTTATGGAAATAAAAGACGATAACCTTTCACATGTCTACGGGATGGCTTTCATTATTGTCAGCCATAGGAAAGATATTAAAATGTTGGCCTGTTGTAAGATTACATTTTCAAAGTTTGGGACAAGAAGAATGTTCTCCAATTTAGACATACATTTAAGATGAGAAATGGAAAAAACATTACAATAAAACAGAAACTTACATACTGTTTCTCCAAAACCGTTTGATAATCTTTGAAGGGCCATAATGAGTCAAGAAAAAGATGAACTGATTATATTTGAATCATTTAATGCTATGTGTAGGTTGCAGCAAAATCTCATACAGTGAAAATCATGACTCATTTTTTGGAAATAATACTGCTTAAGAATCCAAAAGTATGTCTACAGAAAAGGAAAGCCAAATTTAATAGGACTTTCTCAATATCTTTACTAGAACTGTAACTTACTTGGAATACAATTCTGATTTCACAAGTTCAAATTATCTCTATATATTAAAACCAGTTTCCTGGAAAGATTTAAAATGTGATGAAATCCAAAGTGCTTCTGAATGCTCAAAAATGAAGGACATTTTAGATACAGATATTTATATGATGAATTTAGACATGCAAAAGACTTTACTGACAAACATTTCATCTACCACAACAAGTATATAGATACAAAGTGGATGACATTATTGTCAGTGTTTTTTATTTAAGCCATAATTTAAGTTATAATAGATATATAGCTGTATTTCATTATTGTTTTAATTTGCAACTCACTAAAGACAATATAATATTGAGCATCTCTTCATTGCTTACTTGCCATTTGAATATCTTTGCTGATGTTCAGAACTGCTGTATATTTTATAACTGGGTTGATTTATTTCTTTATTGTTGAGTTTTAAGAGTTCTTTATATATTTTGGATAGAGTCCTTTATCAGGTGTGTTTTCAGCAAATATTTTCTCTGAGTCTATAACTTATCTTTTGATTCTCTTAACAGTATCTTCACAGGAATCCTTGCTTCTTTGTTAAAAATTAGTTGACCATATTTGTGTGAGTCACTTTGTGGACTCTCTTGTCACTCCATTGATCAATTTTTCTATTCTTCCAATAATACCAGACTTTCTCGATTATTGTGGCTCTGTAATAAGTGAAGCTGGGTAGTGTCACTCCTCCAATTTTGTTTTTCTTCAACATTGTGTTGGCTATTCTGAGTCTGTTGACTTTCCACGTATACTTTTAAGTAAGTTTGTTGATATCCACAAAATAGCTTATTGATATTTGGGCTAGGATTGTGTTGAATTTATGAATAAAATTGGGAAGAACTGAAATCTTAATAGTATTGAGGCTTCCCGTCCATAAACATGAAAAATTTTCTCCTTTTGTTTAGTTTTTCTTTGATTCCTTTTAGCAGAGTTTTGTAGTTTTCTTCACATAGCTCTTGGACATATTTTTGTTAGGCTTATGCCTGGGCATTTAATTTGGGGTGTGCTGATGTAAGTGGTGTTGTGTTTTTTATTTCAGTCCCAAATGCTAGTATATAGGAAAGAATTGACTTTTGCATTTAATCTTGTATCCTGCAGCTTTGCTGTCATCACTCATTAGTTCCAGGAATTTTTGTCGTTACTGTTAAATATAAGGGATTATTCTACATAGACAATCATAACAATGTTTTCTTCCCAATCTATGTTCCTGGTTTCCTTTTCTTATTTTGTTAGTTAGGACTTTCTGTGCAACGTCGAATAGGAATGATGAGAGGAGGCATCCTTGCTTTACTTTTGATTTTAGGGAGAAAGTATATAGTTTCTCACTATTAAGTACAATGTTAGCTGTAAATTATGTTTACTGTTTGTTCTAGCTGTAGGTTTCGAAGACTAAATCTTTCCATTTTTCGCCTCCACTGTAGCCTTTGAATTTTCCTAGAGATGTCTTAAATAGGGCCTGAGCCTTGCAATTCTACCAGCTATAATCTTTTGTCACTATACAAGGGCCCAGTCTATGTGGTGGTAAATTATGAGGGAAGAGGAAGCATTCTATTAGGTCTCAGCCTTTTAGTGAGTTTAGGCCACTGGGCTGTTATCTTTACAAACCCTTCTCCACCTTTAGTTTGACCCTCTTAGGTAACACAGGAAGACTAGAGGGGACCTGAGCTGGATAGATCACTTTGCCCAGGTCAGTTAGGCTCTGATAAAATCCAAGTCCCTTAGGATCTGGCAAGATAATTGACCAACAGGATAGACTTTTGCTGAAGAAAACAGAATGTTCTGAACTTACTTCAGAGTTGCTGCTTTCCCTCTCCCTATTCCAGAAACACAAGAGGATTTTTCTCTGATCTTTATCCTGAGAACCTGGTGGGGCTCTTGGACACGAAACTCACACAAATGTGAGGGACACCTTAAAACTGGAGCTCCGGACCTTTTAACTCAAGCTAGTCAACGCTGAATCTCCAGCAATTCATCAAACATAGTTTAAGTGCTCCAGCAGATACCAGTACTAGGGTAGTGGTTTGATCTGTGACTCCAATTCCTTGATGGATGTAAGAAGAATTGATGATTTCCAGGATGGCATTATTGAAAACTGAAAACAAATCCCCACCAATTAAAAAGGACTACTAGTGCTGGTAAGTAAAATCTTAAGAAGCCCACGCCCACATGCTTTTGTCAAGAAGAGATATAGTTCAATGTTACCATATTGGACCAGTACCAAGACTCAATGTATTAGGGCCTTGATATGAGCAAAACTGCAAGTCAAAATGAATTTTTAAGTTTAACTATATTCAGTTTTGCCACTGCACACGAGAAAAAAAAGTTTATCCTAAAGGCTGCAAGAAGTTCAGAGAAGTATTACTGGACAAAGAATCAGAAAGAGAAAAAGTATCCTATTCTATCATGGAACAGAAAAAAAAAAAACCCACAGCAAAACATTATTTTCTGAATTGAATATAAGTAATATCTGTTTAATTAGTCCTATTATATTTATGTTCTCCTCTAAAAAGATCTTAAATTTATGTCTTTAGAATATACAATATAACCTATAAAATATAAATATCCAATAAAGAAATTTAAGAGTTAAGCTACTATATTAAAGGACACAAAGGAATGTAAAATCATTGTTATGTTTTTTACACACATTATTTATTTAATTAGTCCTGCTATTAATTACTACTAATTGGCACTATTACTCAGCCTGGCATTGAAATAATAGCATTTGTGTGACAGAAAAGTAGCACAGAATAATACATAATTTCAAACAAACACCTACTTTTCATATTTGTATGTTAATTCACAGTGGATAAATTTAATATATATTTTATTATTATAATCCTTTCGTTCTGGTATGGCTGAGTCCTGGGCTGGCTCTGTAACATGTGGTCACCCTATATGACTTCATCCCAAGAAGTATAGGCTTTCTGAAGGCACCTAGTGGGCAGGTGACTGGTGAGGGGCCAGTTAGGGAAACACCTGTGATAGACCCTATTCGTAAATGCCAAGAACCTATCCAAGCCCATGAAGTATGTATCATAAATCACTCAGTTTTTAAAAAATGTTTATTTACTTATTTTTGAGAGGGGGGAGGAGCAGAGAGAGAGAGAGAGAGAGAGAGGGAGGGAGAGAGAGAGAGAGAGAGAGAGAGAGAGAGAGAGAGAATCCCAACCAGGCTCCACACTGTCAAAATAGAACTCGACACAGGTCTCAGACTCACAAACCTTGAAATCTTGACCAGAACTGAAACCAAGAGTCAGTTCCTTAACTGACTGAGCCACCCCAGTGGCCCATAAATCACTTAACTTTGATGTAATTTTCAAATATATAATAAAATCCATCAAATACTATCAGCTGTCTGCAGTACTGCAGGAAACAGAGGGGAAGGACTATATGCACGGTGGGAAAATGGTGGAAAAGTGGAGAACATATACTCTACGTATTACCAGTGCCCCAGGATGAAAATCAGGAGGAAGCGTTTGTCAGCTCTGAGGCTCAAAGGAAACGATAAGAATAGGCTGCTTAAAACAGGTTGGTGTAGACCAGGAGGTTAATCATAGATGAGGTAACAAGTCTAGAGTATTACCCAACTAGAATGACAAAGGAGGGCTTTTACATAGCTAGGGTGGCAGTAACAATGATAGCTTAAAAGTTACCTGTCGGAACATGAGAGACCTTTCCAGACACCTAGACCCATTAGAAAAAATAAGAAAGCTTAAAGAACTTGCATGGGTGGGGCAAGTCATGAAGACAGAAAATAGGTTGCTATAAAGATGGGAGCTGTAAGCTACCAAAAACATGATCTACCAATTAATATGACCTTATTTGCACATAGAGAGAGTGAAGCTTGGTGACATTCAAGTGTCTGTATCCATGAGGTTAACTTTAATATTACCTTATTCAAATCCTTATAGTGGACATACATTTCTTGTTCCTGCCCAGCTTCATTTTTCTCTTTGGAAACTAATACCTTAATTTCCCCTGCATGAATCACTCTATTTATCCATGTGGTTTGAGGGAGACTGACCCTAACCCAGCCCCAGAGTTAAGTATGGGACCCAATACTAGACAATCAGAACATCTTATATCTGGTCATCAGGAATGAATCACACAAGTCCACTTGACTTTTAACAAGCAAATAAAGCCACATCTATTTGCTAGAATTATTAGGAAAGATAAGGTCTTTTTATATTTGTATTGCTAGTGATACAGATGATGTAAATATACAGCTGCTTGTAGAGAGCCAAAGCCAAAATACATGAATGCAGAGCCTAGAGAAAGAAAAAGGGAGAGAAATTTTCCACTGAGAGAGAAAGAGAGAGATGCTTACTAATAATATCATTGAAAAAAAGATCTCTGAATCCTATATCTTGATTTTCATCAATGGATCCCTTACTAGTAGTACTGCTTTAAATAATTTCTGTCACTGATGTACAAAAGAATTATAACACAGTCTTCTATATTTACTTTAAATAATCAAGAACAAATAAAGATATTAAAGTTTTGCAACATTAATGTATTTTTTCAACTTATTGCTGTGATCTAAAAAATTTTTAACTTTACATATTTGAATGCAAGTTTGTCTAAAGGTTTATGACCCTAATATCTTCCATATAAACTTTCTTCTAGGTGTCCTTTAATTTTTTTAACCTGGAACTCTATCTTATATGAATAGTAATCCCAATTACTTTTGTTTACATTTTAATGTTATAATTTTGCCCATCCTTTTTATATGTCAACCTTGTTAAATCAATTTTCCAGCAGCTTCTCATAGACAGCTCAAGATTGGAGTTTGTTTTGGGGCGCCTGGGTGGCGCAGTCGGTTAAGCGTCCGACTTCAGCCAGGTCACCATCTTGCGGTCCGGGAGTTCGAGCCCTGCGTCAGGCTCTGGGCTGCTGGCTCAGAGCTTGGAGCCTGTTTCCGATTCTGTGTCTCCCTCTCTCTCTGCCCCTCCCCCGTTCATGCTCTGTCTCTCTCTGTCCCAAAAATAAATAAACGTTGAAAAAAAAAAAGATTGGAGTTTGTTTTAAAATGTAAACTGATCATTGTGTATGTTTATGTTTATTGAGTATATTCTTCCCTTTTCAATTATTTCATGACCTATTTGGTCTTATTTTTGTCATTTGTTCTATTTTCTGATTCTCACTGGGTTAGGAGTTAAACGTTTTTTGTTATTTTTTTGGTTTTTTTTACAATGCTGAATTCTATTTACTAGTATTTGGTTAAGAATTTAAGAATTTCTGCACCTATATTCTGAAGACATATTGGTCTAGAGTTGTCTTTTTCTGTGCTACCTTTATCTGGTTTGTTATCAGGGTAATATTAACCTCACAGAATAAATTGGGAAGTGTTCGTTTCATGTCAATTTTCTCAAAAAGATTGTGAAGAACTGTTCATTTTTCTTTAATCCTGTGGTAGAATTCTCCAATGCAACCATCTGGACTTAGAGATTTTCTTTTGGGAAATTGATTAACTATAAATTTAATTTCCTTAACACTTACAGGGTATTTCAAATTATCTATTTTGTAATGTGTGAGTTATAGTATTTTACATTTTTTGATAAATTGGTCCATTTTCTTTAACCTGTCGTATGTATGGGTGTAGAGTTTATTGTAGCTTTCCTTTATTATCTTTTTGATGTCTATACCATCTGTAGTGATAGTCCTTATTTCATTCCTAATATTGGTAATTTGTGTTCCTTTATTTTTTTTTCAGTTTCACTAGGAGTTTGACAATTTTACTGACATTTCAAAGAGCCAGACCTTTCAGTGATTTTATCTGTTTTCTATTTTGTTTAAATTTTTTTTTTAACGTTTATTTATTTTTGAGACAGAGAGAGACAGAGCATGAACAGGGGAGGGGCAGAGAGAGAGAGAGACACAGAATCCGAAGCAGGCTCCAGGCTCTGAGCCATCAGCCCAGAGCCCGACGCAGGGCTCGAACTCGCGGACCGCGAGATCGTGACCTGAGCTGAAGTCGGACGCTTAACCGACTGAGCCACCCTGGCGCCCCTCTTGTTTTCTATTTTGAATTTCATTGGTTTCTGCTATTATTATTTCCCAATCTAATCACTTTAGAATCATTTTGCTCTTTTTTTTTCATACATCCTGAGTTTAGATTACTGATTTGAGACTCTTCTTCTTTTGTAATGTATGCATTTAATGCTGTAAATTTCTCTTTCAACACTGCTACAGTTAATGTCCACAATTTTATCTTGTATTTTTTTTAAAGTTTACTTATTTACAGAGAGTGAGAGAGCCAGAGAGAGAATGACAGGCGGAGGTGCAGAGACAAAGAGAGAAAGAGAATCCCAAGCAGGCTCCACTGTGTCAGGGCAGAGCCCCACTCAAGAGTTCAAACTCCTAAATGGGGAGATCATGACCTGAGTCTATGAGATCAGGAGTCCTATGCTTAACTCACTGAGCCACCCAGGTGCCCCTTTATGCTCAAAGAATCTTTAACTTTCCTTGGGACTTCCTTTTTGACTCAAAAGTTATTTACAAGTGTTTTATTTCGTTTTCAAGGTTTGGAGATTTTCCACCTATGTTTCTATTATTACTTTCAACTTTGATTCCAATGCGCTTCAATAACACAATTTTTTTTTAATTATGTCTTTTCAATTTGTTGAGGTTTCCTTTTTGGTGAAGGATATAGCTTATCTTGGTATTTATTCCACAGGCTCTTTAAAAGGATTCTGAGGGGTGCCTGGGTGGCTCAGTCGGTTAAGCATCCGACTTCAGCTCAGGTCATGATCTTACAGTTCGTGAGTTCGAGCCCCGCATCAGGCTCTGTGCTGACAGCTCAGAGCCTGGAGCCTGCTTCGGATTCTGTGTCTCCCTCTCTCTCTGACCCTCCCCTGTTCATGCTCTGTCTCTGTCTCAAAAATAAATAAAAAAAAACATTAAAAATAAAAAAAAAATTAAAAAATAAAAAATAAATAAAAGGATTCTGAACCCAATTTCCAACGTGTGGTTGTGACACCAGTTGCGGATCCCACAATTTAACTCAATCACAAGTCCAGGTTGTTAACTGTACTTCTGACCAATTGGCTATAAATCAGAGATTCCTACAGTCTTCTTGGGTTACATTAATTTGCTAGAGTGGCTCATAGAACCCAGAGAAACATTTGACTTAATAGATGACCAGCTTATGATAAAAGGATATAACTCAGGAAGAGCCAGATGTTACAGGTGCAAAGGGCAAGGTGGAGCTTCCTGATTTCTCAGAGCATTACATTCTCCCCAAATCTCTGTGTGTTTACCAACCCAGAAGCTCTCCAAATCCTATCCTTTAAGGGTTTTCTGGCAACTCCATTACAAAGACATGATTGATTAAACCATTGGCATTTGGTGACTGAACTCAATCTTCAGCCCTTTTCCTATCTCTGAAGGTAGTGGGAGTGGAGGCATCAGAGGAACAGACATTTTTAACCCTCTAATCACTTGGTTGGCTCCACTGGCAACCAGCTCCCATCCTTAGGTGGTGATGGGTGGGGGGGTCTGAAAGTCACTACATTAGCTTAACAAAGGCACATTTATTGTCCTCATTACTTAGGAAATTCCGAGGGCTTTAGGAGGTCTGTGCCACAAATAGGGACAAAGATCAAATATATATTTCTTATAATCATAATACCACCCACTTGCAAAGAATGTATATTCTGCTTTTGTTGAGTCGAATATTTTATAATGTAATTTTGGTCCTTTTAGGTGATGGTCTTGAGTTCATTTGTACCTTATTGATTACCTGTTTAGTTGTGATATCAATAATGAGAAGGGTCCTATAGCCTCCATTCAAAAATTAGGATTTTTCTGTTTCTCTTTCCAGTTCTATCAGTTCTTGCTTCACGTATTTGACAGTTCTGTTGTTTGGGGCATCCATTGAGGATAGCTGTGGCTTCATGTTGTATTGACCTTTCATCACTGCATGAAGTGCTTTGCTTTCACTAGTAATTTTCTTTGAAAGACTACTTTATTTAATATTAACATAGCCACTCTTGCTTTCCTTTGATAAATGCTTGCATGATATATTTTCTTCCATCCTTTTATTTTTAATTTACTTAGGTTGAAGTGAGTTTCTTTTTTTTTTAACACCTATTTTATTTTTGAGAGAGAGAGACAGAGAGAGAGAGAGAGAGAGAGCACACAAGTGGGGAAGGGACAGAGACAGGGAGACACAGAATCCAAAGAAGGCTCCAGGCTCTGTCAGCTTTAGAAGTTATCTCTAATATTATAAATAACTGGCATAAGTTATTATTAAGAAATATAAATTATAGAAAAAATATAAATTATAGAAAAATTGCACATAGTTACACTGTCTCTTCGACTCTGCAAATATAAACTTAAAGTACTATTGATTTGGGGCGCCTGGGTGGCGCAGTCGGTTAAGCGTCCGACTTCAGCCAGGTCACGATCTCGCGGTCCGTGAGTTCGAGCCCCGCGTCAGGCTCTGGGCTGATGGCTCAGAGCCTGGAGCCTGTTTCCGATTCTGTGTCTCCCTCTCTCTCTGCCCCTCCCCCGTTCATGCTTTGTCTCTCTCTGTCCCAAAAATAAATAAACGTTGAAAAAAAAATAAATAAAAAAAAAAGTACTATTGATTTAAAGCATATCAATCCAATTCCAGCTTCAGCACTTCCTGCTCCTACTACTTGAAATTTTCTTCCTTTACTTCCTCACTTTTTAAATTTTTATAACTTTTATTTAAATTTTATTTAGTTGACATATAGTGAAATACTGGTTTCAGGAGTAGAGTTCAGTGATTCATCTCATATACAACACTCAGTGCTCATTTTATCCACAGCCATGCTGAAATGTCACTTTCTCAGAGACGCCTTCCCTGTTATCTCCTCCCGTAAGATGTTCTCTTCCTTTCTAACTTCTTGAACTATTTTATTTTTACTCATTGCATGAATCACTCACTACCTGGCATTCTAGCTTATAAACCTAATTGTTTACTTCTCTTTTTTTTCTGTGTCCCCTCTAGAGTGTAAGATCTGTTAGAGGCCATGCTTTGTGTGCCGTGATTACTGTGATGTCACCTGCATGTTCCAACAGTATCTAAGAAGGAGCCCTTAACTATTTGTCAGAAAGGGGACTCAAAGTAGTCGCCTCTTTACTTCTGTAGAATCTTTCAGCACATGTGTTTGAATCACGAGATTTTATTATGTTTGCCTCAAACTATGCAATTACAGCCATAAAATCTCATTCTCTTGGAGGAAAAAGACATGCTTTGGCCCTTGATGTCTATTTTCAAAACAGTCTAATCAGTTCTATATATAGCAGAAATTCCTCTAGATAAGACATTTGTTTGGACCATTCCTTCGGTAGAGTAACTATTAAAGAAAATTGTCCCAAGTTTTCTTTTTCACTCTTTTGGCCAGTTTGTGAAAGGATGGCAACCTGCACTTATCCCACCAGTTTTCCTGAGAGTCATAAACACACTGTTTTCAGTAACAGGATAGGATATGAAGAATATAGGTCAGTGAATACCGTTCACCTAGGGATGTTGATGGTATCGCGAGATTTCCTCAAACCATCCATACATGAAACATCACAAATAAGTGATCCATATCTACTAGTCAAACGTGTATGTGAATGGTGTTAGGACACAGACACACACACCAATTTACATTTAAAAATTACGAGATCCATTATGGTTTTTCCTAATGGAAATATATGTAGTTTTCATTTTAAGTATATGTAGTTCATTTTGTGTATAACATATGTATATATTTCATTGTATGTGTATATTTGCCTATCAAAAAAAGCAAAATTCAGCTTCAATTGTGTGAAGAGCCTACACATTCTCTAAGCAGCTTTTATAAATTATATACATTATATAGAAAGATATGTATTATATATAAAGTCAGAGTATATTTATATATAATTTATATAAAGTATACTTTATATAAAAGTATATAAAGTACTTTATAGATTTCATAGGCGATAATTTTGCTGGCCTCATTGAAGAATTGTGGCTTTGGCAAAGTGATAGACTTCATTTAGTTTTGAGATTTTGAGCATATGAAAAAAATTCTTTAGAGTTTCGTTTCTTTTTCCATGTAAATTTTAGATAAGACTCCCTACTATTTCTATAACAACTAGAAATAATATTATAGGGGCAACTCGGTGGCTCAGTTGGTTAAGCGTCCGACTTCGGCTCAGGTCATGATCTCACAGTTCGTGGGTTCGAGCCCCGTGTCAGGCTCTGTGCTGACAGCTCAGAGCCTGGAGCCTGCTTCGGATTCTGTGTCTCCCTCTCTCTCTCTGCCCCTCCCCAGCTCACACTCTGTTTCTCTCTCTCTCTCTCTCAAAAATAAGTAAATGTTAAAAAAAATTTTTTTAAAAAGAAATTTATAAAACCTGTATAAAACTCTCCAGTGTACAATAAATGAGTATAAATATTATGATCAGTAAAGACACTTTAATTATACAATTAAATATTTATGTTATGCATTTCTAAATTTTTCATGTAAATAATTCATAATTAGAAAAACTAATTATGTGTCAGACTAAGCATATTGAGTTTTCATTTGTTGTTTTGGGTAGAATGTTCCCTTGGATATTCTATTCGCTTTGGTATATTAAAAATACTTGACTGTCAGCTATTAGGGTATAATTTCTGTCCTCTAATATTAGTGAGTTTCACAACACAGAAGTGGAACCAAAAGGACTAGATGGAAAAAGACCAAAACAAAAACAAACAAACAAAAAAAAGGTGGGAAAGAATTAAGATGTCAAGAGGAAGCTATATGTAGAGACTCCAAAAACTCCCGGACTGAATGCTTGAGAGTTTATCTAACACATCTCCTTAACTGCTTATTGATGGATATGCCCTTAAGAAAGAGGCTCACGAGCTTTTAACTTCTACCAATGGGTAGGTTCAGGAAAGAATGAAAAATTTTCAGGGAAAACTGAGGCCAGATGTTCATAAACTACTTTCTGAGGCCAGATGTTCATAAACTACTTTCTGCTTTCTGGGATCATAGCTCAGTACCATTTCCCAGGGTCCTTTGCAGTTAAGTGTGGGTATATAATTGATTTCCAGCCAATGGAAGTCAAGCAGAAGTGACACGTGACTCTTCTAGTTCTGGCCTTGGAGAACCTCTTTAGTACAACCCTCCATCACTGTTTATTACGCTGAAGGTTAAACAAAGGTTTTCAGAAGAGGATGGAGCCATAAAATGAAAGGATCCTGGGTACTAAGTGAACCTGGAAGCTCATCAACCTAACCATTAGAAATTCATATGTTGAAATCATTAATTAAAAGTGTTTTTTAATCAGGGCGCCTGGGTGGCTCAGTCGGTTAAACGTCCGACTTGGACTCAGGTCATGATCTTACGGCTTGTGGATTTGAGCCCCGCATCAGGCTCTGTGCTGACAGCTCAGAGCCTGGAGACTCCTTCGGATTCTGCGTCTCCCTCTGTGTCTGCTCCTGCCCTGCTCACCCTTTGTCTCTCTGTCTCTCTGTCTCTCAAAAATAAACATTAAAAAAAAAAGATTAAAAAAGAAGTGATTATATCCCAAAATATTTTGTGTCTATCACGGATATTTTGTTTTTTAAAACAACTCTAGGCTTTCGCTTTGAAAAAATGTTCTAGATTTTTCTTATGGGAGGGAGAAGGTGATTTTTCTTCAAACAATGAGGTAGTTTATGATTTAACCGAAAATAAAATACCAGTGACTTGTTATCTTCCAACAAGAATTCTGTAGTCCTTTGCTTGCACACTCCTTATTAGTCTCCTTGGCAACGGGTAATCGCTTGTTTCCCTTAAATAGATGAGATGCCAACAAATATGTAATAGTGGCTTGATACATCAGCAAAGAAAAGTGCCATAATGACAGAATAATAAATCTGAACATGAAAAGTTAATAGCCACATTAGTGACAGCCTAACTATAGTGTGAGAAGAACATGGAGCCTGGATTTTCTGCTTCTATTGCATTCTTTTTGTGATGCTCAGTTCTCCCTACAATGCCCTCCCCACTGCCTCCGTATGCATAGCCTGAAACCTGTAAAGGAATAGAAACCCAAGTTAAAATAGGCCTGTTAATAATTCCTTTCTCCTCCCACAAGAATTTATCTGGATCCAAGTAAATATTTTCATAAAAGATATGACTTGGGGGTCAACCTTTAAGAGTTAAATGTGTAATTTGACCCTAATATATTTACCTAAATATTTTGCATTTGGGGGTATTCACCTTGATTTGTTCTGATCAGAGTCATTAACCTCCATTAGGATACACTTTCTGCTCTCAGATTAAGTATCACAGCTCTGTCGTATAGGACAATACAGAACTCACCACAGTTCTTTCACAGTGGAGCCCGGGACAGTTGGGGTGCACCACACCTCTGTAGTTGTAACTAGGTACAGTGACCCTGCTTGATCCACGGGGGGACCATCTCCTGTTCTCATTATTTCCAGGTATATACGGGCATTTTGCAGTGGCCAGTGGACAGCCATTGCTTTAATTCACCCTCAGAAATAACTGTGCTCATCAGTGGTACCAGATTTAGCTCAAAATGAGAAGCCAGTGACACAGATCTCTTACATCTCCTCCCTTCTTTGTTTCTAGCTCCACTTCTTTGACTTCCAATGGTTTCTCCCAACCTTTTCCATCTTCCCTTATTCTAGGGTATCCAATTCTGTCTTTTCCCTCGACAGAATAAAAGAACCATCTGAAAACTGTCTCTCGTATAAGATATTAAGTAGCCTGACACACAAAAAAGGATGAGACTAGAGCATAAAATGGATCAGAGAAGTAAAAACCTGAATAAATATAAATGTTATGATAATATTAAAAATTATTGCTGTCATCTGCCAAGTAAGTTACCATGTGTCAAACTGTGGGCTAAACTTTATGTACATTATTTTCATTTAATCTTTCCAATAGAGATACTACTGTCTTGATTTTACAGGCAACTGAGGCTCCACAGATGTTAAACATCTTGCTTCGGGTCACATAACTAGAAAGTACAGAGTGAGTATGTGAATCTGCAGCCACTTTTTCCCAAAGCCAACACAGAGTTGAAAGGGTCATTCAAGGAAAACGGATCATTTTCCGCAAAATGTAGTCATCGTTCATTCAGAATTCTTGGAGGGTAATTAAGCAAACTCTGAATAGTTCCAAGTTCCTGCCTTCCAAGGCATCTCTTCCATTATTAATCCTAAGAGGAAGAATAGCTACTATTTATGTAATGCTTGCAGTGTGCCAGACACATTCGTAACCTAGAACACGATCAGTGATTATAACTGTGGGTTCTAAAGTCAGACTGCCAGGCTTTCAATCCTTATTACACCCTTGTGCGATCATGAGCCTCTGTGCTGTGCTTAACACCTCAGATTTCTCATTTGTAAAGTGGGGAACAACAATATTCCCATTAATATACTGTTATCGTTAGAAATAGATGAGACAATACAAATATAACTCTTGGGACTGTGACCGCAACTGGGATGCATTCAGTAAAGATTAACTAGATTGTAGGTAGTTCTTTATTTTTTTTATTGAAAAACTTTTTCATGTTTATTTATTTTTTAGAGAGAGAGAGCGCGTACCCATGTAGGGAAGAAGACACAGAATCTGAAGCAGGCTCCAGGCTCTGAGCTGTCAGCACAGAGCTCGACACGGGGCTTGAACCCATGAACCGTGAGATCATGACCTGAGCCCAAGTCAGATGCTCAACCAATTGAGCCACCCAGGTGCCCCAGTAGGTAGTTTTATTGTTGCACGCAAGGCAATGTGCTGAGCAACTTACCTACATTATTGCACCGGATCTTCTTAGGAATTCTGAGTTATGCACTATGGTTATCCTTACTTTACAATTAAGACAGATGAGGCCCAGCGGGGTTATGTAATTTTCCTAAAGATACAGAGCAAGTAGTGGCAGAGCCAGGATCCTATCCCAGACATTATATCTCCAAAGCCTGCCTTGTTGGCAGCCGGTACCCCAACTATTGTTGGACAACCCTATTGGTTAGACAGCGTGTTTCTATCTGAAGCCAAACTGTGTCGATGAAATGTAACCCCTCGGTCTTAGTTTCTGTTATTGATAGTTTATACACATCACTGAACCATGAGAATTTTCTTTCTCCTTCCTCCCATCTAATGCTTCACCTCCCTGCTCATCCACCCCACCCCAATAAGCCTGTTTCACTAACTTCTCGACACAAGTAATTTGTTAAAGATATTCTAGGGAATATGTACAAAAAACGTATTCAATCCAAATCAAGAAAGCAATGTTCATAATGTATTTGACCAATACCATCTTAAATTTAACAAATGCAGATTTAAGGATCAATGGTTTTCTTATGATGGAAAATAATGATGGAAGCAATCCATTGAAGCTGAGTTTCTCAGCCAGTTCTCTGAGAGGAGTCAGTTCTGTGTCCTTCTTTGCCAGCAGGAGAGGGGCATATGTGTCCACATTTACTCTGCCCCAGTGGGGATAGGGGTTCTGGCTTGGCAGCCCATATTACCATATACCCACAATGCACTGGGACTGCATTTCAGTAATCAGCAACTTTAGAAAAGTTATATGCCTGTTGCAAATTTGTATCATAGCAACATGCACATTTTTAATAAATAAATGGTTCTCCAAATAACTTTATTCACTGAGGAGAAATTTCAGGTTCTTGTCTCTCAGTCTGAACAGCACTTGATGTTCTGTTCTTCCTGTGTTGAATCTAAAAACCACACAAACTTTCTTCTCCCTCTGTAAATTATTATCACAAGTGGAAAATACTTTGGTTTTCAGGGGATGGTAAAACATTGTTTTTCAAAATTCTCCAGAGTTATTAAAGAAACAATGTCAAGGATGAGAGTTTGATTTAAAAGGTTGAATCTCTATCAGATATCATTTTTGTATGTACTGCTAGAAAACTGACTTGGCAAAGGAGATGTTCTGATTTTATTTCCAGTCAACTCATGTCTTGAGTTTTCCTCTGAAGAATCTTGCAGTTTAGGGGGAAGTGGAAGATAGTGGAATGGAGTAACAGAAAAAAAAATGTTACAATATAGAAAATTAAATAATTTTTTACATACATAATTATGTGAGGAATTATGTAGCTGAGCCAAGGAAATCGGGCTAGGTTCCAAGGAATCTCTATTGAAATGTCAAATATCTTTATTTTCACTCACACCTCATTACTATCCCACTCTGTCCTCTATGGTTTATGGTGAGTGACCAAACACAGGCCAGAGACTGCTCCTGTATAAATGTCTCTATCCATCGGAAAAATACCCATCCAGCTTCCATAAACAAGAACTTCATCATTTAGGAAGATCATGCCATCCCTTCCTGTATGGCTCTAGGCATTGGCTAGAACATTTCAACATTTTTTAAAAAATAATTTTTATAATGTTTTTCATTTTTGAGAGAGAGTGACCAGGGGAGAGGCAGAGAGTGAGGGAGATATAGAATCCAAAGCAGGCTCCAGGCACAGAGCTGGATGTGGGGCTCGAACTCATGAACTGTGAGATCATGACCTGAGCTGAAATCAGATGCTTAACCAACTGAGCCACCCACCCTGAGTGTTTCAACATTCGGGAATGCTCTCTCATCTGGAAGCCTTCTGTGGCTTCCTTTACCTGTTCCACCAGAAGACCAGAAGTTAGGTACTCTCTCTTCTGATTTATGTAACATTTTGTGTATCATCCTGACATAATCTACACTTATTTTGTCGGCATGTTCATTTACTTTCTGGAGTGTGAACTTCTCAAGACAGATGCTATCTTTAAAATTTCTTTGTTTTTAATCCTAATTGTTTAGCAAATTTTTTCGAGAAATGTTTGTTGGATGGTTGGATGATTGGCTGGATGAATTAAATGATAAGACTTAATAGTAGAAATCTTGGCATCACTACCTTTAAGATTCACAGATTAAACACCCATTGATTTAGAAGATGATTAATTTGAGTGAAAAGAGTAACTAATTTGGAAAACAGCGAGACTTGGGTTTAAATACCTATGACAGTACCTACTTGCTATTTGGTCGTGCTCTGAATGCCTAATTTCTTAGACAATGGACTAAAATCAATCTTAATAAAGTTTACCACAAAGGATTTTTATAAATATTAAATAAGATTATGCATATAAGGTGTCTGGTCAATTGTAAATATTCAATAAACAGTAACTATCATTATTTCTATACCTAAGAACCTCTGTACATTTTAAAACCTATTTTTGGTCTTAAATAAAAAGTATTGAAGACCTCCCAGCACACACAAATGCATGCCTAGGCATTTCTTCCTTAACACTAATGTTTAAACCAATAGATGATTTATCACATACACACACACACACACACACACACACACAACACACACACACACACAATCCTGAGTACAAAATATCTGTTGTTCTCTGAAAATACATTTGGTTTAGGAACTCTTGCTTGTGTGTAAAAGGCATACAAAATAATGACAATGATAATGATAATAATATTAGCAATATTTATATTGCGGTTATTACGTGGCAGGTACTGTTTTAAACATTTCACATATATTAGGTTTGTTCATGGACATAAGAACACTATGATGTATATGTACTATTAGTTTCTCTATTTAACAAATGGGGAAACTTAAGCATGGGGTAATTAGATAGCTGACCCTAGCTCATACAGTTTGTAAATAGCATAAGCTGGGCAAGTTGACTAAGGTAGCAGTAACATCTGGCTGTCACCAGCAGTGACAACGGACTGGGTGGCTCAGTCAGTTAAGCAGTCTCCAACTTTGGCTCAGGTCATGATCTCGTGGTTTGTGAGTTCAAGCCCCACATCGGGCTCCCTGCTGTTAGCAGGGAGCCTGCCTCAGATACTCTCCGCCCCTTCCATGCTCGTGTTCTTGCTTTCTTTCAAAATAAATAAACTTTAAAAAAAGGAATGTTCGGGGCGCCTGGGTGGCGCAGTCGGTTAAGCGTCCGACTTCAGCCAGGTCACGATCTCGCGGTCCGTGAGTTCGAGCCCCACGTCAGGCTCTGGGCTGATAGCTCGGAGCCTGGAGCCTGTTTCCGATTCTGTGTCTCCCTCTCTCTCTGCCCCTCCCCCGTTCATGCTCTGTCTCTCTCTGTCCCAAAAATAAATAAAAACGTTGAAAAAAAAATAAAAAAAAAAAAAAGAAATGTTCTTTTAAAAAAATGTAGCAATGACATGAAGTTACCTCATTATGAAATCAGTGGCTGGACAGGAGCTATGCAATATTGGCACAACAGAATACACCCAACCTTACCAAGCTAAACATAATGGAAAGGAAGAATGACTTATAAAAACATGGTCTTGAACGCTGGTCTGAGATATGCATAGTTGGAACAGAGGCTCAGATTCCCCGCCCCCCCCAAGTGAAGCATGTCCTTTTATTGTTTGCTGTCTACTAGCATCTGAAGTCTCAAGACTCTCAGGCATGGTGAGTAGCAGGCAGGGATACTCACTGTAAGTGCCCAGATGCCATGGGATTTGGAACTTGCAATATGTTGTGTGTGCTTTGTCCATGAAGTGGAATGCAGTGATATTTGGGGCATGTAAACTCTCTAGACGGGGCCTCAGCTATGCGATTACATAAACTGGTATCTATAGAAGATTTATACCAAAGTGGAAAAATTCCTTTTGGGAAAAAGCTTAGTAACAGTGGTGACACTATTCCTATGTTATTTTTAATACCAATGATTATAAAAGAAGGCCACTAAAGGATGTCAGAACTGGCAGCTTTTTCAGACGGTGGTTTAGGGTACACAAGAATCACCAAGTCAGGGTGCGTGGGTGGCTCAGTCAGTTAAGCATTGACTTTGGCTCAGGTCATGATCCCATGGCCCCTGAGTTTGAGCCCGTGTGGGGCTCTGTGCTGGTAGCTCAGAGCCTGGAGCCTGCTTCAGATTCTTTGTCTCCCTCTCTGCCCCTCCCCTGCTCACACTGTCTTGCTCTCCTTCAAAAAATAAACACTAAAAAAAAGAATCACCGTGTCAGTTGGAAACAGGTAGGACATGACCTTCAAACATCCTGATTTTCTCTTAGGTAGAGCCCAAGAATTTGCATAATGAGCTTTCCTGGTGATTCTGATGGGGGTGGTCTATGTACCACACTTGGGCAACCACTGCTTGAGGGCATCTTTAGTTGTTTAATAGCTGAAACCATTTGTTTTAAATGCTTCAAAACCTATTTAAAATTACAGAAATTAGCTCTGGACACTTGTCATTACCCTAGATCCTAAGGTATGCAGGCATTGTTATACCCAAACTTGGAAGGCAGTTAGTCTCAGATACATCACAGATGATAAAATGATCCTTCATTAAGTGATAGAGATACGTTAGTCCTCAGAGCTTTCAGGATGCCATCAGGAAGGCAGATTGGCCCTGCAATTTTTTTCTACCGTAGTTAAAAGTCCATTTCCTGTCACACATTTCACCTGCAGTGCTAGGACCCTTGTTCATAGACAGTGGAAACAGGCCAAGTGCCTTATGGAGAAGTCCTGGGGTTCCGTGATCTCTAACTGCTGCTAAAGAATTCACCAGGTCTAGCAGAGCCTCTTCTTGCTGCTGTGTAATCGATGGCCCTTTAACATCAATCTTATCGCTGTATTAAAGTGACTACAACACACTGAAGACTAAATAAAAGGAATTTGAGATTTGAATAGAACAGGTATTGCCAAGAGCAGTGCAAGGGTTGATGGCTGGTCACAGATTTTTGCAATTTGGTCTGAACATCTTACATCACTTTACTGGAAAAGAATAGACAGCCAACAGTGAAGGGCTCTGAATCTGAAATGAGCTCAGAACCATCAGCACCATCATCATCATTATCATTGTGATCATAGTCAACATTATTATTCCTCAACAAATTTAATTAAAAGCTGTGACCTTCAGCCTGTCGTACAAATGATTTCTGGTTATCTATTCTTCAGCTGGATTGTAGGAAGTTTTGCTATTTTCTCTACAAAAGAGACTGATGAAACATTTTGCAGCATACAGTAGAAAAAATTCGGCATTGGAGTTCTTGATCTAAATATTGTCTCCAAAGCTTACTTACTGTTGATCTTGGGTAGCTGCTTGACTTTATTCTGTTTTTTAATAGCCAATAAGTACCCCACATTTAAGTTTCCCTATTGTCTCATAATAGCTTTTATCACTTTTTTTTAATGTTTATTTGTTTTTCAGAGAGACAGAGATAGAGACAGAGACAGAGACAGAGCATGGCGCAGGGGAGGGGCAGAGAGAGAGGGAGACACAGAATCCAAAACAGGCTCCAGGCTCTGCACTCTTAGTGAAGAGCCCAATGCAGGGCTCGAACTCAGGAACTGCAAGATGATGACCTGAGCTGAAGTTGGATGCTCAACTGATTGAGTCACCCAGACGCCCCACTGCTGGACTTTCCTGATCTTATTTCACATTTGTAATATGGGGATAGTAATATTTTTGCCCTTGTAATCATTACGAAGATAAAATTTAAAAAGCTGAAGCATGGGATTTAGCATAGAGCCTGGCACCGAATATGGCTTAGTTACCTTCCCCTTATTAAAAAGCAACATGTTTTATTAAACACAAGGCACTGTATAGAAATGTGTATTATTGGAATGGTCCTTTTATCATCTATTTCAACCCACTCATTTTTAAATTGGGAAAAGCAGGGTCAAAAATAAACTGTCCATACAATTATCGGCCAAACCAGGACGTTCTTGAGCTTGCAACGGGTTAATGGCTACACCATTAATAAATGAATGAATTATTTAGTGATCACCCTGGTGCAACTGGTATAAATTGCAAGTTTCTAATCGGCTTGCCCAAAGATAGCCAATGACTTGCCAATGGTCTTAAGAATTAATGTTAGCCATCTCTTTTGTTCTCAGTTCAGCATTCTTTCTGACTATGCCTGTCTCTCTGAGTATCTTATCCTTGAATTATATGAATGATCAAATAGTATCTTAAAGAGTTACTGAAAGTATTCATAGCTTTCCAGAGACCAGGCTAAAGCCTATCTTTCCCTTCGGCCCCTGTGCTGCTTGCCTTACTCCTTCTCTCCTGAGAGCACACCCTCAGTTAAAAACAAAACAAAACAAAACAAAAAAAACTTTCATAAGAATCTCATTTCAGGTTCTGCTTCTACAGGACCCAACCTAAAGATAGCAGGCTTGATTTTGGATAGCAATGGACAGAGTATTTGAGAAATAGAAAAGATAGTTGAAAACAAAGTATTGAGGGCCTTATTCTGCTTGTGTGCTCCCTCCACCTTTGATGATAAAAGTGGAGGCCTCTTTGGATCAAAAAGTAGGCAAGCCCCAAAATTATAAACAACCCTTTAATGGGAAGGGTACAAATTGCGGGTGAAAGTTTTCCAGGAAAGGTCAGGTAAACCCAAAGGGGGTTGATCTTTCTCCCCAAAAAGATATGTTAAAGTCCTACCTCCAGACCCCGAGAATGTGAGCTTATTTGGAAATAGGATCTTTGTAGATGTAATTAATTAAGATGAGGCCATACTTTACTGAAGGAGGTGCGTCCTAAGTCCAACATGACTGGTGTCCTAATAAAACATAAAAGAGACACAGTCCTGTAAGGAAGGTGATATGAAGACACACCAAGAGAACCCCAATGTTCAAATGAAGGCAGACACAGGGGTATGCATGCATCAGATTACCAGCCACCACCAGAAATTAGGAGAAGGCACAAAACCGTTCCTTCCTCTCAACCCCTAAGAGGAAACCAATCCTGCCAGCACCTTGATTTTGGCTTCCTAGCATCTAGAGCAGTATGAGAATGAATTTCTGTTGTTTTCAAGCCATCAAAGTGTATGGTAATTAATTCAGCAGCCCTAGCAAATTCATATACCTAAGTATACAATGGCAGTGAGTTAGCATAAACTGGGCTTTTCTTCATAAATCTGATGGAACCATGACTGTACCAGCTGTTGCTGGCAATTGTGCCCCCCTACCTCTCCCACTTCTTACCTAGAAGAAGTCCAGAGAAAAGGAAATAGTGGCCAAAACAGGCCTCATTTGCTCTGATCCTATTTTGCTCCCATCCAGTGTTGCATCTGAATCAGTCACAGGCTTGCAGAGGCTGTGTTTATGTAGTCCTTCCCATTCTAACTCAATCCAGCCCACCTGAAATGCTCTGACACTCTTGAAAATAATTCTGATTAATGAATAAAACATGATCAACTGATAATTAGCTTTTGAAGGTGAACTCTTTAACAGGAGGGTAATTTGGTAATGTTCTAATTGTTTTTCCCCAACATTAGACCTTAGCTGACATTTGGTTTTAGCTTCAGCATAACAATTCCCTGTTTAGAAAGACCATGAGCAATTTCCTAGGACTTGGCCAGAAATTATTCTCAATGTCTGGAGTACACGCTTCAAAAAATGTGAAGTTGTATGTTAGTTAAGATTCCAAATCTAGTTTTGGCTTAGGCTCATGACTTGGAATCCTCAGCAGAAACATGATCAGCCATGTTTTTTGTTGTTTTGCTTTGTTTTCGGTTTTTTTACTTTATTTTATTTTTTATTTCTAAGGAAAACAACATGAAAGAGACCTTTGCTATTAGATGATTAGCACTTTAAAAATCATAGATGTTAATATTTATGTCATTTGAGTCAGGCAGAATTTAAGGATAGACATTTCGAATGCTGATCCTAAATGTGGGAAAGAATGGGGGTTATTTCAAAAGTTAGTAAAAATACTTCTGTATGAGTTTTTTTTTCAAATTAACAACCTGGCACTTTACATGTGTATAGTGCTAAAAAAAAAAAAACCAAAATGTATTCAGCAAAGGTATGTTCAGAAAAATTATTATTTCTGATTTTTTTTCATATTTTACTTGAAGAAAGAATCACAAAGATAAGGATGTGTTTCCATATGAACTATGCTTGGTGTTTCTTCCTGAAATCTGGTGTCTGCTGTAAACTGAAGCCAAAGTCTCCTTTAGAGAAATGAGAAGAAAATGGCAGAATCCTTTCCTTGAATGTGGTCACCTGCTGGCTGCCCGAATCAGATCTTTCCTGGGTGTCAACTCTAGAAAATCCCACATACTCCCATCATATTCTAGTGAAGGGAGGCTTTACTGAGATTGATGCTTGCAAAACATTCATCCTTTTGAAACTGCGTATCTAAAATGAGACTCAAAAGCATTACAAGATGAAGCCAGCAATGACAAACTGACGGAGAGGGTAAAGGGTTGAAGAGAACCCTGAAAACTAGCTGGCCAAAAAGTAGGTGGTGGCTGAGAATCAAAAGGCCACGCTGGAGTTTGCAAACCAAATGATCACAGTGGCCTGGCAGGAAACAATTGCTATGATTTCTGAGTGTACATCATAATAAATTGCAAAACTCTGCTTTGTCCAAAGGGGGCAGTCACAGTTCAATTGCAGCTAATAGTTGCCTAATGGGAACGCAGTACTAGGGCTCTCAGATTTTTCTGATTTGTCAAGAAAATCAGAATCTCCACTTAAAAAAATGCTTTCGGGGGGGGGGGGACGCTTGGGAACTAATTAAAATTTGTTTAAAAAAACCCACAATACTGTTCATGCAAAAAACTTTTTCAGCCCTATGGAAACATGGCTGTTATCTTGTAACCTCGTCTCTGCGCTGGAATTTTATTTTTCAGCAAGGACCAACCACAGGTTTCCATGTTAGAAGTCAAGTGATTGTTCTGCCTTACCCTTAATTGAAATGCACTAAGTCGTCAGTTTAAAGATGAGACCTCTTGGGGGCGCCTGGGTGACTCAGTCGGCAAAGCACCTGACTTCGGCTCCGGTCATGATCTCATAGTTTGTGGATGCCGGCCCCGCCTGGGACACTGTGCTGACCGCCTGGAGCCTGTTTCGGATTCTGTGTCTCCCTCTCTCCCTGACCCTCACTTGCTGACGCTCTCTCGCACTCGCTCTGTCTCTGTCTCTCTCAGAAATAAACATTGGTGTGTCTGGGTGGCTCAGTGGGTTAAGCATCCGACTTGGGCTCTGTTCAAGTCATGATCTCGCGGTTCATGAGTTCAAGCCCTGTGTAGGTCTCTGTGCTGACAGCATGGAGCCTGGAGCCTGCTTGGGATTCTTTGTCTCCTGCTCTCTCTGCCCCTCCCCCGTTCATGCTCTGTCTCTTTCTCTGTCTCAAAAATATACATTAAAAGGATGAGAATTCTTGCCTTCCTTTTTTTTTTTTTTTACATTTATTTATTTTTGAGAGAAAGAGCGGGGGGAAGGACAGAGAGAGGGGGAGACACAGAATCAGAAGCAGGCTCCTGGCTCCCAGCTGTCAGCACAGAGCCCGACGCGGGGCTGACGCGGGGCTCGAACCCACGAACTGTGAGATCATGACCTGAGCCGAAGTTGGTCGCTTAACCGACTGAGCCACCCAAGCGCCCTGAGAATTCTTGTCTTTCCAACAAGGGAGAAAGAAGGGACGATGGAACAGCCATCATTCAGAGATGGACAAAAAATAAATATTTTACTCTTTGTCCCCCCTTCAAACAACACATTTCTTTTGAGAAACAGTCACGAGACACATGTTCTGTGAGTTACTTAAAGTTTTAGCTGACACTTGGAACAACCATATTATGGAGCTTTTTTTGTACTTCTCTGAATGCTAAGACATTGCAAACAAGTAGACTAGAACATATGGAACACACGCTTCATTTGTTTTAATATAATATCTCTCTTCCAAAGAACCTTAAAACTTAAACTAAGAAGGAAGGATGTTTCCTAAATGGATATATTACCTATGGATTTTTTTTGTGAATGACAGGAAAATTAGCAACCATCTTTATTTTATAAACTAAGTGAAGACTAAGGACTTAAATGTGCTAATTTCCTGAAACCACGTATAATGTTTTGTGCCTGGACAATTTCGATATTGTCGAGGCGAGAGGGATTAATGGCTGAGGACATTTCTAGAGCTGCTGAAGGAACCAGGGAGCTTCCATCACATAAAAATACCTCTAGTTTCTTTCCTTTATTACAACTGAAAATTTTTAAAGACTTCCTGAAAACAAAATAAAGATCAATTTGTTCACAGCTGAAAGTGTAACCTATAGGACCAGAGACAGGATAAAATATTCTATATCTTACATTGGTGAGTCAATAAAATAGATAACAGCTTCATTTCAAATAGGGGAAATTATTAGCACATGGGGAGATTTTGTTACATGACTTAAAACAGAAGAATGGCATGATACAAATTATGTGAATGACCTGATTATCAATATTTTAGATTGAAGACTTTACTGGCATACAAGGGGCAGTTCTTTGGGTCTTCAATGAAAATGAATAAAAACAGCAACACAAATAATCATAATTCAAGTATCAGAATGCAACACACACACACACACACACACACACACAAATTTCATCTCGATGGTCCAAGTCTACCTGGGGACATCTAGAACCTCCAATTAAAGGTTATTCAGCACAATTTGGCAAGATGAAAAGAGCAAAGTCATTCACCAAACATATGGGCTATAAGGTGGCATGAATTTGCATCCTGAGCAATTTGCTTTCTGCTGCTCAAGACCCCTAATATGCAGATGAACAAGGAACATGCTAGTTGTATGCCAGTGTGGCATCATTTTAGCTGATCAATGAATCAGCCATATCTGTGTGACTATAGGCAAGGCAATTTCTTTGATTCCTAGTTTCTTTTTTTCTCTTTTTCTTTTCTTTTCTTTTCTTTTCTTTTCTCTTTTCTTTCTTTCTTTCTTTCTTTCTTTCTTTCTTTCTTTCTTCTTTCTTCTTTTTCTTCTTCTTCTTTCTTTTTCTTTCTTTCTTTTCCTTCCTTTCTTTCTTCCTTCCTTCCTTTTCTTTCTCTTTTGTAAAATCAAGAAAGCTACATATACTGCACCTCTTTCAAATATGAGGTATTATTGTCTTTGGATAAAACTTTGTCAAATCTTTTGCCAAGTGGTTGATATTGGACAAAGTCCTGCTTATATTTTCTGAACTATGAGGATAAAGAGTGAAAAAAAGAATCACATAATTTTTTTCCCTTGAGTAGTTTTGTTGCAGGGTTACAAAAATGTAGGGCACACCATAGCCTATTTTTAAAATTTCAAAATGTGATTCAATGTTTTTGAATGTTAATGCCAAAGTTTCCTATCAGAAATCTGGTTGTCAAAAACAAATACTGTCTTCACTTTGTGGTCACTAAACGCATGTGGATTAGCTATTTTTAGGTTTTGAGACTAAGGCTCAAATTGGCTGTGAGTAAATAGGCAAAGTCATCACTCAATTTATTTGATTGAGTCTATTTAAAGTTCCATTATTAAGAATAACCATTAAAAATAGCCAACCTCCCAGGTTTTATGAGAGTTGAATATCTCATCATCCATTAGCTAATACTAAATTTTTCTTTGACCACTTTTAGGAGGCAATTTAAAATTAATTGTAAAGTTCCAGTAAATTAAATATTACTAGCAGAAATGAATGACTACAATTAAGTAAGGAAACCTTAGTTGAATTGACAAAAGATTTTGAATGATAAAAGGAAAAAAATATGACCAACAAATTTCCCAGTAAAAACAATGTTCTTAGCATAGAGTTCCATGTGTGTATAAGACAAGATGTCTTAAAATCTATTTTAAGTTTTGGGTTTTTTTATTTTCAGGACAAGATTGAGGATCTAACATAGCTACAAATGACCTTGGTTTGGCATCAGATCAATTCCCCTGAATATATGTAGGAATATGAACACTGTAAGTATTAGACGCATTTTAAAACAACTTTATTGAAGTTTATAGGAATTAGGCTTAAATTTTGGAACCAATTTTGAGAATCAAATGACTTATGTTTACTAAATTCAGATTTTTGTTTAGTGTATCTTTGTAATCACATTGTTACTCCTATTTTTTTTTCAGAAGGGAATCATCAAAATATCAAGTGAGTTGACCCAGTTTCCTAATAGATAATTTGTGTTGAAGCCAGAGAGCATGTCCATTGTTTTGTGATGATCGATCTTATGCCTAGATCCCTTAGCCACAAGCCTTTTCCTCAATTTCCAATACTTCCACATACTTTTTCCATAATCCCTTTAAAAAACAGATGTTATCCCAGGAAATTCTTTTTGACTATTTCATGAAAGCTAAAATTTCCAGATTCTCAAGAACTTTATTACTTTTCTGTATCTAATAATATAAGCTGACTGTCATAATAGATGCAAAACACTTAGTGGAAGGTCTTTACCCAACATTAGCCTTGTCTAGTCCTGGTGTCCAATGCTGAAATTATACAATTAATATATTTTAAATTCAGTTGACAAGTATCCAATAAAACCCACATTTTTATTTTTTAGTTAATAAAATTCCATACACTTTTACCGTGGTTTAAAAACTCCATAACTATGTTTCTCAATGGATTTATGTCTCACTAGATTTAGACAATCAAAAAGCCAAATGACTTTAACAAATTGTTTCCTGAAAAAAATATAATCTAGGTCCCCAATATAGGATTTTCTCTTTGATAATTTTCTTTAGTCCTATTTTACCATGTGTTGCATACTACCTGGATTTAAAGATTTGATAGTTTCAAATTCTATATTGAATGTCAGAAGCTTGTATTAAATGTTACAATTGCATTACCCAACTCAAACTGCTAGCATAAAAACGTTACTAGAGAGCATACTACTTTAATATTATACCTACTTGACAAACTCTCCAATGCCTTAAATTTATTAAGATTCTCAAATGTGAAGTTAGAGTTTCTCATCTTAAAATAACAACCAACCTGATCATTGGAGGGGAAAAAAAAGGTAATACCATGATTTTGAAAAAGGATGCATTCTCTATCACTTCATGTACACACACACACACACACACACACACACACACAATTAACCTTAGAAGTGGTCACTGTTCAAGTACTTATTTTTAGTTACACTTTTTTGCTTACAAACCATTTTAGATCTTCTCTTTGGAAATTGCTTTTAGAGTTGACTCGTCAGTCATAAAAAGAACATGAACCCATTCTCAGTGCTCTTTGTAAATTTGAGGAAACTCCAAGATACCCCACTTGATCATGCATATTAATCATCAGGTTTGGCCTGGAATGCATTTTGGCAGTTTGTAGAGTCAACTTGAACATCTAAGAAAGATGGCTTTCTGTCACCGAAAAGAGTAAAAAGATGATCAGATTGAAGGTAGTTCTTGGTTCTTTCACACCTGAGCAAGCCAAGGCATTTTTCAAACTCTGTGACCTTTTGTAACTTGCATGGACTTCTAAGAAGTAGCACATAGAAGAGTTTTCCAGTGCAGAACTGGGTTTCATCACCATTCATAATTCTGGAAAGCTATAAAGCCATTCCTGGAAGTAATGATCCTGTAGGCCACCTAAGAATGATATATCAACATATCAACATATCTTTCTCTGGAAGCCCTGATGCTACTCTCAGAACCAGTGAGTAGACAATGAAGACTTGCCATATAAATGATCCATTTCACTTCCTGGTAATAGCCTTTGTCATTGTTATAAAGCATGCCATAGAAAGACCAGAAGAGATGCTCTAGAAATAAATCTACACTTCTGGTGAAAACCAGCAGAAATCAACATGTAAGACATTCACTGTCAGGACCCAGTTCAAATAATTCTTGCTGTAACCATGTCGAGAGCATCACTGATATCCTTTGACTGTGGAAGAAGTGGTCTTACTAAGGTGTCCATTAGCTAAGACACATGCAAACACAGGAAAGAATTAGTGATGGAGACCATTGCTGCTGAAGAGAGAAAGCACAACAAAAGGCATAAGGATGACGCATTTAAATATCTGTTGCTCCCTTCCACACGTGCACTGCCAACTTTCTATTGCTTTTATTGGGGTTTGTCTTGTTCAAATTTTATCATGCTCTAGATTGAGTAGATGCAGTACATCCTTTATGACTTTGTTATATGTCCAGTGTGAATTAGCAACTCCTCTGATAATTGTTGAAATCTACATTCTGATGGATTAGATGAATGACCTATAGTGTCGTATATTCAGGATGGAGAGGAATACAGAACACGTTTCTGGACACATGCAAATATGTGAGTAGCTGAATGGGTCACTACAAGAAAGCAATTTTATTTGCGAAAGGATGAGAGAAGTGGTTTTTTAATGCCGAAATAGAAAACCAGCTCAGCCATATTACTGATGAAGAAATTAAGGGCAAAGCATTAGTCAACTATCTAATTATTATCCTGCTGATCAGAGACAAATTCTACAATAGACTGACTTCTTTCAGCTCATTGTTTTCCCTACCAGTTTATGATGCTTTCCTGTATACAAAGAGCTATTCACATAATGCTATCCATGAGAATGCACAGGAAGGTAGTGCTCTATATTAATTCATATTTGAAGGAAGAGGTCTCTACACCACTTGAATCATTTAGCTCTGTGATCTGATTTCTTCAAGAAAGTCGAAAATTAAATGGGTGTGGGGGCAAAGATATTAAGTTACAATTTAATTATAAGTGGAATTTAATGCCATGTGTACTATGTATTGGTTCTGTGCCTTAGAAACTTACATGGGTACATAAAACTTTAACTTTGGATAAACTTTGAGTAATCCTATTTTAAGAAACTTTGTTGTCTTTCAGTTTTTTGTTTTATGATTTCCTGCTCTTTTAATTTCCAAATGAGCGTGAACGCTCTCTTGGTTAAATAGTTCTCTGGCAGCAAAATGTGTAGCACCTTTCAAGAAACCAAATTAGATCTCTGATGATAACAGCAGTGAATTATCGCAGTGGATGAAGGGAGGCCTAATGGTACCTAAAGACTGCAGTCTTTACAGATGAGGCAGTGATGCCAAAAGCCAACCATGTTTGCTCACGTGAATAGAACCCTTCAAAGACTAAGACCGGTGACAGGAACGATTTGTTATATGTAATCACCTGTTTTCTCAAAAGAGAAATACAGTACCTCCCCAACGACTGTTTCCCATTTGTCTGGATGATCTGGATGAGGTGTGGCAATGCTTTGTCCGGAGGCATTTGGTTCTTGCAATGCATTTATATCTGTTTCAAATGAAATCGGAGATGCTTCCTCTATCACTTCCTCGCCACGGGTGTGATGCATGGGAAGGGATATATAACCATAAAGTCAGACCACCCCTGGGGATTTTCAGAGCACCAATGCTGACCAATCTGAGTTATTGATCTTTATTCATGAAAAAGGTTCCCTACGGGAAAGGATATAGCTTTATAGCAGTCTGAACTGTAATAGATGTTGATCTGGTGTTGATAAATATGTGGAGTGGGGGGAAACAATTCACAGAAAATCCACTGTAAGTTCTATAGTTAGGCTTCATCCTTTATTAGGTAGTGAGTAAAAGACAACTGATGATTACAACTCCAATTTAAGAGACCATTTAAACAAAAATGGTTCCATAGCGAAGTGAGGCAGAAGGGAGTTAGGTATTTCTGAGTTTTCTCATATGGCTGATGGAGAAAATATGGCTGATTTGTTTGCTCCCAGCAAATCATTAAAGTTAGTAACACCTTGTGATCCAGGACTCTTTGCATCCCACAGGCCCTGACTTCTAGTGGACTGGCTTGTTCACTTTGGTGAAAATGGGGAAAGAATAGCAAAAGCACAGAGTAGTGAGATTGCATCAGTTAACATCAGGTTCTCCAATAGAAAGAGGTTTTCTCAGGGCTAAAGGTTGTTGGATAAGGATTCAGGCTAACTTATAGCGAAAGATAAAAATATTTGACAAAGCAGAAAAAGGCAACTTAAGTTCAAATCGGTCAGAAGCTGGTCACACGAGATATAGACAGAGCCCCAAACAACAAACTCATGAGCAACTTTCCATCTGACTGAACTAGTAGGGTCTGTGAGTGAAAAAAGGAAACACTTGCTAACACCAGATTGTAGAGGTATTGGTAAATGTAAAATCACCAGATACTCTCAAAAAACAAATTTTAATACTAACCAACATGTTTAACCAGACGTGTATGGTTTGAAATTCTTTTTCCCAAGGACTAATGAAAGACTTTTTTGTCTTGTCTGCCTGCCCTCCTCCCTTTTTTCCCTTCCTTCCTTCCTTCCTTCCTTCCTTCCTTCCTTCCTTCCTTCTACCCTTATTTTTTTTTTTGTTTAACAAAAGATATATAAAGCCAACTGCTTTAAAGATACGTTTATATGACAAATGTCTATAGCTAGATAGATGGTGGAGAAGAACTCCAAAGACCACGTTCAATGTTGAGCACCAAGCACGCTATGGGTGTTTCTTAAATATAAAATGACAAATGCTAAATACCTATCTCTCAAATGGTTTCATCTTGAATCTTTATACCTCTCAAAAAGTTACTACAGTTTAGATAAGAGCAGTTTTAGGAAGGCCATATCCAGCCCTTCCCTATATTTTAAATAGTCTTTACAAAACCTTTTCAAAAATATTTTTTTTCTCTAAACCTAAATCATGTAGGGTTGATTTGTACATGTTTTATCATTGTTCTAAGTTTGAGTATCCTTGTTGTTATTAATGCAACAGACTGGCTGCATCAAACCCCATCATAGTGATAGGTATATGTTAGCTTTCTATGGGAAAAAGCAAATAGCCTTTATCACAAATTAAAGGCACAGCTATTTTTATGCCATTCGTTACCAACTTAATGATAACATGTAACATGGGATGGTTATATAATTATTTTATATAGATTTTCTTTTTATAAGTTATTCTCTTAATCTTTCTAACATATATACAATATACATATATTTATATATACCCCTGATAAATCTTGTTTTAAAGGTAAAACATCAACTCCTTTCAGCCTTACGGTGAACACAGAAGGCTGCCAGATTTCACAACTCCACTAGAGAAATGATGGTCAAGTGCGCCCTACCAGGTTTTTTTCCAACACTATATCCTTGGTCTGCAATCAACTCAGATTCATTTTTCTTGTTTTACTAACACTTAAATATATATTAATTGTTTATATCATGTCAGTAGGAAATCTAAAAAACAAGAAAAAGCCCACAACAATAGCTAACATCTATCATCATATTCAAAGCAGAAACCTTTGCCTAAGACACAGCCTTACTGGTATGATATAAAGGGGATATATTGCAGAGATGCAATATTCTCTGTGTTTTTTTGTTTTTGTTTCTTGTTTTGGATATACACTAACATGAAAAACCTTTACTTTGCATTATCATCTTAGGTCGTGACCGTTCCTTATCCATGAAACAAAACACTTGTACTGATTTCTTTCGAAACACCCATGATGCACGGGTTTACCTGTTTTCAGATATAGTTTCATTACAAAGCCTTCCCGATTCCCAGCAATGCTGCCTCAGGGTGGGAAAATGAGTACTTTGTAAGAAACTACCTTTATTAATGTCTCCCCTATCTCGATGCTTAGCCCTGCTCTCTTGTCCTCAACTTAAAGTCTTACAAGCTGGACAGGAGGGGGAGAATGTGGACCAGGAAGACCTCCACAAACCCTCTGGTGTTTGTTTATCGTTTGACTGTTTACTGGCATGAAATAGTTCTTCATTCTACCTTTTGCGACTCTTTAAAACCTAGTGGCATAGATTGAGACACAGCACTATTGTTTTACAAGACATCTACTGTATCTACTTTTGTTGGGATAAATACCCAGTAATTGCTGTCATAGCAAGAGGACCAGCACGGGTACTACTATTCACAGTGTTGCTTTTGTGTGTGTGTGTGTGTGTTTTTATGTTTTTTTTGTTTTGTTTTGTTTTTCTTCTTTTCATATTATCTTAATCTACAGAGTAAATTATTATATATATACACTGGAACCAGTTAATGCCCTTACAATGTATAGTTGTTTCATAAAGCAGGAAAGACAATGCAGAGGGAAATAGGTGCCCAAAAGCACAGTCACAAAGGCTTCAGAAATTCTAGATACCACTACAAGTCAATGCTGGAGATCACTTCTAAAACAATCAATGTTCAAGAGGAATGCTTTAATTTGGAGAAAATACCACCCCTCCCCTCCCCCCCAAACCTCCCTCCTTTTTTTTTTTTTAATTTTTTTAAATAATCTTTTCAATTCACTATCAAAAGTCCTGGCTCTTCGGATATACTTTAAACTATAAATAAACACTGCATAGTTCTCTTTTGTTTTGTTTGTTTTGTCTTTTGAAAAATTATTGCAGTACAAGTACTCCCATTTGGAATTCAGTAAGGAGCAAACAGCACAGGAGTGTGGGCGGTCCGAATAGGTCCAGGAGCTGGCCGCAGGAGTGCTGGAGGCAGCGCCGAGGTCTGGAACAGTGTTGCCGCTGGGGCAGTTCGGAGACTGAAGGGGGCGTTCACTGCCACGGCAGCAGCGGCCGCTGCAGCTGCCAGTGGGTTTGGTAGAATTCGCGGAGCCAATGGCTTTGAAGGTTCTTTTGAAAATACTAATTTTACCTGCAAGGGAGAGAAGAAGAAGAAAAAAAAAGAGGGCAGAAGGACAAGAGTTTGGGCATCTACACTCAGAATCCAAAATGATGGGCAGCTTTTAAAATGTAGCAGTTGGGGCGCCTGGGTGGCTCCTTCCTTTAAACATCCGACTCTTGGTTTCAGTTCAGGTCATGATCCTCTCAGGTTGGTCCAGGCCCTGCATCAGGCTCTGCACTGAGGGCGTGAAGCCTGTTTGGGATTCTCTCTCTCCCTCTCTCTCTCTCTCTTTGCTCCTCCCCTGCTTGCTCTCTCTGCCTCTCTAAATAAATAAATAAATAAATAAATAAATAAAGCAGTAAACAAGTACAAAGATGAAATCACACTTGTGAATGATCAATAAAAATAATGGGAAGTGTAAACAAACATCTTTTCTTTGATAGAGCTGGAAGATCACTGAAGATGGCCAATCTAGGATGCTGAAAAATCCCCCAGAAAAGTACTCAGCAACCTTACTTTATTTTTCTCAATAAAGTAGGAAAGTATTCATGTTGAGAAAAAAATAGGGAGTTTTTTACTCTTTACACACACACATTAACTGTCATGGGAAGATATTTTTAAAGGGAGATTTATTAATGCTGTCAGCTACTAGGAGCATATCCTAGTGTACAAACTGAGTTGCACAGCAAGGTGTGAGGTAGTAATAAAGAGAAATAAAAATAACAAAATTCCACTTGCAACGAAGAAGAAAAGACCACTTACTTCCCCCTAAATCTGACATTCTGGCTTCCTCTCTGGGCACATGGTAACCACATGCTCTCAACTCTACTCTCCAAAACCAGTTCATTCTTTGGCTAGTAGCATTAGCAAGATGGCTGCTCTCACAGAAAGAATGTTCCCATTTATGGGAACAGTAACACAGAGCTACCACTGAGGTTTTGCAGGGTAACGTTAATACAATTTGACTTCCCTGTTTACTTAACAACCATTCACTTGATTGTTGAAACTTGTGTCTATGCTGGTCAGAAATAGCACTCAAAGTTATGACTAGTGGTGCTGAAACCTCAGCTCTGCATAGAATTCACAGCTTTTCAATGCAGCTAAAATTGCTTCTGTACAAAAGAGTAAAGTGACTTCATTTGCATAAAAATGGGTGATGCTACTAAATTAATTGGGTCAACTCCTACTGAGGTCTCATAATAGATGATTGCAGTTTTCCTTTAACTATATTTTCACAGGCCAGCAGCACACAATAGCACCAATTATTAATAAGATCTATTTTGAAGAAAACAGATTTCAAAGTGCATAATTCAGCACATACTATATAGATCAGTTGTTCTTAACTCTTCATTGAGCCCTGGGTATCCCTGAGAAATCTGTGGTCAATTCGACAAAGAAAAAAAAAAAAAAGAAGAAGCACATGGTCATAAATATTAGCTTGAAATTATCAGGAGGTTTCACAGATTTCCCCTAAGTTCCTACAAAAATTCCAGGCTGGACATTCATACTAGTGTGTTCACTAATCTAAATGGTGTATTTGGGGTAATGGGAAGGGGACATCTCCCAGAAAGTGTTTCCCCAGGCCTTAGACACTGTCCTTGGTTTGATAATTCAATAAAATAAGCCATGCCTTTCAGACTTTGTTATTCAAAATCCAAAACTGTTGAGGGCATCATCAACACCAATGTTTTGTCCCTTGAAGAAATTTTTCACTGACCTTTCCTGAAATTCTGAACTAACGGCAGGGCCAGATTTCATGTGATTTCATGTAATTACTTACCTGACTCCAACGACTGGCTTTATTCCCTTCCCCATGCTTCTGTCATTAACCAGAGCCCAACTCCAAAAGATAAAGGTGCTGGACCTTGGCCAAAAGTGGCAAACCACAGAAACAACTCATGAAACAAGTAATTCTATTGGTGGAGTAGGGTCTGGACTTTCTAATCAGCTGTTTGTCATTACTTAGGTACCTTCCATTTATTTCATACAGTAACTGACCAAAAAAAAAAAAAATCAAGTTCAGCAGATTGTCGGACATTCAAGATCACTATCATTTGAGAAGCAACAAAGACACTCACCCCCAGTGGATGTGCTGCCTTCTGTAGTTTGTTGTAAGGACTGTATTTAGGTTTCGGGGGCTTCCCAGCAGCTCTGTCTTTGTGCCTTCTACTGCTAATGTGCTATTAAAAGCAATTAAAAATGACAGCTTTAAAAAAATCATCCCCAAACCCCCCTTATAAATACTGTTTTAACCTGAAGAAGGATAGTAGTTACTTCACAGAAGTTGCAGAAACACCAAAATAAAAAAGCATGCACTTTTGTCCTTGGATCCTGATGGCTTGAGGGTATATATTTTTATGCTACCCATTTTAGTATATTTTTAACGGATAGAAGGCTCTTCTTTTTCCCAGCCTTTCTCTATATCACTGCACAGATCTCCTTTTTTGAAAGTTTACAAAGGAAAGGAATGTCTAAAGGAATTTTATGTGCAAATAAACAAAGATGCCCAGGCAGGCATGAATTTATTTCCATACTAATATTTATCCTCACATTTGTACAGCCAAATGTCAATCCCCTAAATTCTAAAGATAAATAACTAAGGTGCATAAAATGAGTCCAATTTTGTACATATGCATATAAAACACAACACAATACGAGGGCCGGCCCTTCCACTGTACAGCTGATCTCTTTGGAAGGCTATTCACAGAAAAAGTGAATGCAATAGGATTAGTAATCTCTTTAGCAGGTCACTGCAGGTTTAGAAATACAGTACAACACCATGTAATAAAGTACATAAAATAAAAGAACAGTATAAAATTAGTTGTAGCATGTAAATGTCTAAACAAGTAAAAAGGGAACATTGCAATTTGACCTTTCAAGAAAATCAACACTTTTGAGGGGGAAACCTGGTAGAGAAAAGATCTCATACCCCTTTTTTCTCCCACTCTTCAGATATAAGAATAGTACAAACTCACTTCAGACAATTTCTGAAAGGCCTTAGAAAACATTACATCTTAGTATTCCCCTGGCAACTGACATAAGCATTAATAAAAAAGGGCAATGAATACAAGACAAGTGGATGGATGGATGGATGGATGGATGGACAGATGGGTGGATGGGTGGATGGATGGATGGATGGATGGATGGGAGAGGAAAACAGGAAAGAAAGGGAATAAAGGAATCACACATATTCTGCCCATAAGGGTGTCCCCTATCTGTTTTCATTTCTAGAATATGCGCTGTCTACCTGTTTAAGTTGTGTTTCCGAGTTGACGTGCACATCACAGATTTCACAGTGAAACGTTTTGTTTTGCAGACCTGTGTTTCCCTTATTAACTGGTCCTTTGCCTTTCACGCCTGCCCTGGGAAAGGCTTTGATAGTCCCACTTCCGTTCCGGGCTTCTAGCATGGTTTTGTGCTTAGTACCTGCCAGAAATATTTAGAACAAAAGGAAGAAAAAATAGAAAAAATTCTTAGCTAGGAGATGCCTTTAAGAAAGGATTCAATAACAAAATATGGTACCTAGTTTTAGAGCAGTTCCTCCAAGGGTTATGACTGAAATACGCTTAACTTAGAAGACAATGTTGTCTGACCACCTTACACAACATCACTTAATTACTCATGTTTTTATAGCGTACCACATAACAAACCAGCACCATTAATACAGCACCTGCACGGGAGAGTCCTGAGATGAAACTAAATGGGTGTGACTTTGTTTCATTTCCTCTTGATGCTAATAAGACATAAATGATAGCTGATGAGCAAGAGTGATTTAGTTGCTAAAGGTATAGTTGGAGGTGATTTGTAACAAATGTAATCAGTTTAAGCATGGTGTGTTTACAGAAGTGGCACTAATTAAATACCCATGTTCTAAACAGAATGCAAACAAGCTTTCCTGGTCATGTGTTTAGGTTCAGTAAAAAAGAGTAATAGTATAAAGATCTTAATGACAGGGGGGAAAAAAGCCCTATTAGGAGAGTAAAGCCCACACAGACTGGTTATGTAATTTCAAATGTATAAACAAATGACCAGGATGATGAGGGGTGAGAGGGTATGCAGATACACTCTAAGTAAATACTTCTTTTTAATAAACCAATAACATCTTGGGACTCTCACACATAAGTAGTGTAACTCCAGTTCTCAATACTTTTTTTTCAATTACTAGAGTTCATGCATGGGAGTTTTCCCTCAAAACTTTGTTCGCAATTTCCTTTCCCTTAGTGTTGATAAATATTCTTTATTTTTCTCACTTAGTCATATGGTGTGGCTATGAAATTTTCTCTGTTAATCATTTATGTCCTTTTTGCCATTCTGGTTTTCTAAACCCATTTTCAGTGGTTTCTCTTTTCCTAATTGTATCTATTAGATCTGTTATTAGATTTATTGGATTTAATATTTATTAGATTTATTTGTTAGATTGGTACCAGCTCTGTAAGGATAAAAAATAAGATTCTTAACTGCTGATTTCTGAGCCAGCCTCCCAGAACCATTGAATATTAACGAAGAAAACACACTGAGGGCCACACGAGGTCAGTGCCAATCACCATGGCCTTAAATAAGAGGCAGTGAAATACACGAAACAGGTTTACAGTCACGTTTCTCTTTCAAAACGATTACAACTTTACTGAACCCAATATAAACAAACGTATATTTCTACAAAATAGATTCCCCACTTTGAATGTCATATTCTTACCCATAGCTGTGAAAATGTTCATATCCCAAACATATTAAGGAAAGGGAAAAAGGTCAACACCTTGTAAGTAGACTGGAGGACTTGAAATATGGGCCACAGCACTGCTCTGTGGTTCTGGTGCGAGGCCTCCCTGCAGTCCGCTTTCACTTATCCCCCTTGCAAAATAGATACAAACACTTTCTACTCTGAAGTTGGTGTAAGCCAGTGTAGAGCAAAACAATGTTCTAGGGAGCATACACACACACACACACACACACACACACACACACACACACACATATACACACACATATGTATATGTGTATACATATATATATGTATATATGTAATTTGTGTCACTGTATGTGTCCAGACAGTTGTCCAACCTTTTTTATCTAAACAGGTGGTTATATCAAAATATTTTTCCATGCAGCTTCTTCAATCAGACTGAGAAGGATTCCTGGGCTGGTTTGGCTTATCAATGTCTAAGAAGTAGTCAGTTGGAGACTGAATGTTACTCTGACTTTTTGGAGGGACTCTTGATTCACCCTGGTTAACCTCTTTTGTAATTGAGAGTCTTACCGCTACCCTAGAAGATTCTCAATAGGAGTGCCAGATAATCTTTGGACCTTGATAACAAGGCCATGGACACTGACAACAGCTGACTGGCTTAAATGAACTTTCACTTGAAATATGAAATGAGAGATGCCTTAATGAAACAAGTCTTTACCTATTCTCTTCCTGAACACAGAGGCATGGCTTAGACATGGGCTTCTTAAAGGAAACCCTGGGTTTTTCTCATACTCTATTCTCAGTGCCTGACGCATAGTAGAGAATCAGTGAAGACTAGGTCAAGTATTAGATATTTTAAAGAGCAATGAACAAATATCTGTAAAGAGCATTGTGAGCTCAGACTCTGGCGTGGTATGAGTCAGAGTTTGCTTCCATTAGCTGTGTGGTTTACATGTCTTTGTGCCTCAGTGTCCTCAGCTGTGAAAAAAGAAATTATCTGCTCTACTGAAGTGCTGCATTAAATGCATTTATTGTTTTAAGGATTAATTTTGGCATTTCCATGTGTTCTACATATTTTAGTCTATCCTCTTTCTTAATGGTGTTGGTTTTATTTAGGCGAAAATTTAGAAATCTCTAAGCACTTTAAAATTTAGTGAAGTCTATCCTTTGATACCTGCCTTTTATGCATATTAAAATTTAGTGAGGGGTAGCATAAGCTCTGTCTAGGGATAAAAAAGCTTGAATGAGCTTAGTGAATATTATCAAATGTTACCACTTCAAGTGATTACCAGAAAAATTTGCCCAAATTAGTAATGAGCATTAACTATAAAACATTTAAAAGGTTTGGATTTTTTATTATATAGAGAAAACCATCAAAATTACCTAAGGAAAGCATTGCCTAGTGGAATGTTTTGGGGAGATTTCTTTGAAGACAAAGACAAAACATTTTTTGTATTATCTGTGTCTATAACATACAACTAAAAGGGGACTTTCGGATCTTTTGAAAAGAGTAGGTCCCCTTAAGTTTTAAATATTCTTGGACTGGTTGTGAATCCTGCTTGTAAGCTTAGGAGAACTACTTCTCAAATTCCAAAACAAACAAACAAACAAACAAACAAAACATGCAAAGCCAGAATGCCCGTATTCGAATCCTGCATTCCATTATTATGGAATATAAACCAATTAACTGCAACTTTAGTGAAAAATAAAAAGAGAAAGCAAGTGAAATAACACAACTGATCCCCAGATAATGCTAGAAGCAACTGTAGTCATACTAATAATTGTGCCGTAATAACTCATCCTTACAAGATGCCATATGGCCTCTTAGCTCTGAGATGGAGAGAGAGGGAGAGAGAGAGGGAGAGAGAGGGGTGAGAGAGAGAGAGAGAGAGAGAGAGAGAGAGAGAGAGAAGAAGAAGAAGAAGAAGAAGAAGAAGAAGAAGAAGGAGGAGGAGGAGGAAGAGGAGGAGGAGGAGGTAGGAAGGAATAGAGGAAGAAAGGGAGGGAGGGAGGAAAGAGAGGAAGAAAAGAAAGGAAAGAAGGAAAGAAAGAAAGAGAAAAAAAGAAAAGAAAAGAATAAAGAAAGGAAAGGAAAGGAAAGGAAGAAAGGAAGGAAGAAAGGAGAAAGGGAAGGGGTAGGTTCAAAGAGAACAAATGACTTGCCCAGGTTCACATAGAAATGTTATTTACAGATCCGAGGTAAAAATAGTCTGATCACTTCTAGCTCATTCCATTGGAATATACAAGAGGCAGTGTTTGATGGAAGCTACAGCATCAAAATATGTTTATGATTAAGAATGTGTTTTTGAGATTAAAAGAAAAACCATAAATGCAGAACTCTACATTCACAGCTATAGGCCTTATTTCATGCATATGTGTTTCTAAAAGGGAAAAAAAGGGGAAAACTACTTAAAATTACAATTTAGATGCAAAAGACACATCTCCCCACCCTGCAGCCTGGTTGCTTTTGATCAAAATTGGCTTTCAAACCTGGCTCCCTGAAAGCCCAATCTCAACGGTGGTTTCCTCATCTGTGGCTCTAAAAGAAAGCAGGGAATTCTTTTAAAGTGATATTGGTGGTGTTGGGTGGGTAGGGGTGAGTGTGGGGGCAGTGGGGCACTAAGGCAGTGACTGTGGTCTGTTCCAGATGCAGGTAATACAGGGGTCCATTAAAGAGAATTAGGAAACAATAATTAAATGGACTGCAAAGGCAGTCTGCTTTCCACTAGGGCCATGAACTGGCAACTCTAAACAATATCCATGATAAAGGACTTCTTCCTAGAAAACATTTTGTTGATCTATATTCTACACCACTGGTGTGTTTACTGTTGAGATTTAGTATGCATTAAATTAGCCCATTGTGTTACTTATCCTATACTAAGCATCATGCTACATGGAACTTGGTCTGTAGACCTCTCCATTACACAGCGGGCCGCGCACACACAGGAACTCAGCTACCGGCTCTTGTTTTGTTAGCGAGTCCATAACAGTTCACAATCATTCAAGCTCACGAAGGCTGCGGTTCATGCCTTCAACCCCTGCGGCCCTCTGTATTTTTATAAATGAATGACGACACCACCATGATTGTGAAAATGAAGCGACAGAATTTGGGTTGCTTCAATTCTGTCATTTTATGTGACTGCTGGAAGTTTTTATGTTTAAAGCAGCGAAACACAGTGTGAGCCGTGGGGTGTCATGGTTTTGTCTGGCGAGTGTCAGTTGCCCACGTTGGTAACTGCCTAGTGACGGGCACTGTACTGGCTGCCTTCCTGCCCTGTTACCTTTTCTCGCTTCCTAACCTGTTCCCTTGGCCTCTCCTGAAAACTATCCGCTCTCAAATCCTGGTCTCGGAGTCTGCTTCTAACGGAACCCCAACTAAAACATACACTAACCCTATGATGAATTCTACAACAACTACTCCTTTTCCCGACAGGAGAGTGATCATACTGGTAAGTCCGTCTCCTTCTATCTCCCCACCCCCCATGGGTTTCCCCACATGGGGTCCTAAGGGAAAGATGCTGGAACCAGTGGATAAGGGGCAGTTGTATGAATATGGGAAGGACTGCATTCATCATCTACATTTAGAGAATGTCCTGGACACAGGGAGCCTCTCGACACTGCTTCCATTACAAATAAGAGAGCTGAATCTGGAGATCAAAAATGGCGCACAAAGGGGGTTAGACACATCTACTTGTCCACCTGCTTTCCTTTGCCATCTCCAGTTCTGGCACAGCTGGCTCGTGCACGTCTAGTGTGAGGCCTCCAAGAAGGGCCTGGACCTGAGAGAAAGATCTCTGAGGTAGGAAGGGAAATGCAGGGCTAGAGAAACCTAAGCTTAGGGGGAATGGGGATAGTCTCCCGACTAGGACAAAGGGTTGGAGGGGACATCCCTATAAAGGGACTCATAGTAGAGGTGACAACCACATTTACTACCTTAAGCTCTGCCTGCACAACATTTGTGAGGATTTTGTGTTTGCTTTTTTTTCTTTTCCCCAATACTATAGCTTCTAGGCTTGGATATATAATAAATCAGAATCCCTAGATATAAGAAATATATATATATATATATATATATATATATATATAATGACATGGGTGAGTATGTATTTAAAGCTCATGGTCTATTTCTGACAACACAAAGCAGAGATGAGCATCACAGAATTGGAATATGAAAAGTGCTGACCTGGTGTGATATGAAATAACTAATTACTCTTTGCTTCTTTATCAGATGTTTCTGATAAGAATTCAAGAAGGATGCCCAAATTCTTGATAAATTACCTCCAGCCTCAAAGGGTATGGTTTTGTTTATCTGTCAGAGTTGATCCCCCCCCCCCCCAAATGAATGTGTTTCTCTGTCACTATGCAGAAGGATCAAGAATTCTTGAGAAATAACTGGACCTCCAACGATGTTTTCGCTCTCCCAACTACCCTGCATCCCTGAATAATGTATTTGCATGAGTAAAACTCGAGGCATGTCTGCATGGTATATAGATTCTGACTTGGGGCCAGATCTTTTTCTGTGTTCTCAGGCCCTGAACCCATGAACTCCCGGACGACAACTAATGTTGCGTGCAGGAGGAAGACACGAACTGAAGGAATTGCTCTCCACCTGCAATTACTCCCTCAGAACACTGAAGTCAATACTTGGATATTACTATGCAGCACAGTGGCCAATGACAGTGAACATATAGCTGCAACATTAACCCAGGGTATCATTTACAAATGATTCTGTTTTTACTGTAATTGCTGACAGGGTCCCGGCAATGAACACAGTCTTTGAGAGAAAATCTAATCTTGGGCCAAAGGGCTGGCTTAAATCTTAGGCAGGATATATATACAATTATCTATATCTATATATCTATATATTATATCATCTAGATTTTATTGATAGATATATAGATAGAGATATACTCTCCCTGTATGTATTTATCTAGATAGATAGGTTTTGGTATGATATAATATCTATACATTATCTTTCTATAGATATAATACAGAACAGATGGATGGAATTGAAATATACTGGGGAAACATTTCATCCTTGTTATGATATGTTCAAGTTTCATGTTTAAGTTGGAGAGACCTAAGTTTACGTCATGGCTTAGTCGCTTAATTGGTCATGTGCCTCACCTGAGCTTCAGTCAAATAGCAAGAATAGTATGTTTAGGTTGCCACAAAGAATAAATAAAATATCACATGTGGAGAACATACCTCAACGGTTGCCCATAATAAACCCTTTACGGTAAAGTGTCCAGGTGATACAGATTTAGCCCAAATAATATTATTTGTCATTAAGACCATAACAGCGAGGTTTCATCTAAAATCACATGGAGTTATGGAAGCAAATTTTGTAACTACCGATAAAAACTTGAGCAAACTTCATTTAGAAGCAAATGTGTGGGAGTGTATAGCAATTTAGAAATCAAATAAATGCAAATCTTAGACTTTAGAATATTTTACTTTATCTCCTAATGTTTAATAACACACACACACACACACACACACACATTCATAAACACAAACACATACACATCGAGGCACAGGAGCCCTGGAAGTCCTATCTTGCTCCCATGTAAATGACACTTTGCATGTCATTTTTATTTTGTAACAGTTAATGAATTCCATGTAATAATTGCCAGTTTTCCGCCAACCCTTTGTCCCCTGCTGCAAAAGATCTAACCCATTCAGAGGAAGATAATTGAAGAACTGTTGAGACAGAAACGAAATCGCTTCATCTCACCACTGTTGTGTGCCTCCAGCTGTGAGGCAGAGTTGACAGCAACCTTGCATAGCGAACAGTAAAGAAGCCGTTTTGCCTTTTCTTCCTCGGTCTCCGTGGAAGGACATGAGCTATTGCCAGTGGCTGTTGTGGGGCTTTTTTCCACTTTGGAGGTGATCTCAGTTGTCATAACACTGCTTTTGCGAATTTCCACAGTTGTCGTTGATATTGCTGGTGTCCCTGCGGTACTGTCTGCATTCCAAATAGCATAGAAAAAAGAGGACAAAACAGTGGTATTATCTTTCCCTATTTGGAAATGTATCACTAACATTACGTTCTGCTAATAATGATAAGAGCAATCAGCAATTGCTGCTTGGCGACTGTGGTATGGGTCAATCATCTCATGAAGATATTTGCATAGACGGCCACATGTAATTGCATATATTGATATCAAAGGCACAGATAATTCTTAAAAATATGCCCAAATAACTCTTATTTTTTTTTCCTGTGGGGCAAATAAACATACCCACAGATTTCTCTTGTCACCATATGGCCTTAATAAAATCATCTTTACAGTATATTGTACTTTGCATATGTATATTTCTACACAGAGGATTTTTGACAAAATAGAGGATAAACACTTTCAAGATATTTTTATTTTTCTTGACTAGTCTATTTTCCTTCTACATTTATCTCTTTAAGTAAATACAAGTACCGATCCTTTTGTATATACTTGTGCAAAAAAAGAGAAAAAATGGAATCCTGACGACATATTGCTCTGTTCAGATCAACAATTTAGAAAACCATTGCCCTATTTACAAAGAGTTGTATATTCAACACCAGGTACAGGGATCATCAACATATAAACAAGAGGAATTCTAGTCGGGCGTATTGATTAAATGCATGCTCTGTACGAGGCTGTGTTCAGGGAGTCTGTGAAATAGTATTCAAACATCAACGGCCTCTGTACAAGAAACTCACAGGCTGATCACACCATGTTAATGTCACCTCATCATTTTGAGAGTCAGATGACCATGAAAGTGTTGGTATACTGGAACCCTACAACCCATCTGGCTCTGAAGTCTGATTCTAAATCTGGAGAGGTCAACTTCTGAAGGAAAACTACTCTATCCTGACTTCACTCAGGTATACACCAACAATTACCAATTATAATTAGCAGTGTTTGCCATATCCAATAGCAAATTGCAAAGAAGCTCTATGTTCGTATCCTTTCGTCTTTCATACTCTTTACTCAGCCTCCCAGCTGGCTGGTTCTTAACCTCTATTCAAAATATTCCCAGGCTGTCTCCCTAGCTACAGCTGCTCTTGGAACTGTTTCTCATTCCAGATACTGCTGTGGTCACTAATGCCACACTGAAAAGTTCATAATAAATGGATCAGGCATGGTTATAAGGGACAGTGGTCTGCCTGCAATGAAGCGTTGTCCTCAAAAATGCTGGTTATGTCACACTATCAAGAGTTGATCGCAGTTATAAAATTCCTTTTAACCTGGGTATTTCCTTTGATCCAGATATACAGGTGGGGATTTAGGTGAGATTGGTTATGGCTTCTTTCCCAAATATGGCATCAGAAACACTAGTCAATAAGAAGAGATGGGGTGCCTGGGTGGCTCAGTTGGTTAAGCGTCCAACTTTGGTTTAGGTCATGATCTCGTGGTTCGTGGGTTTGAGCCCTGCATCACGCTCTGTGCTGACAGCTGGAAGCCTAGAGCCTGCTTCAGATTCTGTCTCTCTCTCTCTCTCTCCCCCTCCCCTGCTCATGCTCTCTTTATGTCTCTCAAAAATAAATAAATGTTAAAAAAAAAAAAGAAGAAGAGAAATGGGCTCTTGTTGAGGGCTGTTGTATAAAACAATTCATCTGGATCTTATTTCCTTTGCCTGATACTTCAAAAGTGTTTAATCACTTATTTAGCTTCTGAGATCATCAAGTAAGCCTCCTTTTTGAAGAATATCCCCAACCATATTAAAAAAAAAGTCAAACTGCTCATCAGTTTCTCATGATTAGGGAAAAATATATAAAATTACTCAAACACTAAGTTTTGCCACCAGAATACATTCATTCCCTTGAACACAGACAAGCCTATTTCCTGATTGGTTTTTGCTTATCTATTGAGGTACCAGTGTTAAAACATCAGTTAACAGCTAGAAAATATTTCTGAGAACCTAGATATGGCACAAAATGGAATGACCACTTTAAGACAGTCTAGTAGCTTTTCATTGCTCCCAACAAACCAGAAATGACTGTTTGAAAGCATATGCATATGTGTCTGTGAATAAATAACAAATACCCAGTTAATTTGCTAAATGTTTTAGATACATGATTTCATGTATGCTTCACACAAACTTGAGGAAATTCCAGAAGTTAAGAAAATTTCCCAAGGTCACACAAATAGAATATGGTGAGTCAAGGCAAAGTGTTTATTGACTAAAAAAATCAGGGATTTAAAAAAGAAAAAAAAGGGGCGCCTGGGTGGCGCAGTCGGTTAAGCGTCCGACTTCAGCCAGGTCACGATCTCGCGGTCCGTGAGTTCGAGCCCTGCGTCGGGCTCTGGGCTGATGGCTCGGAGCCTGGAGCCTGTTTCCGATTCTGTGTCTCCCTCTCTCTCTGCCCCTACCCCATTCATGCTCTGTCTCTCTCTCCGTCCCAAAAATAAATAAAAACGTTGAAAAAAAAATTTAAAAAAAAAGAAAAAAAAAAGATGTTGTGGATGATATTCTTGCCCAAGACTATGATTCTTCATACTAAGGCCACAAATGGCAGTAGGCTAAAACTGCTAAATTATTCTTACGATCCGCTCTCATGGGGAGTGACAACCGTAAATATAGATAGATTTAAACTTTGTGTGGCTACATGTAGAGGCAGAGCGTGACACTATGGACATTTATTTCATTTAATTCTAAGTAAAGATGTCCCGAGTAATACAACATTTCCTCTGGATTGACAATGCTGATTTCTTGATCTGAAAACTGCGTAGCATCGATCACAGTAGTCCTAAACCAGCTTCCCTATTTACACTGAAATTCTTAAGTACAGAGTAAACAAAACCATGGATCTCCTAATCCCTGTGACAGCTACATTAGTCGTTTTCTAATCTCAGAGGATAACGTACATTTAGACCAAGGATGCACAAGATTAGAACTGCCAGATTCTCTATGCCTAGGGCTTAATGAAGCATTAACATTTCTTAAGGCAGGTCCTTTGCATGAGCTAGGTTTAGGGGAATTAGTATCAAAATGCCTAACTTCTGGAACCTCTACTCTGGTCTTTTAAGACCTCATGGCTGAGTACGAATCTGTTATTTTCTCCATTTGGCAAGTAATTTGAAAGAAATACAAATAGTTATATTTTTCATTTTGAATTGAATATATAAATGTTATGTGTTTATGTTAACATTAAATGTTACATAAATGTTATGTCCATAGGTAGGATTACTATTAATTTATAGTAAGACATGCGTTTTTCAGTTACTTTTCATTTATCAGTGGTGAGGGGATTGTTTCATAAAAAAAAGTAAAGTAATTATATTTTAAGATCATGCCATTAATATGGCATTAAAAAAATTTTAATGTTTATGTATTTTTGAGACAGGGCGAGCACGAGCCCAGGAGGGGCAGAGAGAGGGGGTGACAGAGGATCCGAAGCAGGCTTTGAGCTGACAGCAGAGAGCGTGATTCGGGGCTTGAACTCATGAGCCATGAGATCATGACCTGAGATGAAGTCAGCTGCTTAACTGACTGAGCCACCCAGGTGCTGCAAGATTATGCCATATTAGAAGATAATCACCTATGTTATACATTGCCTAGAAAATTACACCTAGCAAAGAGATTTTAATATGGTACATTAAATTACCAATTATAATAATCCTTATCCACTCATAAGAGTCAAATCTTGAATGGGTGTTCATGTTAACAGCATATACCTTTGATAAGATGTGAGAAGAATTACCTCTAAGATTTTCCTCCCCCAAACTCACAACCCCTGTCTGAACATGGGAAAAGCATTAAACAAACATAAATTTAAGGACAATTTATGAAATTCATGATTAATGGTCCTCAAAACTGTTAAGCTCATCAAAACAAGGGAAGTCTGAGAAACTGTCAAATCTAGATGAGTCTAAGGAGACACGATGACTAATTATAACATCATACCCTGGTAGGAATCCTGTGTGTGTGTGGCAGGGGGGAGGGTGAGACAAAAGGACATTAGGTAAACACTTAGGAAATGTGAACGAAACTTGGACTCTAATTAATATAATGTATCAGTATTGGTTCATTAGTTATGACAAATGCTCTACAATAATGTGAGATGTTAACAGTAAGGGCAACTGGATGCAGTATATACAGAAACCCTTCACAATATTCTTATACCTTTTCTGTAAATCTAAGACTATTCTAAAATTTAAAGTTCATTAAATTGAAGAAAAATAGAATCATAACCAGTCAACAAATAGTGCATCATTTCAGTTACTTTGTAGAATCATAATTAAAGGATATCTTCGTGGTTTCATAGTATAGTTTTCTTGGATTTCAGAGTAAAATTTTTCAGTAAATTTCTCAAGGTTACATAGTGCTTTAAGGTAGACACTGGGACTTGACATTACATATCCCAATTCTAAATTAAGTGCTTAGTATCCTGTATTGCAATGACTCACATATTCAAACTTCATGCCATCAACATTTATTAAGCAGCTATTTTGTGCTAGGTTCTATATATACTAATCCACAAGACCAATGAATATCCATCACGTACTAACCATCACGTACTAAAGGTTTTATGAGACACCTCGTGATAAGCTGAAATAATAATAAAGTGAAATCTTTAATCAGCATTGCTATATCCTTACACTTATACTTGTCACAAAAAAGACACTCAAATATTTATGAAAAGAAAACAATGAACGAACGAATGAATGAACGAACAACAATTACAGCTAATGTTTACTGAATCACTTTTAAAGCATTTACCAGTATGAATTCATTCAATTCTCATAAAAACCGAAGAGGGGCATACCATTTCTATCCCCATTGTGAGAAGGAATTGAGATATGGATTTGCCCAAAGCCGGAGCTCCCAGGTGTGGCGCAATGATTTGAACTCAGACAGTATGGCTCAGAAGCACAAGCTCTTCTATTTTTTTTATGCTAAAATTTTGATTTTTTTAATGAAAGAACTGACTACATCCTCTTCAGCTAGTTCAAGTTGGTCATGATTTATTTTGCATGTCTGTAGATAGCATCTTAAAAATTTGACTTTAAAAGAAACTAAACATGGCCAGAACTAGAGTCAATCACATATATTCAATCATCCACTTAAGCTCAAGTATTAAGTTACTGGAATACATCTGGAAGGAGGGGAGAAAAGAATAATTTACAGCTCTCAAATAATCTCTTGTGCAAAATGGTAAAAGTACAGCTCTTCCTTGTTACAATCCTTCCTTTTCTCCCTCCATCCCTTCCTTCCTCCCTCCCACTCCATGTCTTCCTTCCTTCCTCTTTCTTTCTTTCTTTCTTTCTTTCTTTCTTTCTTTCTTTCTTTCTTTCTTCCTTCCTTTCTTTCTTTCTTTCTTTCTTTCTTTCTTTCTTTCTTTCTTCCTTTCTTTCTTTCTTTCTCTTCCTTCCTTCCTTCCTTCCTTCCTTCCTTCCTTCCTTCCTTCCTTCCTTCCTTCCTCCTTTCCTTCCTTCCATCTTTCCTCCCTCCCCAATCCTTCTTTCTTTTCTTGTCTTGTCTTTTCTTTCCAAAAGATGAGAAACGGGAATAATGATTCACTTTTCCTAATGTTTCCCAAAGGTGGACTCAGATTTCTTTGCACTCTTCAACCAATGGCCCTCTAAGAACAATATATGTGACAAGGAGTCGAAAATAATGGGTGCTGTTCAGTGGGAAGAAAAACGTTTGAGATGGTTTGGGTTTGCATTTCTGTGCATGTTTTCTGCCAGTGCCCTGTAGCAAATATTCATTACTGCAACAATCAGTATTTGGCTTTGGCATCAAAACAGATTGCTGATACTTGGTGGAATGGGGCTTTAGTTGAGAATGAAAGAAAACTTGTCAGTATTCAGAGTGGACCATTTGTGGCCCTCATCCTTGTACAAGAAAAGATTCCAGAAGATAACAACGACTTGAATTCTAGGTAATAAAATAGAGCAGCCAAGTTTCATGGCCTGGGTAAGAAATTTATTCTCCTAGACACAGACCTCATAACCCAAGTCGGACAACCACAGCTGAGTCACTTAAGTTTCCTTGCAGGTAACAGGAATTAGTATTATGATCCAAAGATGCTCATCATGTTTTCCCGCAGATTAAAGACTGAGAATTATATACAATTTATGTCCTTCCTCCTCGTGTGAATTTAAGTCTCACCCGGGCTTGCTAACAAGTGAGAACAGCTGCTTCCTCTTAAATATGCTGACATTCCAAAGTACAAAAAAGGTGCCTCCTGACAAAAAAAAATCACAAGTTTTTAGAAATTACTACTGGCAGTTTCTTTCCTATGGATTTAATTTAATTTAATTTAATTTAACTAACATTTATTGAGCACACTGTTAGACCCAGGCGGCAATGACCTGGGCACTGGGCACTGTAGTTTTGAGGGCTCCACATATCATGAGCTACTGAAACAAAAGCCTATTTTTTTAATGCACTGATCTTGTAAAAAAGTTGTTAGAGTGTCTGATAGCCAATTGAGCAAGTGGGAATTATAGGAAAGGGAAGTGAGGACTGGAATGGCTGCCTCAGTGGCCTGTGTAGACTAAGATCTCATCATGAGTGAGTGTGTGTGTGTGTGTGTGTGTGTGTGTGTGTGTGTCTGTATCTGTGTGTGTGTGTGTGTGTGTGTGTGTGTGTGTGCATACATCTATGTGCACTGAGAGGTGGCAGGAGACCAAAGCTTGTATCTGGAAACCAGAAAAAAAAAGTTATTTCGTTCATATGTGGCTCTATCAAATCACCTGAGCAAAGTCCCTCCCCCACAAATTTCCTCCCTCCCCTCTTCCCCTCTGCTATGATGGTATAGGAAGGGCTTCAAACAGCCTGGAAATCCTGAGTTTACAAAATGAGGGTGGGAAGAAAGTGTTACCTCCCCAGCAGGTGACCTGATTTGGGTGGACCCAGCCACCATCCAAAGGTCCTGGCTTGGGAACAGCTTCTGCTCTGTCCCTATAGATCCGTGTTACTACCTGGTAGGGCTCAGGATTACCTTACCCTCCAGGTCACGAGGGTAAGGTCATTGGGCTGCTAGGTAAGCTTGAGGTGGAAGTTGTCAGTATTTCCATGTAGGACATATGGTCTTTATCCGCACTCTTGTCTTAGCCCTGAAACTTTGGGGTGGGCCGGAATGAGCCCTCATATGTCAGACTCTGTGCTACTCACTGGAGGTGGAGAAATAAACATGATATAATTTGTATGCTAAAGAATGAATTTGTACTAATATGATGAGGAAGAGGGAAAGAGAGAGAAGGGAGGACAGTGTTAGTGGTGCAGGGGCAGAGAAGGAGACAGAGGATCCAAAGCAGACTCTGTGCTGACAGCAGAGAGCCTGATGTGGGGCTTGAACTCATGAATTGTGAGATCATGACCTGAGCCTAAGTAGGACACTAAACGGACTGAGCTACCCAGGTGCCCCTGGAGTTTCTCTTTGAGGAAGGTGAGCACAAAGAAATGTCACTAGAAAATAAGTTGTACTTCAAATTTTGATTTTATAGTGCCTCCAATAGTGTAGGGGCCATGCCCCAAAAAGAGATTCCCTGTACTTTTAAAAATGTTTGTTTATTTATTTTGAGAGAGAGAGAGAGAGAGAGAGAGAGAGAGAGCGAGAGCAAGAGTGTGCAAGCGAGTGGGGGAGGGGCAGAGAGAGAGAGAGAGAGAGAGAGAGAGAATCCGAAGCAGGCTCCACACTGTCAGTGCACAGCCCAACACAGGGCTCGATCCCAGGAACCATGAGATGACAGCCTGAGCAGAGATCAAGAGTCAGACACTGAACCGACTGAGTCACCCAAGTGTCCTCCATACTTTTTAAACCAAGTGGTATATTCTGTTGTACAGTGAGCTCAATGAAACTCTTAACGTCCTAAGGGATCGGGTGACTGATTCTTTCTACCTTTACAGCATTTCCCATGCTCACAAAGCAAAAATATCAAACTGCAACTTCTGAAATGCTTCCCAAAGCTGTCCAATCTATGATCTGTCTGAGGCAATTACATTAGGAGTAGATTCATACACCGATAATGATGATCTGTTGAACGCACTTTGCCATGTATACCACATGCAGATTAGAACATAAATTATTCTGATGAAACGCATTTGAGACAGAGCCTATTTTAAAAACAAAATAGGTGATTGAGCTTTCAGATTTGCCTCTTGAAGCCAGGACCAATTAGTTTCATTGGGACTGGCTGTTTTTCAGGAGCATCTATGATTTGAGAGGGTAATTTTAGATTAACTTTCATAGGATAATTTATCAGAAATTTAGGTTATTCCTATCACTGATTAGAATTTTGGAGTCAGAAACTAGAGATTCAGGTTGCCAGGTTAGCATATAGCTGCAGAAGCCCTCAGAAAGAAGTGGTGACTAGGACCACGGCGAGGGGGGCTGACTTAGGCCAGGCAACTGCAAGTGCAGTTAATGAGAAGGGGGAGGGCAGGAGGATGAGGCCAAGCAGGAGGGACACCAGCAGCCCCTGAAGCTCAGCGGGCTTGGCAGGGACTGTCCAGCCCCCTGAGAGGAGGCAGGATGGAGCAGTTGGCCAACCAAAGCTGAAAACTACTTACATGTTCAAACCTCCCCTCTCCAAAATGTCTTTGACCTCAAATATGGACCTCTCTTATTTGAACTGGGATCTCACCAAGTAAAAACAGGCATAAAACTAGGCAGCAGTCAGGGGCGCCTGGGTGGCTCAGTCGGCTGACCGTCCGCTTTGGCTCAGGTCATGATCTCGTGGTTCGTGAATTTGAGCCCCATGTCAGGCTCTGGGCTGACAGCTCAGAGACTGGAGCCTGCTTCAGATTCTGTGTCTCCCTCTCTCTCTGCCCCTCCCCACTTGCACATCTGTCTTTCTCTCTCAAAAACAAATAAACATTAAAAAAAAAACACCTACGCAGCAGTCACACTCACATATACCCCTACCCCCAGGGAAGACAGAAGATGTAGATGAGTGAGGCAGGACAATTGACGATGATAGTATTAGTAGCTGTGGTAAACTGGGGAGCAGGCTGCTCTCCAGAAAAGGGGTAGTTCATTGTACCACTGTAGCCAGTTCCTGTCATTTTAGAAACACATGTCCATGTAAAATTTGCAAATTTCCAAATTTTACATGTTAGCAACTGTGTGTGTGTGTGTGTGTGTGTGTGTGTGTGCGCGCGCGTGCGTACAAAATCCTGTGTGGGCCCAAATCTTCCCTGTGTTCTATCTCGGCTATGGGCTGCCAGTTTTATAAGGTTCTCTAGGGACGTGGTGGCTGTGCCCCCAGACACTGCTCCTTTCCACAAGGGTTCAGAGACTGTTCCAATGGCTTGACTTAGAGTCGGTCTTTTTTTTTTTCCTTTACCAGACAATTTTCCTTCATTCCTTTCTTTCAAGTCCACAAGAAGGGGCTCATTCTGGAGCAGAAACCTTGGTGTGTCTTGTCAGCTACGTGTAAGGGTTCACAACTTAACATCCCAGAGGTGTTCTTCGTTGATAAGCCACATCAGCAATCTGTACCAATGTCTTATAATGTTGGAGCATTCGTTTCTAAAAGTCAGTGGGGATTATATTACCTACTCCTATACTTACCTTGTAACACAACTAGAAAGAGCTTGCTAGATATTTTTTTTGTAATTTTTTAAAATTTCTTTTTTAATGTTTATTTATTATTGAGAGGCAGAGAGGGACAGAGCATAAGCGTGGGAAGGACAGAGAGAGGAGGAGACACAGAATCTGAAGCAGGCTCCAGGCTCTGAGTTGTGAGCACAGAGCCCGAGACAGGGCTCGAACCCACAGACCGTGAGATCATGACCTGAGCCGAAGTCTGATGCTTAACCAAATGAGCCACCCAGGCACCCCAAGCTTGCTGGATATTTTATAATGGATAAATATAGAGGCTGCTGTCAGTAACTTTGTTCTGTTAGACGTTTGCCTTTCTTTCAAAAGTTAAGAGCTTCCATAAAATACCAGACTGAAAACTGGCATAGACGTATAAATAACAAAACTCTGACCTGCTAACTTAAGTGTTCATCCTCAATCAGTTTCATTTTATCATTTTTAAAATGCTGCTTCTTTCACTCTATTTTCTCTATTGTCTTTTGGCTCTCAGAACATCCAACAATGATGAAACCAAGATGTTAGAAACTTGTGAATCCAAAATATTCCTCTCCCTGGACACTAGTGGTTGGAAAAATGTATTATATATCAGAACCACCTGGAAGTTTTGATAAACCTTTGTTGGTTCTCGCCCCCAGAGTTTACGATTCCTAGGTCTGGGTTGGACCCTGAGTATTTGCATTTCTAATAAGTGCCCAGGTGTTGTTGCTGCTGCTGGTCTGAGGCCAGAATGTCAGGAACCACCACGGACAGATCTGTCAATTAGGTTAACTCAGCTTTGGAGCTCGAATGTCACGGAAGTCAAAAGTCACTGATGTAAACAGGGTAAATGAGGGATAGAGCCAACACTGTCCCGTTTGGCCTGTGACTAAGGGAGTTCCTGAGAAAGGACCGCCAGTATTAACACAGGGAAAGGTCCCGGCACGTCAGGTCACGTTGGTCACCCTATAAGGGAATTTGGGATAAATTAGGAAACAACTCTTAAAAAATGAATTTTAGGGGCGCCTGGGTGGCGCAGTCGGTTAAGCGTCCGACTTCAGCCAGGTCACGATCTCGCGGTCCGTGAGTTCGAGCCCCACGTCAGGCTCTGGGCTGATGGCTCAGAACCTGGAGCCTGTTTCTGATTCTGTGTCTCCCTCTCTCTCTGCCCCTCCCCCGTTCATGCTCTGTCTCTCTCTGTCCCAAAAAATAAATAAACGTTGAAAAAAAATTTAAAAAAAAATGTATTTTAGACACAACTAAGCAAGCAATGAGCATTTCTATTGAAAGATACATTTTTTTAAAAAGATATATGTGACAACAAATGAGAGAGGATGGAGAAACATTCAGATCCTTGAAACAGAAAAATAACTTTGGGGCTTAATTAACCTTCCATTTAGTAGTTAAAGCAGGGGCTCTTCTGTAAGAATATAGTCTTGTCTCTCTAACTTCTGGTCTGTACATTTCCAAGGGAATTCTTTTCCTATACTGTTCACAGGATATATGCTTCATCCCTTCCAAACACAGATTGATCTAAAGTAACTTAATTTAAAACTAAGCTAATTAGAAGGTAGGACTCTAGGACTTTGTAGTGTTAATCGAGTGGGTCTGGCCACTGTAAATGAATTGCAAAGCACCAAGAAGAAGGGGGGGGCATTTTGTCAGAATTTGTGAACTCTGATAAATTTTCCAGAAGGGAATAAAAGGAGAAGACTAAATAAAAAATCAGTGTATTTCAGAGCTATTTTAAGCGACTTGGATGCCACTAGATTAGGAAGCTGCCTTTTCTGACTTCTAAAAGAATAAGAAAAAAAATTCTTTCCAAATCTATGAATGATAGTTCCCCTGTTCCAAGAACTACCAGAGGGAAAGGTATGCAGGCCACAGCAGCAGTTCCCAATTCATCAGCGAGAAAGTCTGTATATCGAAAAACTCGATTTGATATCTGGCAAAAAGTCAACGCATGATTTTTCAGCAACTGCCTTTGGTACTTGGTCTGTTTAATGTACATAGCAACAGTCTTCCTTCTGGCCAGGTGCTTTAGGTTACAAGTAAGGATTTGCCTTGTGTCCTTCCATAATAGCTAACTATTAAAAACTATGACATGATAAATGGTGAGTCTTGAGATGTGTTACTAACTGAAAGTGAACACAAAGTGAGAGAAAGCATGCCTTCTGACTATTGAATGTAGATTGTGTAGAGAACTGAGAACATGGAGATAGTTCTGCCAAGTCGCTTAGGATACGAATCCTTGCTGTGGAATCCTGTTAGGTGGCCCATGTAATAATAATAATAATAATAATAATAATAATAATAATAATGGAAGTAATAATGGTCAGTTAGCCCTACAGTTTTTTGGGGGGCTTAGTTTTTGTCTTTGTTGTTTTTTGTTTTTTGTACCATATTGCTGTCCTAAAGATAAGAAAACAAGCTCTCATAATGGTTGGCATACTGATAAAATATTTACTGTGGACATAATTTAGGACATTATACCATCTGCGCTTGGGCAGTTTATTGCATGTGTAAGTTACTTAGCAGTTTTCATTACAATGTTAGTGTTTCATGGATTACACATGTCTATGCGGATGTTTAATCACCAGAAAGCTGTCATGATGTCACATGCCACACTCAACATTTAGAGTAAAGGATTTTTTTTTTCTTTCAAATTTCGAGAGACGGGGAAAGGTGTTTTTAGGGAGTAAGTTCTACTGGACAGATTATGGAAAATAGTTGGCAAAGATGAGAGAAATACAGAAAGTGAGGAGATCTTTAAAAATACCAAGAAATAATATTATATATATATAATATACTGTATACATATTGTATATTGTATAGTATATATTATATATATACACACATATATATAATGTATTGTAATGAGAACTTTTTCGCAACTCCTATGCATCCCATGCACACTATGTTGTCTCAAGACTCAAACTACCAGTCATTTCACCCGAAACAACAATTTATTATTATTTTCCCCTCTGCTGGAAGCAGAACAAGAGGGAGGTCATCATATAATACAGTCACTTTCTGACAGAATTTCTCTTCTCAAAGTAGTTGTTTCCTTGTAATATTAATATACTTCAGCCGAGACGATTTTTAAGAGTTGGGAGGAGGAACATAAAAATTAGGGGAAGCGTGCACATCAAAATAGACCAAGAGAAATGAGAATCCTACTCATTTACTGAAAGGTTGGCTGCTGAAAAAGTTAATTGAACTGCCTGGAAAATAATAAAATTCTGGAGCAAATGCCTCTCTTCTTCAGCAAAGCCAACAGACCTTTTTCTAAGATGGGAAGAATCTCTTTTAATCTACAGAAACCACAGAAGCCAGATTTTCATGAAATTCCAGGTATAAAAGTAACTCTCCAAATATTCCCATAAACTGTCATACTGCTCCAAAAATTCCAAGCTACCGCAGACTGCTTCTTGCACAAAAAATTATCATACTTTCTTTTTGTTTTTGAGAATACATTCATTGTAATTGTATTACTATTTCAGCAAAACACTAACTGAAACATTAAAAGAACAAAGTCAGTCTCCTTTGTCTAAATGATGCAGAACACCAATTTTGATTTTCCTTAGGGCTTACTTAAGAGACCAGTTACTTTGGCATTCTTTAAACAGCTCTAAGTCCAATTATTTGTTTTCAGTGTATACTCAGGGAAAAAAGAGACTTCTTGCTTAGCTCTACCAACAAAGATTTCATTCAATACTTTAAGATAAATCTATTTTTAAAGTGGAGCTGTGTTAATAAAATATATGCTAATGATTAATTTCAAAGTAAATTCATATTCTCTCTGACAGTCAGTACTGGCCATTCTGAGACCGTAGCATGCTAAATATTTTTATAGCTACAAAAGGATAGAAATCTATCCCATGCGACCTGACCTCTCAAAGGATGATGGCATTTCAATGAGATGATCTCATTTCATGAGTCAAATCAGAACACCGTATTAGAGACCATTTGATACGAATAGAAGTTCTGAAATTTCATCATTAAGTTAGATAAAGTAATTTTTAAAATATAACTTTTAATCTAAGGCTTAGAAAAGAGTCATGATTTTACTCAGGATAAATATTTGTTTGGCTGTCTTTAACAAGCACTATTTCTATTCCTTTTACCAAAACTCAACCATGACCATTCAAATTTAAATTTTTTTTTTCAACGTTTATTTATTTTTGGGACACAGAGAGACAGAGCATGAACGGGGGAGGGGCAGAGAGAGAGGGAGGCACAGAATCGGAAACAGGCTCCAGGCTCTAAGCCATCAGCCCAGAGCCTGATGTGGGGCTCGAACTCATGGACCGCGAGATCGTGACCTGGCTGAAGTCAGACGCTTAACCGACTGCGCCACCCAGGCGCCCCTTGTGACCATTCAAATTTAAAGTCAACACTTAGAGCCAACCATTTTGCTCTACAGATCGCTTTTTAAAAATTATTTTCATGGGACAGAAGATTTTCTTTTCCATGTATCTGTGTTCTGTAAGCCTGTTTTAAATCAACATTCGGTTCTTTTAAGGTTGTTTCTCTAGAAATGGGAAAAAAGCCTTCCTGCGGCATGTGACTAGTTTTGTTCACATCCTTACTGGCCAACTCTTCTCGCTCAGGGAGGAAGCCGGGCCAAGAACGCTAACAGTCCAGGGCTGGAATGTGTCAAGTCAAAAGTCTGAGTGGACGGGGAGTGTGCAAGGCAGAGACCTCCTTCAAGGCTGGCACTGGGAAGCCTGTTGCCAACCAGTCAAGATCACAGCCAAGTCGACAGCCACTTCACAAGGCTGAGGAGAGAAGTCAGAGCCAGAAGGCAACTTGGGTGAGAAGAAACAGCTCTCGGGTATTTAAGGACATGGCTTAAGACCCCGGCAGGCAGATAAGGTGGTGACCTTGTCAGGTTATTTTTAGGACGGAGGCTTTTGCCTCCTGGACAGCACTGTCATGGTTTATTGAGGAAAGAGTACTCATGGGCACTATCTGTGCCTCCCAGTAAAGGGGAGAAGAGGCAAAGGAAGAGATGATAGCTGTGTGTCTAGAGACCTCAAGCTTTATGCAGGATCACACTGCAGGAAACTGGGATGAAGATGGAGGCAAGCACCAGGCTAGGGTTCGAGCTCCTTTCTTGCCTCCTCTTTTGCCCAACTCGCCCATTCCTTACACCATTCAAAATAAAATACCTAACTAAATAAGATAACACATGTATGTATGTATGTATTTCTCCCTTTGAGACTTCAATTTGTTCCTGTAAGCGGTGCCTCTAGAATTCAGGACATTGCAAGAGAAAGAAAGTTGAAAACTTTCCAGGTTGGCTGGAAAAAAAAACAGTGACCAAGGGTTGGGCAGGTTAGCTAATAGAATTGAGTTGTATGATCTAGTTCTGTGAAATCATTTGGTTCTTATTAGCTCATCTAGATACCACTGAAGCTTAGGCGTAGCTTCGCAAAAATATAATGCTTTTTTTACCAAAATTGAAGCACAAAATAAATTTACCTGGATAATTTAAGTGCAAAGATAACTGTAAGAATCTAGGGGAATTCTTTTTTTTTAATTTTTTAAAAATGTTTATTCATTTTTGAGAGACAGAGAGAGACAGAGGGTAAGCAGTGGTGAGGCAAAGAGAGAGGGAGACAAATAATCAGAAGCAGGCTCCAGGCTCTGAGCTGTCAGCACAGAGCCCGACATGGGGCTCGAACTCACGAATTGTGAGATCATGACCTGAGCCAAAGTCGGACGCTTAACCAACTGAGTCACCCAGGTGCCCTGTATCTAGGGGAATTCTTTGAAAAACACCTAGATGTTAAAAAATGATGTATTTTATTTTCACACAACTTTATTTTCATTCCATGCGTGATATATTCCTTTTTTAGCATTGCTAAGCCATAATTTCAGTAGTCATTTGCTTTTACTTAACACGTCAGAAAAATTCCACTGTACTTAACCCTCAATGTAGAATTCCAAAGCCAATACAAGTCTCTCCTCTGCCTGACTTGTCAGTCTGGGTTAATAAATGTTTCCTCAGACTGGAAGTAAGTAACTTAAGTTGAATAGATGTGAATGAGATAGAAATTATTTGTATTTGCTTATTAACTCTGTCTTTTGCAAGATAGAACTAGAGAGAAAAGAAGCAAGAGAAAAGGGCAAGAGAGATCTGTGTCTTATTTGCTCTTCTAAATTACAGATTTTATAGGAAGAAAACTTTCGTGAGTTTCTCCTCTTTAAGGGTATTTTTATCCGTCAGTCCAGATGGACCAATATGATGGACCAATCCATAGCATTTGGATGAAATTATTCTCTTTCGATCTTTGGAGTTCACATCATCACAAATGCTCCATTTCTATTGAAAGCAATTTTCTGTGAAGATTTCTGAGATGCTAATGGAAAAGGTGCCACCAAATATGAAGACTTATGAATTCTGATGTGAATACCACAGAAACGCAAATGAATGGTAAATGCCAAAGAAGTCTACAGCTGATTTTTGAAGATGTATGTTATACAATATACCCAAGATGACAGATAATGCATCATGCAAAATGAGATAAAGACTGCTTCTTCAACTACTTTTATGTCTCATTATTTTTTGCTCTTTTAAACTTTGCATGATATAGAGTGGTTCTCTCTAGTAAGTCCAACAACCTAGCTGTCTAGTTTTATAGGTTCTTACTCTAAATGCCATTACTGTGACATGAATCAGCCATCAGATGTGACTGCACTCTCTCAAAGGCAAACTAAATAATTACAAAATTAAACAAATGTGTGATAAAGAACATTTAAAAGATGCAAGATAATAGTGATACCCTACATTTTTAAGTGCTTTTAGTTTTCAAATAGTGCCAAGATTTTTTTAGGGTTTCTTGTTGCTATCTAGTAGAAAATATTATCTTTGATTATCAAGAAAGGAGTATTAAAAAATTGCATAATAGGGCATTGCAGACTCACAGTGATAGGTAGATAGATAGCTAAGACAAGTGTATGACTTGAACGCATTATACATTTAATTTTCAACTAATTTTATAGTACTTAGAAGAGACATATGTATTAAGTAATAGAGTAATATTACTACACAAAAATGCTTAAGTTTAATGAACCATGTCAGATTTTTAATACCTACTTATCATATTTACTAAGGTTTATAGCTTTAGTTTTAAAAATTGTAATCATTTTAAAAAAATCAAAAAAGACAATGATATACTTTTAAAATAGGGGTTAGATCACATTATTCTCAAACTAGCAGAATGGCTTCCTATTTCATCCCAAGTAAAAGCCATTGTCCAAGTGAAAGCTTCCCCCTTATTTTAGATTAGGAACAAGGCGCCTGGGTGGCTCAGTCGGTTGAGCATCCGACTTCGGCTCAGTTCACGATCTCACGGTTCGGGAGTTCGAGCCCAGCGTCAGGCTCTGGGCTGATGGCTCAGAGCCTGGAGCCTGCTTCCGATTCTGTGTCTCCCTCTTTCTCTGCCCCTCCCCCATTCATGCTCTTTCTCTCTCTGTCTCAAAAATAAATAAACATTAAAAAAATAGATTAGGAACAAGACAGGGATGTCCTTCTGGCCATTGCTACTCAACACAGCACTGAAAGTTCTAGCCAGGACTATTAAGCAGGAAAAAAAAAAAAGGTATCTATCTACACTGGAAAGGCAAAAGTAAAACTATTTCAGTTCAAAGATGGCATGCTCTTACATATAGAAACCTCTAAAGAATCTGAAAACAAACAAAAGAATTTATTAAAAAAATAGAGATGGGGCACCCGGATGGCTCAGTTGGTTAAGCATCTGACTCTGGCTCAGGTCATGGTCTCGTGGTTTGTGGGTTCAAGCCCTGCATCAGGCTCTGTGCTGACAGTTCGGAGCCTGGAGCCTGCTTCAGATTCTGTGTCTCCTCCTCTCTCTGTCCCTTCTATGCTCATGCTCTGTCTCTGTCTCTCAATAATAAATAAACGTTTAAAAAATTTAAAAAATAGAGATAATAAATGAGTTTAGCAAAATTGCAGAGTACAAGATCAATGCACAAAAAACCAGTTGTATTTCCGTGCACTAGCAATAAACTATCTGAAAATAAAATTAAGAAAACAATTTTGTTTACCATAGCATGAAAAAGCATAAAATTCTTAGGAATAAATGTAACCATGAAGTGCAAGACTTGTAATGAAAACCACAAAGCATTACTAAAGTAACTTAAAATATCTAAATAAATGAAAACACATTCCTTATTCATGAAGTGCAAGACTTAATATTCTAAGATGGTAATACTCCCTGAAGTGATCTACAGTGTAAATGCAATATCTATCAAATTCCCAATGACCTTTTTTGCAGAAACAGACAAGCTAAACTAAAGTTCATATAGAAGAAATAAAGGGATCCCAATATTCAACAGCACTGAAAAAAAATAAGTTGGGAGTTCTCAAACCTCTTTACTTCAAAACTTACTGAAAAGCTGAAGTAATAAGGCATAAGGATACCAGACATACTTATAAATGGAATAAAATTGAAAGTTTAGAAATAAAACTGTACATCTATAGCCAATTGATTTTTGACAAGGGTGATAAGACCATACAATGGGGAAAGAACAGTCTCTTTAAGGGACATATGGATATCTACATGCAAAATATTGACACTGGACCCCTGCCTCATATCTTATACCACTCAAAATGGATCAACAACCTAAATGTAACAGCTATTACTATAAAACTCTTTTAAGGAAGCATAGTTGTAAACATGTGTGACCTTGAATTAAGCAATAGTTCCTTAAAAATTATACAAAGAATACAAAGATAAAAAGAAAAAAATAGATAAATTGGACTTCATCCAAATTAAAAACTCTTGTATGTCAAAGAGACTGTCAAAAAAGTGATGTCATATGGCTGATAAGGGTCTAGTGTCTAAAATATACAAAGAACTCCTATGACTCAATTATAAAAAGACAGACAATTAAAAAGGTGGACAAATGATGTTAATAGACATGTCACCAGATAAAACATAAAAATGGCCAGTAAACACATGAAAAGATGTCTGACATCATTAGTCATTAGAGAAATGAAGATCAAAATCAAGACAAGATACCATCTCACATCTACTAGGCTGTTTATAATAATGATTAAAAATTAAAATAAAAAAAAAACCTAGAAAATAACAAGTGTGACCAAGGATGTGGAAAATTGGAATCCTCATATATTGCTGGTAAGAATAAAAAAATGGTGCAGTGGCTGTGGAAAAGTTTGGTAGTTTCTCAAAAAGTTAAATATAGAGTTAACCTATGACTCAGAAGTTCTACTTCTAAATATACACCCAAGATAAAATATATTTTTACACACCAACTTGGCATGAATCTCATAGTAGCATTTCATAATTGCTTAACAATGGAAACAACCCAAAGTTCATCAAGTAATGAATGGATACACAAATGTGGTATGTCCATACAATATAATACTAGTTAGCCATATAAAGAAACGAAGTTTGGATACATATCACAACATGGCTGAATCTTGAAAACATTATGGTGGTTAAAAGAAGTTAATCACTAAAGACCACATATTGTAGAATTCCATTTACCAGAATAGCCAAATTGATATGGACAAAGAAGTAGATTAGTGGTTGCCAGGGAATGGGAAAAAGGGGAAATTAGGAGATACAGGGTTTCTTTCTGTGGTAATGGGAAAGTTCTGGAATTAGTGTTATGGTTGCACAACATTGTGAATATACTAAAACCCTCTAGACTGTACACTTCAAAATGGTTAAGACAGTTAATTGTGTTATATGAATCTTGTCTGTATAATTTTTTGTTTGTCTCCTTCTCTCTCTGCCCCTCCCCCACTTGTGCTCGGTCTCTCTCTCTCAAAAATAAATAAATGTAAAAAAAAATTTATTTTATTTATTTTATTTTTTTTTTAATTTTTTATTTTTTTAATTTTTTTTATATGAAATTTATTGACAAATTGGTTTCCATACAACACCCAGTGCTCATCCCAAAAGGTGCCCTCCTCAATACCCATCATCACCCACCCTCTCCTCCCTCCCACCCCCCATCAACCCTCAGTTTGTTCTCAGTTTTTAAGAGTCTCTTATGCTTTGGCTCTCTCCCACTCTAACCTGTTTTTTGTAAAAAAAAATTTTAAAAAAGGGGATGCCTGGGTGGCTCAGTCGGTTGAGCGTCCGATTTCGGCTCAGGTCATGATCTCAGGGTTTGTGGGTTTGAGCCCCGCGTGGGGCTCTGTGCTGACAGCTCAGAGCCTGGAGCCTGCTTCGGATTCTGTGTCTCCCTCTCTCACTGCCCCTCCCCTACTTTTGCTCTGTCTCTGTCTCTCAAAAATAAATAAATGTAAAAAAAATTATAATTTTTTGTTTGTTTGTTTTAAAGTCAATATCCTTGCAATGGCCAGAAGGCCTATATAACCTGCTCTTCCATTATCTATCTGACTTTATCTTTTTCTACCTTCTCTTTTGTTCCCTCTTTAATAACCACACCACACTGGCCTTCCTGCAGCCTCCCACCTCAGAAACTCTGAGTTTACTATTCCATCTATCCAGAACACTCTTTCCCAGAAAATCACATACATTACTCACCCCCTCCCCATCTTCAAGTCTGCATCACCTTCTTAGTGAGCCTTATCTAACCACCCTGGGTAAAACTGTATCCCTCCACCCCTGCCTGCAATTCTTCTTTCTCTTCCCTGCATTTTTAAAAAAAGTTTATTTATTCATTTTGAGAGAGAGAGAGAGAGAGAGAGAGAGAGAGAGAAAGCACAAGTTGGGAAGGGGCAGAGAGAGATTCCCAAGCAGGCTCTGCACTATGAGCGCAGAGCCTGATGCGGGGCTCAAACTCACGAACCGTGAGATCAGGACCTGAGCAGAAATCAGACAGTTAACCGACTGAGTCACCCAGCCACCCCTCTCTTTCTGCTTTCTTTTTTCTCCACAGAACTCATCACATTCAAGTATGCTGTGAAACATATAGCAGCCTGTGGGCTGGTCAGTATCAGTCTACACCAGTGGAATGTAAACTCTATAATGGCAGTGGATTTTAGGGTTTTTGTCCCCTGCTGTTCCTTAGCATCTAGAATTGTACCTGAAACATAATAGATTCCCAACAAATATTTCTTGAATGAATGAATGAGCGAACAAATAAAACACCCCAGGAAATAAAATGATGCTTGAAAAGGAAGAATGAATTGTAGGAGAAGGAAGGGGAAGATCCAACATCAGTATGTGACTGTATTTCTGTGGAGGCCATTGTTTATGTCTCTAAAATGTCTGCTTTCTTTCGTTCAGGTGTGATTTCATTAGATGATTTTTAAAAAGTGGTTATAATTAATTAAGTAATTAATTGAGAGAGAGAGAGAGAGAAAGAGAGACAGCAAGTACCAGTGGGGGAGAGGGGCAGATGGAGAGAGAGAATCTTAAGCAGTTTCCACAGTCCTCAGAGCAGAGCCCAATGTAGGGCGCTATCCCACAACCCTGGGATCATGACCTGAGCAGAAATCGAGAGTCAGTTGTTCAACCAACTGAGCCATGAAGGTGCCCCAAAAGTAGTTATTTTTTAAAATAAGGAATTTTATTACACGATTTATTTTTAAATATTTATTTATTTATTTATTTATTTATTTAGAGGGGGGGAAGGGGAGGGGCAGAGAAAGAGGTACAAAGAGAATCCCAAGCAGTCTCTAGGCTGTTAGCACAGAGCCAGTTGTGGGGCTCCATGTCACAAACCGTAAATCATGAGCTGAGCCAAAATCAAGAGTTGGATGCTTAACCGATTGAGCCACCCAGATGCCCTTGTTACATGAATTTTGAAGTCTCTTCCGGCTCTAAAATAATGTGAACTTTTGAAGAACAAAATGTTTATTAAAACTTAGCTGTAAGGTCTACAGACTTTCTAAAGAAGTGATGAATAAGTTAATTTTAGAATAACACACAAGTGATTCTACACTATCCCTTCTGCTACCAAAGGCCAACAGCTAAATCAGATAAGGTATGTGTTCAGAATTATTTTCTGCATTTGGGAAGTTATAGCAGAATCGTGTCGAGGCATTATTGCTATGACTTCCCTTCCTACCCCCTGCCCCCACTTTCTGTTAGATCAGGAAAAAAGGGATAATATAGTCCAGACGAGCAAGTTTCTAAGACTCCTGGGGAAAACAAACAAACAAGTAACCTTAAGCAGCTGGAAAAGAGATTCAGATAAAAGCTAGTTATGCAAGGGGGGAAAAAAAAGGAAAATTTGAACTCTCAAGCCTCAAGTAGCTGTGTAAAGCCTAGAAAATGTGACCCTATTAAGAAACAGATTGAGGTTCTCTCTTTAAAACTATAGGTAAAAATATGAAAAAAGTTTACTTTTACTAAATATTATGGTTCTTTAAACCTTATTCTAAACCTAAATGAATTTTATATATATTATGAAGACTAGTTAGTAGTTATACTTTATGTTTATTCATTTTATGTGATTCATTTTTGTTTTTACAGGAACATCATCATTGAATAAAAACACGCACTGATTTTTTTTTCCAGGTAGTAATTCTGGGAGGAGCCTACCTCCTAAGAGTATCAACCTAGGGCAACTTTATTGACAATTAGGATATGTTCTCCTCTCAATGAACTTTCAATCCCTGTCAAGAGAGCGTTCCACTAAAAAGGAGCCCTCATGCACTGTTGGTGGGAATGCAAACTGTTGCAGGCACTGTGGAAAACAGTATGGAGGTTCCTCAAAAACTTAAACCCAAAATTACCAGTAATTCCACTACTGGGAATTTACCCAAAGAATACAAGAATCCTAATTTAAAAAGATACATGCATTTCCTATGTTTATTGCAGCATTATTTATAATGGCCAAGATATGGAAGCAATTTTTGACCTGGTAGCTGAGAATATGCAGTCTCAAACCTAATGTTAGCACAGCCATGTTGGAAAACATTTTAATATAGTTTCTCAAAATGTTAAAAAATAGAATTACTATATGACCCAACAATTCCCATCCTACCCAATTCCACACATACTTAAGAGAAAAGGAAACTTAGGTCTACAAAGAAACCTGTACACAAATGTTCATAGCCACATTATTCACAACACTCCCAAAATGGAAAAATCCAAACATCCACCAATGACTAAAGAAAAAACAAAATGTGTATCTATACAATGGATAATAACTATTCCGCCCTAAAGAGGAATGAAGTCATGATATGTATGACATTGTGAATGAACCTTGAAGATCTTATGTTAAGTAATCAGTCACAAAACACTGGGTATTATGTTATTTCATTTTGATGAAATATCCAGCATAGGCAAATCTACAGAGACAAAAAGCATATGAGGGTAGCCAGTGGGCTTGTGAGGACATGCAGGGTGACTATTAATGGGTCTGGGGTTTCTCTAGGGGGCTCTAAAATTGATTGTGGTGATGAGTGCTCGACTCTGTGAATACACTAAAAACCATTGAACTGCACACTTTCAATGGGCGAATTGTATGGTATGTGAATTATATCCCAATAAAGCAGCTATTAAGAAATACAATAAGCTGTGAAAATGCTTTAAGTTCTAGCACCCTGATTTCTGGTTTTACTCCGAGGAAGCGTGACCAGAAACAGACTCCTGTCACCTGGAGAATAAGAAGGGAGAGCAGATTATATCAACTCTTACGTTGGTGCAGTGGTGAACTTCAGAAGTATCAAGAGGGGGCAGGACCTCTGTGCTACCTATGCCCTGAGGTTGCTATGTTGGGAGGATGAGCTTTATAAATTAATATGTGCAAAAGGGATAGTAGTTATCATGTGTTTCAAGCCAAAAAGATCCTTGGGAGGATCTTGCTACAAACCTTGTAGAACAAAATCTAAACTTCTCTGTATAATACACCAGTCTGACCCTTGAAAGCTTTCGAGCTTCCACTCAAGCTCTTCACCTGCACACTATATTTTAATCTTGTCATACTGTCCTCATTGCCACGCATGCTATACTCTTTCTTAGCTTTGTGTGCATCTTTTGGCCAAGGTTCAGCACAAATGTCATCGTAGAAATTCAGTGATTCCTTCTCCATAAGCTTATACCACCCTTGCCCATATTCCTATTTGGGTACTAATCATGTTACTATAATTATTTTTAAGTTAGTGACCTTTTTTCCAGGCCATGAATCAAGAGCAATATCTAGTATTTGGTAGGTGCCTAAATAAAATACTTATTATTTGGCTGGATGGATGAATGACTGAATCTAGTGTTAGCTTTAACTATCTCTGACTGACATCTCTGCTCTACAGGATAGGAGAGGAAAGGTGGAGTTAAACAATACTTTATAAATGAAGTATAAATTTAAAATTTTGTAAGTGGCATAGGTAATCACAAATTAAATGGGTGGACAACTGTGTGGAATAGGTAGAAGACTGACAATTAGGACATGTTTTACTCCCAGTGAGTTTTCAATCCCCATCAAGAGAGCATTGCACCCAAAAAGGAGCCCTCATGCACTGTTGGTGGGAATGCAAATTTTTACAGGCACTGTGGAAAAAAGTATGGAGGTTCCTCAAAAATGTAAAATTAAAATTACCAGTAATTCCACTAATGGGTATTTACCCAAAGAATACAAAAACACTAATTTGAAAAGTTACATGCACCCCTATATTTATTGCAGCATTATTTACAATAGCCTAGATTTGGATGTACCCAAGTGACCATTAATAGAGGAATTGACAAAGATGTGGTACACACACACACACACACACACACACACACACACACACACACAAATAGGATATTACTTAGCCATAAAAAAAATGAAATCTATTTGCAATAACATGGATGGATCTAGGGGGTAGAATATTAAGTGAAATCAGTCAGAGAAAGACAAATACCATATGATTTCACTCATGTTTGTTTAAGAAACAACACAAAAGAATAAAGAAAAAAAAAAGAAAAAACAAGAAACAGACTCAAATACAGAGAACAAACTGATGGTTTCCAGAGGGGATGTGGATGGGATGATGAGTGATACAGATGAAGGAGATTAAGAGTACACTTACCATGATGACCACTGAGTAACATACAGATTTGATAAATCACTATATTGTACACCTGAAACTAATATAATGCTGTATGTTAACTATACTGGAATTAAAATTAAAAAGAAGAGAGAAAGCATTCCACTATGCTAAGTATATTTTATTTTCAAAAAAAATAGCCCATGAACACAGCAACTACCACAATCTATTCCTCAACCAATGTACCATAATCTATTGTACCGCTTGATGAAAATGGAACAGGCTGGGCATTCAAGATAGATGGAAGGTCTACACCAAATTACCACCTTCCTATGATATTTTCAAGGGTAATTATGATAATACCCAATTTTTACCCTAGGTAATGACTTTAGAACTCAGCTCTCAACTAAGATGGGGCTGTATTCTCTAAGTCTGGGTATACTCAGTTGTGTTCCAGGTCCCAGGCTAACCACTTACAACCTCCCACAGTATTGCTTCACGACCTAGGCCGCAACAAGCATTGGCCCACATCACTAATATTATTGGCTGCTGCTAAATCAGCTGTCAAGTTTTCTGAATTCTCAATTTACTCTGAATGTTAAGCTCGATCCTTTGTGTGCATGTTTCTGTTGATGCTGTTTATGTAAAGACTCCCAAGAGACCAGGCCTGACCTCAGTTTAATGCTCAGATGCTGTATCTACAACAGCCTCTTGTTTCTTTCCAGTGCTAGACAAAGTAAAATTCAAATATAATTTATTGTTGAGTGCCCTAACTTGCATGAATGACTAATATAGATTTGGAGTGAAGTGCTTTTGGTTTCTGTGTTTGCCTGAAATGCATATGTCTCAGCCTAATGCTCCGTATAACTATTTTATAGTTATCAGATCATGTGAGAAATAGGAGAGAGAACCATAAAGTGGTTGGTGGATATTGGGTATTCATTATTTAACTTTGCTTATACCAGATTACATTCAATATAAAACTTTAGCGGCATGGTTTTAAATTGTGTACTTCAATAGGGATAAAAGGAACAAAGTAATTGATTTTGCTTTCCGGGCGCCTCGGTGGCTAAATCGATTGAGCCTCGGACTTCAGCTCAGGTCATGATCTCACAGTCCATGAGTTCGAGCCCCAGGCTGGGCTCTGTGCTGACAGCTCGGAGCCTGGAGCCTGCTTCTGATTCTGTGTCTCCCTCTCTCTCTCTGCCCCTCCCCTGCTCATGATCTCTCTCTGTCTCAAAAATAAATAAAAACATTTAAAAATTCTTTTTAAATATTATATCACACGCAGCTTAGAAATTAAGTCTTTCTGGATGTAATCTTGTGATGAAGATATGGAGCAAATGGATCCTTTAGTAAAAACACAAGTGTTTACGTGTGTGGTCTTTGTGCTATGTGTGTAAGAAGAAATATTTCTATCGTTTTCTATTGACTACAGTAATTTTTAAGGAAACAAGATATAACAGTGTTACTTATTAGAGCAGCTGTAATCTCTAAGTTGATGGTTTTCTAATTTGATATAGAGTCATGATGTAAAACTTTTTTATTTTTTTTTAAATGTTTTTAATGTTCATTTCTTTCTGAGACAGAGAGAGAGAGGGAGACAGAGCATGAGCATGAGTATGAGCAGGGGCGGGGCAGAGACAGAGGGAGACACAGAATCTGAAGCAGGCTCCAGGCTCCAAGCTGTCAGCACAGAGCCCAATGTGAGGCTCGAACCCACAAACCGCGAGATCATGACCTGAGCCAGGGTCAGACACTCAACTGACCAAGCCACCCAGGCACCCCGATGATGTAGAACTTATTGAAAGAAAAGAACAATTAATTAGGACAACTGGATTTGAGATCTAGTTCCTGAAAAACACAAGACTCATCTTTCTGTCATGAAAAAAATATTGTCGATTTCCTTAAAAACATCTAAGCTGTGTTTAGAACTGTGCAATTTGCTAAATGCTTTTACATCCACTCATTCTCACAAAATTCTTTAAAATCAGAGCAAGAGCTATTTTTGCCTCTTTTAAAATGTGACTATAGTTGATAACACCATATTGCATAATTCAAACTTGCTAAAGGAGTAGAAGTTAAATGTTCTCAATGAGAGAGAGAGAGAGGTGAGGTGATAGATGTGTTAATAAACTAGATGGGGGGAATTTCCTCTCACAAGTATACATATCAAAGCACCACCATGTACACTTTCAATATCTTAAAATTTTATATGTCAACTATCCCTCAATAAAAGTGAAATTAAAAAACCCACAAAGAATGCTGGGATACTTGAATTTACTCATCTAAAGACATAAGCTCGGAGTGCCTGGGTGGTTCAGTAGGTTGAGGATCTGACTTTTGATTTTGGCTCAGGTCATGATCCCGGGGTTGTGGGATCGAGCCCTACACAGGGCTCTGCACTGAGGGTGGAGCCTACTTAAGATTCTCTCTCTCTCTCTCTCTCTCTCTCTCTCTCCCTCTGCCCCTCTCCCCAACTCACACTCTCTCTAAAAATAAAATAAAATAAAATAAAATAAAATAAAATAAAATAACATAAAATAACATAAAATAACATAAAATAACATAAAATAAAAAATAAAATAACATAACATAACATAACATAACATAACATAACATAACATAACATAACATAAAATATAAAATAAAATAACATAACATAACATAAAATATAAAATAAAATAAAATAAAATAAAATAAAATAAAATAAAATAAAATAAAATAAAATAACTAACACGAATTCTGCATTGCTGGACCAAGACCATGGTGTACCTCTCACATCACCTGTGGTGTCTTAGGGAGCTGAGGCGAGGAAAGGATATAAAGTGAACGCCAACTCTCCACCTTTCATCTTCTAAAATCATTTTCAAGGTTTAGTTTTTCCTTTTTGGTCTTCACACTTAAAATGCTATGTGAATTTTTCATACTTAACCTTCTCTTTGGAATGAAGTTTTAATTTTGAAGAGGATGGTTTAAGAGAGCATTTCCAATACAGATGTTAAAAATTCAAATGACCCACGTTGAACCAAATGTTAAATAATAACTTCATTGTTTTCGAATTTGCATAGCAACTAATTAGACCTCTAGCCAGTTGAAATCACACATTATCAACTTATGCTGCACATTTCACATGTTCGCAGAAAGGAGTTGAACGCTCTTCTGAGAGGATGCTCTCTGCATAGCTATAGATGTCCAGTAAAGCTGTTTGCCGATACAAACTAGGACAAAACACATCGGTACCCACGTTAAAATATGTGTACCATTATGCTAGAAGTATATTGCAAGTATTTTTAACCTCTGAGGACTTCTCATTTGGCTTAGAGAGTCCCTGTGACTTGTTAGTTCTTAGCATACTAGATACGACTAGGATACTTGCTACAGAGTAGTTGCTTAATAAATATTTTCTCAGTGAGCTATTTTTTTTTTTTTGGTTCCTACATTTTCATAACCAAAATCTGATGACCTCACAAACCAACTGCATGTCCAGCGGCAGCAATGACAATAATTGACAACAAACCCCCTAGACTAGAAACTCGAAGGGCGCCTGGGTAGCTCAGTCGGTTAAGCACCTGACTCTTGGTTTCCATTCAGGTCATGATCTCAAGGTTCGTGAGTTTGAGCCCCACATTGGGCTCTGCTTTAATAGCACACAGCCTGCTTGGGATTCTCTCTCTCTCTCCCTCTGCCTCTCTCTCCCACTCTCTCTCTCACAAAATAAATACATTTTTTAAAAAAAGAAAAAGAAAAAGAAACTCCAGAGAACCCCATAGTGGGTTGGCAAATAGAATTGTTATGTTCAATTCCAAACCCAAACTTTTCTACTTTTTTTTTAAACTCTTTTATTTTTAATTTAATCTCTACCTCCCCTCCAACCCCAACACAGGATGAGAGAATTCTTTGGTATTTAGGATTTCTGAGACTCTGAGTTACGATTTAGTTTCTGGAGGAGAAGTTGTATAATGAGTATCTAGAGTAGTTGTCATAGAACCAAATGGCAGAAAAAGAGTTTTACTTCAGGTCTCATCCTGACACCTAAAATGCTTGCAATTAAATAAGTCAAGGGAAGAAATATAAGAAGTGATAGATATGTATATACATAGCTAGATAAATGGCTAAATACTATTTTAAGGGTAAAAGTAGACATTAAAATATGTGTACCACTATGCTAGAAGTAAACAGCAATTTTTAAGAATCGGAGGATAAAAAATGATAATGAGGGCAAGAGACAAAATAAGTTAATATAATTTTTTAAATGCTATAAAGTTGAAATGTCTATATGGGAACATTGTAATCATACATTATAAATAATTACTTAACTTATATATACCTACATATAATTATATGTAATAATAATTATATAATGTTTTTCACAGAAAGCTAGACAGGCAACCCAAGTGAGGCAACTTTTTTTTTTAATTTTTAATGTTTATTTGTTTTTGAGAAAGACAGAGACAGAGTGCGAGTGGGTTAGGGGAAAAGAGAGAGGGGGACACAGAATCCGAAGCAGGCTCCAGGCTCCCAGCTATCAGCACAGAGCCCGACGTGGGGCTCGAACCGCACGGATCCTGCGAGATCACGACCTGAGCCGAAGTCGGACTTTTTAAAATATTGTTTGATGGACAAGATATACAGACTTGAAAGATTAAGTACATTAAGAAGTACATTAAGCTACCATGATATTAAAGGTACTACATATAATTTTATTGGTCATGGTAGCTAAAATTGTAAATATACAAAAATAAAATAGATTAAGAGGAAAAATTAAGTAGGACAGAAAATATTCAATCACATAAGATTAAAAACCATTATATGTAATATGATCCCAGTTTTATAAAAAAAAAGTATCCCACGTGTTTTTAAAGATGACTAGACGGATTTATAAGTGATCGACACTATCCTTTTTTGCCTGTATGAAAAACAGATACCATGTATTTTCTTCACAATTAAAAAAATACTAATTATTTAAAATAATGAAGAGACAGCCTTGAGCAGTGGCCAGCCTGTGAGTCACACAGAAAGAGGCTGAGCCCACACAGACACACGCACAGGAGCCTGAGAGTCCTCAGGGCACCCTCGGGCTGAATGTCACGGTGGAGGGCCCGCTAAGCCCCTTCAGTCTGGCCTTGAAGCCCCAGTTCTCTGTAACAGCTGCCTTGCTTTTGCTCCCCCAGGCCTCCAGACTCAACTAGCCTTCTCCACAGATGCCTACAATATGCAAAGATGCCCATTGCCAGGTGGCTGTTATATAGACCAAATACCTGGGAACAGGGGAAAACTCTTTGGATCTGAGGTCTTTCATTTTCAGTGAGAGACTTGACTGGATGAAATCCAAAATTATGGGCAGGGTTAAATGTTTGCATTTTAGAGATCACATTTTTCTTCTGAGATTGGTACTCTCATACAGTGTATACTTTTGGGAGAGCCACTTCGTATTAGCTTCTTCAGACCCAACAGGAATGAGTATATGCCTCATCTATCTTATTTATAGCAGCTACAGCACACATATAAATGAAACAATTGAAACAAAGCAATGAACCGAAGTGAGCTCAGCCGAGGTAAATGTTATTCACAACTCTTGGCTTTGGCAAAGGAACAGAGGTTACAAATATCCTTAAACTCATCTAAGTCTCTACCGAAAGCAAATATTTAATATTATAATATTCTTAGAGTATTTGCTTCAAACACATAAAGAAGACTTTTGAGAAAGTAATTGCAGAGATTTCAAAATAATTAAAAAAATTTTTAAACGTTTATTATTGAGAGAGCATGAGCATGGGAGGGGCAGTGAGAGGGGGAGACACAGAATCTGAAACAGGCTCCAGGCTCTGAGCTGTCAGCACAGAGCCCGACGCGGGGCTAGAACTCACAAACCACGAGATCATGACCTGAGCCGAAGTCCCACGCTTAACCGACTGAGCCACCCAGGCGCCTCCAAAATAACTTTGTAAGTACTGACTGGAGGGATAATGTAGAGCATTCACATACATCACATATACTTGTTAACTATGCAATCTTATATATTCCCAAATGGAAAACCAAAGCCTTTTTAAAAATGAGTCTATTAATTTGATGCAAATAAATCTTAACACTAATAAATGTATTTCTATATTAAAAACACACAAAAATAAATATATTTCCATGCCCTTCCTTCCTTCCTTCCTTCCTTCCTTCCTTCCTTCCTTCCTTCCTTCCTTCCTTCCTTCCTTCCTCCCTCCCCCCCCCCCCCTCTTTCTTTCCTTTCTTCCTGTGTCTCCCCTTTTGGTAGGCACAAACACACAGGCACATGCACACCTGCGGAGGGAACCGCAGACACTCAAATGCTTATTGCTTTCTTTTCCCTGAAACATCGTGTAAGCTTCAGAAACAACAGCAGTCAACGCTTCTTCAAACAAGAGTGGGCTCTAAAATTGCAGTTTTAAAACCACAGCTGTTAGAAGCTATAGTCCAAAGTTGCTATGTTCATGCCATGTTTTCAACTCATAGTTTCCAAAAAATCCCTTTTTTTGAAAAAAGTAGATACACATGCATAATTATTTATAGCCGCCAGAAAATAAAATACACACACATGCATGTGTGCCCACCCACACACTCACATGTGCACCTCATGAACACTACCTCTGCAGTAAGTTCGGGATGAAGCGAACGAAACAAAACCACAGCAAATGTGTAGTATATTGAAATGTTCATAGAAATACAACCCGGGTGAAAATGAGATAGTACCCTCGCTTACCAAACATCATTTGGCTACTCTCTCCTTTCTCGGTGGGGTGCAGACAGAGGGATCCAAGCAAATTTATGAGGCTGTCATGTGACCCCACTGTCAGCCAAAGACTCTGCTACAAAGAAGCTATAAATTTCTTTCTCATTAAATACTTAGTCATCATCCCAGAAAGGTTTTATATCCAAGTCTCTATGCCCTGTGTTTAACAGATTTCCATCCATCTCTCTTTATATGGGACATTTTCTGTTAAATATTTCTTAGCACGTATGTTCTTACTGTTTTCTTGACCACCTGCAAAACCTAAATTTTATTTCCGTGTAGGCAACCACACTTATATCTAGAGTCTTTCCAAATTTTTTGGTGGCTTTTGATTATATTTTTACGTAACCCGTTAAGTGTTTAATGAAAAACACGTTAATTTTTAACGATTGTTCTCTTCGCCGGATATTTTTTATTCAGAACCATGGTTATGTAGGTGCTATAAACTCATCGACCAGTATCATATACAATCTCAGTTAGTTTGGAGCACTTTCTCTTTTCTCAGTGGGGAAAATCATGTATTGAAATATTTCATGCAGAGCTTAGATCTAATGGGCCTCTCTTTTCTTATTCATGCTTTTGTAAGCTTCCCTAGCCCCAAGACAGCACAGCCTCTCATCACCTGGCAAGGGTTGATAACACAAGACAAAATATTTTGAAGTCCAGGAAAAGCCATAAAAGAATGAATGAATCAGAAGCCAAACCTGTCAATTATCACCAGGGTTTAAAACCTAAATTCTCAAATAATTCCTCCAAGAATGTATGACTGTTATTTCGTTTTGTTGGCACTCTTGTCTCACATCTGTGTGAGTCTCAATGTGTCTTGTTTTCTGTCCCGACTATGCTTCTTCCTTGACTGTGAAAATAAGCCATTCAGAGTCCATCTGTGTGAATTTCATAACTTCCCTGTAATCTGTTCCTTTATCACCTATTTAATGTTTGTGATTAATCGCACAGTAGACCTACACTTGGCACTGGGGATGAGATTTGGCACATAACCAGACTCATGGCCTGCAGGCTGACCCACTATCTCAGGATATAGAACACTCGTTCTCCATCATACTTCAGGCTACGGAGACTACTGTGAACGACAGACTTCTCTGCATAAATGTGTGCCACGCACCTCTACCGGGATTTGCAAGGGTCTTGGAAAGTTCTTGTCTCCACCTACTTTGACAGCAAAGTTCAGAAGACTAATATTTCTTAACTACATCACTGAAATGGCTCTGTAAAGGATAGCTGCATATCTTCTGTTACACTACCTTCATTCTAATATGCAAATCTATTACCAATTTTTACCTTATAGTATGTTCATTGGGTCAACATTCTGGGGCACAAAATCCAATGAACTTAATATGGCTTATAAGGTCCTGAAGGATGTGGTCTCTGCTTAACCTTCTAGAATCTTCTTTCACCTTGCCCACTCCTCCATATAACCACTTTGCTCTAGTCACATTAAACTTCTTCCACTTCCTTGAAAATCATTCTTATCTCAAGGCTTCAAACAATAAGTCACCTTTGGCTTTAATATTCCAGCTCATTATCTAGGTAAAGCCTGTTTGTCTGTCAGTTAAGAACGTTCTTTTTGCAGGAAGGCTTCAACAATCCCCTAAAAGAGGATGTCAACCTTTCCTGCATGCTATTGCTAACAATCATGGCTTTCAACATCTCTATCTCAATTTTCTGCCTAAGAAATGATAACATATCAAAAAAAAAAAAAAAAAAAAGAAATGGTAACACATCCATCTTGTTTTCCATGACGTCTTGTGAGTTCTGCTCAAGCATTATTAGGAACAGAAATTTGTTAAATTAATGAATAGGGGCGCCTGGGTGGCGCAGTCGGTCAAACGTCCGACTTCAGCCAGGTCACGATCTCGCGGTCCGTGAGTTCGAGCCCCGCGTCAGGCTCCGGGCTGATGGCTCAGAGCCTGGAGCCTGTTTCCGATTCTGTGTCTAGCTCTCTCTCTGCCCCTCCCCCGTTCATGCTCTGTCTCTCTCTGTCTCAAAAATAAATAAAACGTTGAAAAAAATTAAAAAAAAATAAATTAATGAATAGCTGTTTCCATCTCCTTTAATTCTGTGTTCTCTCCCAATTACACATGCCCTCTTCCTTCCTGCCTTAGGTCTTCATGAATTATTGGCTTTGATAAGCAAATACAGAGAAACTCAGAGGACTGGAAACTTAGGACAGTATCTAGTACTGTTCTACAATTTGATAAATGACAGTGCCCTAGTCCAAAGAAATAAAAACAACTTGCCCAGAACACTGAACTGGAAAGAAGCAGGCTCTAGACCAGAAGACAAATCTTCTAAATCCCTGGTCTGTGTTTCTGTGTTCTCTCAACTACGCCAAACTATTTACCGATGATCAAGAATTTCTCATCAACTTCCTCCAACAAGGTTCTTGTGCCATCGGCCCTAGTGTTTACACTCTTATCTGTGCCAAGTGCTGATGGGGCGGTGGCAGGGTGGGGTGTGGTGTGGAAGCTTATTTCATTAATGGCTCTTCACCAATGTACTCATCAATAACATGTGAAAGCACAATTAAGGGGACTTAATGAGATGCTGTGTCAAAACTTGAACCCATTACACTTATTTTTCCATTGAGTGAACTCGACAGCTTCTACAAAATACAAAAACCATGAACAGTTTTGTTTGTGTTAGCGCTGTAGTTGTTTTTAGAAGTTTAGAATGTCCTTTGTTTCCTTTTTTTGGTTTGTTTTTACCAAAACTGTATTCTAAGTACACGTAAGTTGAAAGCCTAAGTAAAATAGTTTCTTTGGGACATTATTCTGATGCACAAAGACTTCATAGCATTTGCGGAAACAAAATAGTTTTCCAGAATTTTTGTAGGGTTTTTTGTTCATTTGTTCATTTGTTTCCAATCTTACTCATTTCCCATTGAGTCTGGGGAATAAGGAAAAGAGAAGATACTTACAAATAGCAAACACACCAATAACAGTTCACTTCCACTCTCTACAGCTTTGTCCTGGTCTTAGATGCCTCGTGTCAGTGACATCTTTTTGTGGGATCTCCCTGGTCATTCACAATAAACTGGTTGTATCCCAGCAAACTCATGCTTCTCCCGAATCTAAAATGGTATGATGTCTTTGGAAAAAGTTTGATGATTTCTTCTAAAGTGAAATATACTCCTATCCAAAACACAGCAATCTACTATGTATTTACCAAGAAAAATCAAAATATACCCGTGAAAAAAAGTATATACAACTGTTCAGAGCAGTTGTGTACATAAAAGCACCACTGGGAAGCAACCCAAATAGCCAAGACCAGGTAAATGGGTAATCTGTGGGATATTCATAAATTGAGATACTATTCAGCAATACAAAAAAAAACAAATTAATTGATACAAAACACTATGCATGAAACTGGAAAACTTTACCTTGTACAAAAGGCACAAGGCACAGAAGAGTACACAGTAAGATTCTATTTACAGCACATTTGAGAAAAGGCAAAAGCAGTTACCATGACAGATAAGCAGATCAGTGGTTGCCTCTGAATAGGGAAGGCATTGACTGGACTGGGGTACAAGTGAACTTTCTGGGATGACAGTCAAGTCCTATATCTTTCCAGGGTGATGGTTACTTACACCGGTGAATAGATTCATCTGTAAAGTATGCCTCAATAAAACAGTAAAGGAACAGAAATCTGTGCACTCATATTGACTCTTGTATTGTATATAGAATATGAGAAGAGGCCAAGAAATGGAAAAATAATCATAGTCGCAACTGTGATTTCACAAGGTAAATGCCACCCTGAGTTCTCCCTGAAACTTGCCAAAATTTGAGTTCACCTCCGGCGGACCCCAGGCTTCATAGAACACAACCTGGTATGCATTGTTTTTCTTTGAGGACAAATATAAACACATTTTACTAGCCCTTTTTAAAGAACTTTGTTTTTCCCCAAAGGGAATTTAAGAAATATAGGGAACTATAATAATTATTATACATTGGACATACATAAGAGTTTGGTTTATACTATGGGAAGGGTGTTTTAGTTATTTTTTTATAAAATATTCCGTTGATGTTCAAGTTCCTTTCTTTTTTTAAATAACTATATAGACTGATGGACGTTCAATTACTTGAGAAAGGTTTTTAAGTTGTCTTTCCTTATTTCAGTGTAACAAATAATTTGACATAGGCATGGCCATTTAAAGCTCTAGAAAGAATTATTAAAGTGGAACTCACGGTATTAAATAACCATACAAAGAAGGCTTAAAGAGAGGGGGAAAAAAGTCAGTAATTGTTTTGTGGTCTCAAAGTTTAACACTGGAGATCCAAAGCAATCTCTCATTTCTTGCAAAGTACTCCACAAAGCAGGCACATTAAGAAAAAAATGATGGGTAAGAGGACTAAAAATATAGCTACTAATGGAATGTGTTGATTTTAAAGTTGTCTAAAATGGAAGTCAGATCACCTAAGTATAACTGCCTTTCTCTCAGCACTTTGCTTGCTGTGTGTCTTATTAGGCACTCATAGCACTTAATTCCCCTTGAAAATACAGGTTCATTGCATAATCATGGTAAGGGGAGAAACCATGTACTTCTTGTCTACTTTCTTGTTTTGCCCGGTACAGTGCTGCACAGACCAACTCTTGAACAAATGTGTGCTGACAGAACTCAAGAATTAAGAGCACATTATAAAAGGCGTCTATATTTATAAATGTGCTGGATACAAAGTAGTTACCTAGGCAGCTTGAGGTAAATAGGCAGCTGTCCAGCTTTAGAATTCTTGACCCAGGCACTAGTATTATTCTAAAATGTGGCAGGGCTGGATGTATTCTCCATACATTATCCTCAAATTTCTAGGACCAAGAAAGCACAACAGAAACTTCTATATAAACCTTTTTAACACTTAAAAATATTGTTTCATAGAATTGGTAACAAAGGCATCATTCAAAATAAATTAGTGACATGAGATACATAAAAGAAAAACAAAATTACATGTATCTAATATGATTTCTACCTTTAATTTTTCTGGGAAAACAAAAACAAATGGTTTTCCCAACATTTGATTAGAGAATGTTCTTTATTGTCATATCACAGACCCTAACTGAGCCAGACCTACAGTTTGAAAACGACTTCTGCAAGCAGAAGATGTCCTCTGGGACTGATGATGAAGATGAATAATATAGGACACAGGAAAATGCTAAGGAAAGGGCCTTGAGTTGACTACCTTTTTGTGGCGAAATTGTCTTTGCATGGTTGTTCCCAACCTTCAGCCACCAATGGGCCCAAGTATACGTTTATATTTGTGGTACCCAGTTGAGGAAGGTTTGCAATTACATGCAACACAACGCAGCCAATCAGAACCTGCCGGTAGAAGAAAGCACGTAGTAGGACTCCCCATTCGAATTCTATATCCAATTCTTAGTTAAAGACCACATAGGCTGGTGTGATTCAAAAAATCATTTAATTTTAGAGGTAGACAGTGGGTCTCTGTCAGTTTAACATGAAAACCAGGGGGCCCGAAAAGGATGAATGACTTCCCCCAGATCGCACACATATCTCAGGTCGTACCCAGGGTTAATCCCCAATTCTCCTGAGTTCTGAGTTGGGGCTACTTTTCCTGCACCATCCTCTCTCTCTTGCCCTCATTCCTTCACCTACTTACAACCTGGGCTGTTTTCATATCGTTACTTGGTTGGATCTCTTCAGACAGGACCATTATTTTTATAACAAAGTTCAAAGGCATAGTCTGCTGATACTGCAGAGTTTCTGCTAATACACAGCCCTAAAGCAGCTCTGATACTCTCACTAAAGAACCCAGAGCAAGTAAGCAAACTCATTTCTCTGCAATAAAATTCCAGCCTCTTATATTTATGGTGGAACGACTTCTCTGTTAATTAATCTATTATTTGAAATCTTCTAATAATCAAAAATTCCCAGAGGATGGAGTACAGAGAACACTGCTCACCCCTCAAGTTAAAACATCAAAATATTTTTATGATAATCAGTTTTGTCTCATTTGAAATAGCCTGCAGTGTGTAGGATAACATTTCCCTTAAGACTCTTTAGTTTTGACACAATTGGAAAAATGATTTCTTTCTGAGTATATTTATAGGGTCTTTCTGAATATCTTTGTGCATGAAAATCTCAGAGAGACAAAGGAAATCAATTATCGTTGGTTACGTTTTTCCCTCCCTGTTGGAGGGAAACATAATAATTATTTCTTCCCATTTCATTACATACATGGGTTCAGAAAACAAAATGCTAAGTTTGTTAAATTACTTTGCTTAACTTAGAGAGAAATTTTGTGTTTATGTGAGGACTGGTTTGTACTATTGTCATCTTGAAATATGTTCAAGACAGCATGACCTGAGTATTTAAACTTTAGCTCATGTTACTTTCTGATGAAGTCTAAAGATTAAACATTTTTCATAGGCTTTTAACATAATAACCCCTTATGTTTATAATAAAGCCATGTGGCTAAGGGCTGGAATGTGACAAAAGAAAAACTTTTAAATTCTATTTTAACATTTGTTGACATAAGGAACTCTGCTAGGCATTCTGGGGGGAAATTTTTAATTTAAAAATATGACAAGACGTCTCTACTCTTGAAAAGCTTACAACTAAGAGAAGGAAGCAGGTAAGAACTTTAACCAGTGGCACTCAAGGGGACATAAGAGGAGGGCGACAGCACAGGAGCAAGAATTGTATTATGGAACCCCAAAGGGTAAGTGATGACTCCCATTTAGAAAATGTGATCCTCAGCCACAAATGTCACCACAATGCAACCAACTGCTCAAGTGTGAATCTGGGTTGTCCTTGCTCCCTTATCTCTCACCTCTGATCCATCAACAAGTCTAATTGTTTCTGTATCAAAATGTACTTTAAATCCTTCCACCACTCTGTCCCCACACTGTTCCAAGTCACCATCACTTTTTGCCTAGACTGATATAACTACCTTCGTTCAATCTCCCCGATTCCACTCCCAATTTCTGGTCAACCTGTACTACAACAGATAAAGACATTTTTGAAATATGAAAAAGATGACTCCTACTTAAAATTTGGCAATGGCTTCCCATTGCTCTTAAAAGTCCATTTGCTATAGGGGCACCTGGCTGGCTTAGTTGGTAGAGCATAAGACTCTTGATTTTGAGGGGTCATGAGTATGAGCCCCACATTGTGTGTAGAGTTTACTAAAAAAAAAGTCCAACTGTGGACACAGCCTACAAAGTTCCAGCATGATTTGATTCCTGTCCTCTTCTCTTTTGTAGAGGACATGATGGCCCGTCTTAGCATTCATACTAGAGGCCAGAGAGCTACAAACTGTAGGTCCTAGATTAACCCAGTACATCCTGATTATGGTTTGGTTTCTACCATTTAGATTGCATAAGACTGAAAAAAGAGATTTAGAAAATATTTCTGTCTCTTCCTTCACCCCCCGCTTTTCTGCCAAGTAGTATGTAGGAGGGGTCTGGCTTTTTGGGGGGAATTTTTCCCATTTGAGCTGTTTTCTAATTGCAGTGTCTTCCTGATAAAGGACATGGCCCTTTCCTGGCCCAATTCTACAGGTAGTTTTTTTCCGTAGCTTTCCTAATAAATCTGTAATCCATTTTATCCTTTCTACTAGAACAAGCTAAGATGAAGTCTAAATCCAGCTGTTCAACCCCGAATGATATATGTATTTTCAGCTTCTCTAATATGCCAAACTTTTTTTTTTAAGTCTTTGCACATACTTTCTTCCTTGACTGGGTTGGCCTTCTTTGAGGTCTTTCTCAAATTTCACTCCTGGAGGCAAACATGAACTCCTCATAGATACTTTTCTTGGTTAATCAACCCAACTTAGATACTCCCCAGTTTTTCCCATTAAACACTCTGCTTTTTAACAGTAGTTAACATACACTATAATATATAAACACATATAAAATATCAGATGTTTTGTACCATATACATATATCTGTATCTATATCTACATCTATATAACCTTCTCTATCATGTTTAGTCACTAAATTGTAAGTTCTGCCACTTGATCAGCAATGTATACCTAGTACCTTGGAGAGTGCATGACACATTTATTTTAAAAATAAATCTATGTTGCTTCTAGGAGTTGTCCAACTTTTCAGCCAGCCCATTCTTCTTTTGTTGCTTTTCACTGACCACGGTTTAGCTAGGGACACCAAGAGGGAATCTTTATTCAGAGTAGCTGGGGAAGTTCCCCACACCACTGCATCAAGGCAAATCCTAGCAAAGCCATCAGAGGTAGTGAGGACCATATGCATGGGGCTATGTCTCTGTGCTATCCTATCTCCCAGGCACGTCACAAGGTCTCTGGACTTGGAGTAGGTGCTCAAAAAACAAATTGTTTGGCAAATGAATTGATCTCATTCCATCGTTTCATTTGAGAGTAATATGAGGTCTGGGCAGATAAATTGTTCTCCCAAAGTCAAAAAGAAATTATTATTTTCCCTGCACCATTCTCTTCCAGTTCAAGCTGTCATGTCCCAAAAATTTCTCACACTTTACTTATTTATGCATTCATTCATTCATTCATTCATTCAGTGAGTTATTTTGAGAGAGAGCACTTGCATGTGAGCAGGGGAGGGGCAGAGAGAGATGGAGAGAGAGAATCTTAAGCAGTCTCCACGCCCAGTGCAGAGTCCCACATGGGGCTCAATCTCATGACCATGAGATCATGACCTGAGCTGAAATAAAGAGCTGGACGCTTACTTAACTGGGCCACCCAGGCATCCCCTCTCACATTTTACTTTTGACATCAGAAATATGTTTCATTTATTTTAAATTCTGAGAAAGAAAAGTAAAGAACAATTTTGGATACTGAAATTTTAAAACATACCAGATATTTTCTAATCAAAGCCCTCTCACAAGTCTTGTGGTTCTCAAAATCCAAAATGATTTAATACTGCTCAAAACCCATATTTAACTCTTTGCTAACATTACACGTAAATGATATAGTCCTCATATTAATTACATTCTTAATTACATGTTTTCGTGAATAGTTGTATATTTTAATTCTGATGAAGATATATTTAGTATAACTGACATAAGGACACTTTTCTCTAGCTGTTGATACAGAAAATATAAAATAAATTAAGAAAGAACTTGTTTTGTTGTGTTTAGAGTTAAATCGCTGACATGTTATTTCTTTTCACAAGGTATACAGAGTGATAAAATTCTACTGGGATAGTTAGAAATTTAAAAGAAAAAATATATTTAAAAAAATTTATTAAGTTTATTATTTTTTTGAGAAAGAGAGACAGAAAGAGCGAGCAGAGGAGGGGCAGAGAGAAAGAGGGAGAGAGAGAATCCCAAGAAGTCTCCATGCTGTTAGTGTAAAGCCTGATGTGGAGCTAGAACCCATGACCTGTGAGATCATGACCTGAGCTGAAACCAAGAGTCAGACTCTTAACCAACTGAGCCACCCAGGCACTCCTAAAAGAAAAATATTTTAAAAAATTGGTTGGGGGGCGCCTGGGTGGCGCAGTCGGTTGAGCGTCCGACTTCAGCCAGGTCACGATCTCGCGGTCCGTGAGTTCGAGCCCCGCGTCGGGCTCTGGGCTGATGGCTCGGAGCCTGGAGCCTGTTTCCGATTCTGTGTCTCCCTCTCTCTCTGCCCCTCCCCCGTTCATGCTCTGTCTCTCTCTGTCCCAAAAATAAATAAACAAAAAAAAAAGTTGATAAAAAATTGGTTGGGAGTGGTAATAATTCCTTTGTGTTATTACATTTATTATTACTAGTATTTTAATTAATATTTAGATTAGGTAATATAATTAGACTAAGAATTTTATATTAAAATATATATGTATTCTATAACAATAGTCTGAAGGCATCTATTTCAAACTGGAGCATTCAACTTCTATTTTAATGTTCAGGTGAAAAATGTCATGTATAAAGTAAGACTATACGTTCATTTAAAATATCTAGTGATTCTTTTCTTCAACTTTTGTCTTCAGGATATTAGGGATTTGATATTCACTTTTAAATTTCTCATAATACTGAAACAAAAGACTTCTTTTTTATTAAAATCCAAAGCCCTTATTTAGACTGAATTCTCTTAATCTTAAAAAGATCCAAGAGGAAAGACCCTCCTTGATCCAACATTCTAAAACTGTATAGAATTTCAAAACATCTGTATTTTTCTTATGAACCAGAGAGCTGGCTCCATTATGCTCAAAGTTAAAGACATACACATTTCAAATGTCAGGCCCATTAACTCTTTCAGTCCCCCTAGGAAACAATCAATGCAGACTTATGTTAGTGCAAATAAAATTTAAGATAGGAAAAAAAGATTACATTTTATAGGTACTTAGATTTTGAGTTTCAAGTAGACTCCATTGGCACACATGGGAAAATCTATTTCTTTTCTCTTGGTTTTTATGGCTTGATATAAAATCATTTCTAGTGTATTATGTATGGAAAAGACCTCATCTTTTAGATACAGCTCATGTGTTTATGCATTTTGCATGCACAGTAAATCATCAACAGACACATAAGCATGTTGCTTTCTCAGCAATTGCTGGTCATATGGATTAAGAGATAGAGTATAGCTAAATATTCCTGATTATTGGAACATAGCTCTGTAAACATTCCTCAGCTCTGAACTGCAGTGTTAGACATTTAAACAATTGCTATTTGTTTGGGCAGAGAAGCTGCAAGCTATCATAGTGTGCATGGCGGCTTTACTCTATCGAAACACAGTGTCTAAACACAGAACTAAACCACTTCAGTTGTGGTCTCAGCCTGGATTTAAATAAACACTGTCTCTGTGAAACAAGGCCACCCCTTATTTAATTGTTCATTCAGCCCCTAAAATAGACCGGACAAAGTAGTCACAAAAAGGGACTGTTCAAAGTAGTATGTGCCAAATTTATTATTTACCTAATAATTTTAAAATTAGACTGTCCACTTCCCTCACACACAAATTGGAATCTTTAAAATGATATTGAGTGCCATTTTCTCCTTCTTATAGAAGACACTACATATGTGTGTTTGAATTATGTCTTGAAGATACTTAAGCTCAGGGTGCCGTGTGGGTGGGTTGGAAAGAGACCTATACTCGCTTGTATTTTGCATTTGTAGCATATAAAATACAACTGTTTTTAGGTGAGAATGGCTATCTTTTTCAGATTACAGAACCTGAATTTATTTAGGTTGGAATTAAAATAGAATATGTCTCTTCTAGTGAAGAAAAAAATTCCCTATCCTAAATCTGTTTCTTATCTCCTTTCATCTTTCACTTCGGTTACAACCTAATTCTCCCCCAAAAACTAGTTCCACGGAGTGCTCAGTCTTTCCCTTGCATGGAAGAGATTCCAAGATGACCCTCTTCCTGGATGCAATCTCATCCATATTCACAGCCTTCTCTCTGTTCCCTTCCCTTGAAAAGTCGCCGGTAACTTTCAATCCCTCTCTGTCCCCAATCACCTTGACCATTTGTATAACTGCCTCACAATTCTAAGACCCTCCAAATCATAGTCTTTAAGGCACTGTTACTTCTTCCTTTACTATGATAGACCGAATCTACCACACTTCAAGGTCTCTCCAGCTTACCCCTTCCTTTCCTGTTCTATTAACTGTCCTGTTCTGGGAAGTGATTGTATCATATTTACAATTGAGCAAAAATCTCCCGAGGTACTTTCTTCTTCAAGTCACTGCTGGCACCCAAATGTTTTACCAACTGTCAGATTGGTCTCCCTAACGTCAAGCCCTGAGTCCTCAATGTACTGTGTCGGCCATTTCTTGCTGGAGTTTACCTTCTCTGTTGAACCCTGGCATTCTAACTCCCTGTCAGCCAACATCACATCCATTCCTGCAACTTTTTTTAAACTTATGCTCTCTTCCACAGGGCTTGCTTTTTCTTTCTCTCCCAAAAATCTGTGTCCAAGCAGATTCTTCCTTTAAATTTTACATCTTTCATGGAGGCCCCAGCAACTAAAACCAGGAAACATACATGCATGGCCACCAACTTTCTGCTCTATAGGCTACCACCCCCATTTCTAAAAGACACAAATCTATGGATGACAGTTACTTTCTCTACTATTACAATGGAGTCAGGGCTCAGGGTCGGGGGGGGGGGGGGAATCTTCCAGAATTGATCTGATTCTCCAGGCAGATGTGTACGAAAATGTTCTTGGCTCATTTTTTGCTCCCTTATCCCTAATGAAATTTCTTTCAAAAAGCAGTGTTTGCAACCTCTATGAAAGAAACATAAAATTTCCATCAACACAATATCAATGAAAGAAGAAAGAAAGTATATCTATGTTATCTATTATTCCAGCCTAAACCTTAGTACAAACTTCAGCACATATTTGATGCTCCAAAATATGTATTATATAAACAAATATTTAGTGTGGATGATAGCATCATTGTATACAACATCCAAAACATTTCTCCACAATGCATTCCCTAACAGAGAATTGCATATGTCTGTGCTCCGCTGACTTGTGAACTCACCATGTGACTGACTTTGTGCCCTCACCATAAAAACAAGAGTAAAAGAGACCCATGCTGTCTCTCAGCAGATAATGTATGGCTTACCATTTCTTTCTTTTTCCCTGTACTGTAAGACAAACAATGCCCAGATACACCTACTCTATCAGACTACGTCCACAAATAAAGGCTTATTCAGCAAATTCATCACAAAGAATAAATCTTAGTTTAGTAACCCATTGAGATGTAGGGGTAATCTCTTACCATTACATAACTTGCCTTAAGCTTTCTCATACAGAGAGAATCAAATATTTGAAGTAGGACTATTCTCTCCTAGTACTAGCTATTGTCTCTGAAAGAAAGAAAGGGCAATTCTTTTCAATCAGGTTTGTGAATTTATTCAGTACAAAAACCACTGTCCCCAGTAACACAGAAAACAGACTGACGAAGGGATAGTACAAGAGATTAGACCTCATTTTTTCTCTTTACCTTTGTTCAAATTTGGTAGAAGGAGAAATTTGAGGCAAAGGGGATTACAGGAAGTTTTTTTTACCTTTTAAGTCATAGACATCTAATAAAATGTGTAAAATGAACTTGTATTATGTATAATTAAATATCTGTTATATATATATATATATATATATATATATATGAGCGGATAAAGTGACAACTATAAGTTTCATGTAAACTTCGGCTAGAAATATTCTGTGAATATGTTAAGATATTTAAGATCAAAACATAAATTATAAAGTTAATGTTTTTCTACTTGAATGGGTAGCCTACAGGTACTGGTATTATTCCCTCTATAGAAAACTTTAGAAAATTCTAGAGCTGTAAATTAATTTAGTTCAATATTCAGGCAGGAAATGCATATTTCTCTGTATAATTTCATCTATGATACCACTTGAGAAATTTATCTTTGCTTTATGTAACTTTTTGTGGAAATTTTCCTTCTCAGACCTGATCCATCATTTAGCATGTTTAGTAATTAACACATGTAATGATGTGTTAATGATCTCTTATTTATACAGCACCTAGCTTCAATGAACACAAAGTACTCTATTTACTTAATTTATTCTCTAAACATATGCATCTGGAACTAACTTTGGACTTAAATTAACTCCACTAAAGAGTAGATTTCTATAAAATAAGATTTATTTAAGGGCAAGAATAAAAAATTAAGACATGGAAGTGTTCTTCTGCAGGACACATGTATTTAAGGCTTTTGATTTAGACTTAAGGGTACTAGAAAAATATTTCCAAACTCCTATCAGTGTTCAGCAGGCTCTGGATGACTACCTAGAACCTTACATTTTTATTAACATCAGAAGAACTTAATTTGTAATGAAAGGCAACTTTGCAGTGGCAGCTAATTCTACATTTACCTGCCTCCATAACTTGCTTTACTCACGGCTGTTTCTTGCATTAATATTCATTACAAAAGCCCCCTTCTAATATTACTTGATTTGACAGAAATGCATTAGCTATGACAAATGCTTCATAATGTACTCAGACAGTATTAATGCAAGTAGAATCTACGGTAATTATTGCTATTTAAACACACAGATTACTCCTTCTGGTCTTCTTCTTTAAAATGAACGTAAAATTTACAGCCACCAAAACTTAGAAATATCTGCTTTTTAAATACAATTTGCATTAATATCATTTCCCCATATTAAAAGAGCTATATACAGAGATAATGGCATATAATAAACATGGTGGACTCATATATATATTGAAAAAAAAAAGAGAGAAGAAAATGGGATAAACTCTGTACTTTTCCAGAAAAAAGGGGGATCTCAGAAGGATGGGCCATTGGTATCACAGTAAGATTGAGGCCATCTGTTACTCGGTATCAATTTATCCTCCAGACGTCCTTTCTTTGACTGCTCCCTTGTTCTCATCACATACATCCAGATCAGCAGCTCCTCCCAATCAGGAAAGATCCAGGAGATGAAGAAGGATTTCCCATTCACTTTGAAGACCACTAAGATGCATCAAGCATATAACCTGATTCTCCCCTAAGTGATTTGTCTGATGATATTTGACTTCTTCAAATGTGTAAGCTTAGCGTATGAACTGGATCCTTTATGGAGCTCAGTAAGAGCTCTGAGGTCCATACAGCAGATTATGCCCCTATCATACCCCCACCTAAAATGCCCCAGGCTAGCTTTTTCTATTTGAGGGATTGTTTTTTCACAACTGCAGAGACTGAGAATTCATTGCCTCTCAAGGTAGCCCGGTCCACTTGCAGATACCTTTAAATTTTACAGATTTTTCTCACTGAATTGCAATCCACCTTTCTGCAACTTCTTTTCATTGTCCAGTTGGCTCTGGATGGGTTAGCTCTGTCTCTGTGGACTGGAACAGCATATGAATATAGTAAGTGTTCGATATACAATTGTAGGACAAATGAATGGAGAAACAACCCTATTTGTTTGGAAGTCATAAACTTCATAATCTTTTTTTTTTCTAAATAACGAAGCATTTGGACACTGTTCTCAACATTTTCCTCAGGTTCAGAGTTCCAGTTGCTTCAGGTCCTTCTCTCATTGTGTGGTTTCTAGACCTTTGGCCATCCTAAGGGATTTGTTCTGGTCTTGAACAATTTCATAGACTTTCTTTGAAGTGAGAAGGTCAGAACTAAGTGCAATGCACTAAGCATGGTTTGACAGTAAGCGGGACCACTGGTTCTTTAAGCATGGGACTCATTTGTTCTGAGTAGGATTGCAAAAATAAATGGTCTAGGACCAACCCATGGTTGATTCCTACTAAGTGTGTGGTTCACTCAATCATCTAAATTAGGGGTCAGTGAATTGCGGCCTGCAGGCCAAATCTGGTCTACCATCTGTCTTTGTAAATAAGGTTTTATGGAAACATAGGCACATCCATTCTTTTATGTATTACATATGGCTACTTTCACTCTATAATGGCAGAAGTGAGTAGCTGTGACAGGGACTTATGGCCTACAGAGGTGAAAATGTTTCCATCTAGTCCTTTACAGAAGTTTGCTGATCATTGTCCAGGGTCAAAGTTCATGCCAACATAAGCAGTGGCACCAAATATCACAAACCCAAGAGAACCAAGGAAGCTAGTCTCTCCTAGCAAAGCTATCTTTTACCTAATAATTTCTTTAAATCAGTGTTAGCCCAACCTCTGAAATTGTTACAATTATCTGTGAAAATTTTTTTAAAAATGCCAAGTCCTGGGTCTCAAACTAGGTCAACTAACTCAGACACTCAAGGCTGTGGCTTTGAATAATCCCTGACATTAGCACTCCTGCCTTAGTCCTCTCCTTCTAACACCGTATCCTTTAGTTATTGCTGGTTTTGTTGTTATTGTCGTGGTTGTTTGTTTGCTTAAGTGTCACTTTAACAAAATTTTGGACCAACAGAGAAGTTTCAAAAATAGTATTGAGAGAATTCCCATGTAGTCTTCATTCAGATTCCACCACCAGTAACATTTTTTATAGGCGTAACAAAATTATCCAAACCAGAAAATTGACTGTGGACAATACTATTAGTTAAATTATAGGTCTTTCTTCAGAATTTGCAGTTTTAACATGCAATTTTTTCGTGTATATTTCTTTGACATTTTACCACATGTGTATTTCTTGTAATCACCACCACAATCAGGAAACAGACCGCGATATTATGCTAAAGAAACATCTTCATGCTAACCCTTGGCTGTCACAGCCTCCCTATAACTCCAAATCCTAAAAAGTACAGCTGAGTATGACTTGGAGAATGCTACCTCAATGGAACAACAAAATATGGAAAATCTTGAGATTGGTTTTGTTCATTGATGGTTTTGTCCATTCACCATGATGCCCTTTAGGTCCACCCAAGTTGCTGCATGCATCAATCGTTGACGCCTTTTTATTGTTGAGTAGCACTCCATAGTATCAATGTATCGCCGTTTGTTAATCCATTTGCCCAGCGAAAGACATTTGGGTTGTTTCCAATAATCAGTGAGCATGAATAGAACTGCTACAGAGATTTGTATCCAGGACTTTGTGTGAATCTAAGTTTTCAGATCTGCTGGGTGAATACCCAGGAGTAAGACAGCTAGGTCATATGGCAAGTATATGTTTACCTTTATAAAACTTCCAACTGTTTTCCTCACTGGCTATATACCAGTTTGCATTCCCACCATCAATGTGTTTCAGTTGCTCTGCGCCCTCATCAGTATTGGCATTGCCAGTAACATTGCCATTCCAGTAGGTGTATAGTGTTGTCTTCTCATGGTTTTATTCTGCATTTCCCTACCAGCTAAAAAAAAAAAAAAGTTGAATATATTCTTGTGTGCTTATTTATTATCTGTGTATTCTTTGGTAAAAAAGGTGTTCAAACTTTGGCCCATTTTCTAATTAGAATGTTTGCCCTCTTACTGTGGAGTTTAACCTATTCTTTATATGTTCTAGATATAGAATCTCCTAGACTTGTGAATTGCAAGTATTTTCTTCCAGACTGAGGTTTTGTCATAGAACAAAAGTCTTCATTTTCATGAAGCCCAAATTATCAATTTTTCTCCTTTATGGATCATGCATTTGCTGTCATTATCACTCAGGGTCCAATCTGGAGAGAAAAACTACACAGTATTTTGCACATGGAAAGTTCACCATTAACTCTAACAGGGGTCAGAAGTAAAGATATCTCTAAACAATGTAAGACTAACAGATATACAAAGTAGCTAGGTCATGTCATGTGCTGAGGTCATGTGCCTAAGGATGAATGGATCCCTCCCAGAGCTGATCTCCAGACCTTGTTGGAGAGGGTGGGGCCATGGCTCACTGAATCGCTGCTATGGGGCCTCCCTGGTGGTACTTGCTGGAAATCTGGCCTCTAAGGTACCAGTGAAAGCTGCTCATTGTGAAGTATCAAACTTGAGGAACAAAGCTATAAAACTGCCATTGGCTGAGTTGGGAGAGGTTGCTGGCCTATCCATGCTGCTGGCCACCATGCACAGCAGGAGCTGGGTGTCTATGGCAGAAGCTGTCCACCCTGCAGAAGTCTGGCCGGTGAGTACCCAAGACCAGGAAGAAAGACTTCTTCCTCCTTTAGTGTCTCTCCAGTGCCCTTTACTGACCAAGATTAACATAATGCCAGCTGATAAAAAAAAAAAAAAAAAAAGGATAGTTTAGAAGGGCCCACCCAGATCCACTTTCACAGAGTGAGGCTGGCTGTCAGGGCTCTCCGCCACAGTTTCACAGTGCCTGCTGGAGAGGAGTACTGCCTCTGCTTGTACCAGTGCTGAGCAGGGATGGTAAGTAGGACTCTATCCCACAGTTTCCGAAGGGTCCAGTGAGGAGGAGAAGCAGCTTCTTTGAGCTATTCACCTGGAGTGCAGAGCATAGCCAGAAGGGGCCCATCCCACCGGGCCACCACCTTCCAAACCCACGAGAAGGCTGGAAAGAGAAGGATTTCCTTGGAGCGGTTGTATGTGCAGCTACTGGCAATTCCGGGTTGCAGACTGTGCTAGCACCCGGGCTGGCATATAGGGGAGGAAACCAAAAATCAAAACCCAGGGGGAAAAAAAAAAGAAATCATCAAAAACAAAAATGAAAACAAAAACCACGGAATGTCCCACTGAGTCATCCCTCAAGTCTTTAGGTTCCCCCGGTCGTCCTACTTCTGTCTACCCATCAGAGTCTTCCAATAGTTGGCTTCATGTATTTTTCCCAGGGTTTATAGTTGTAATTAGCAAGAAGAATGGGTGCTATGTGCTTAGTCCATCTTCTCTGGAACCAGAAAATCTCCATAGTCTATGTTTAAACTGACTGATTTCCTCAGACAACATGTCAAAGCTTGTTCCAAATACAGGTGTTTCTGAGCCATGGTATTGTCATGATCAGCTGGCTCAGGAAGATCCCTTCTAAAAAATGCTTATCCTGATCTGTAAGACTTTCTTATTCACTAAAGCTGGAGATGGGCCATAAAGTGGGCATTGAAGAGACACCCATGCCATTATGAAGGGCAAGCTTTACTAAATATTACAACCAATGAAGAAAGAATTTGAATTGTCCTACACCGCCAGCTGGGGGAGGCAAATGTACATTCAGCATCGATTTTCACCTCTATGACACATCAGAGGTACAGGCATGCCTTGGAACTCTTCTGGCTATACCATCATTTCTGATCTTGCTGGCTGTGGGCTTCTTCCCTGGCATTTCCTTTATATAGATGATGTCTTTCTAACCTTTCCCTCTATTTGTGAGGATCCAGAGGAGTGAGAAAATCCCAATCCTATCTCGAAATTACAATACCTGATAATAATAACCTTCCTATCATTTCAGAGTATCTACTCCGTGCTAGGCATTATGATGTGTGTCTTAGCTACACTTTTGACCATCCTTACTACAATTGATTATTTGACAAATGAAGAAAAAAAGTGGTATAGTAGACATGAGAAACCTAGAGTCTGATTCCAAATTTCTTCCACCTTTCCCAAACCATCCTTTTTTTGCCTGTACCTATAGGTATACATCATAGTATTTCCATTTTGGTTTTATCTACTGAGCAAAACTGAAAGCTCCTTGATGGAAGTGAATTGCCTTGGGTCTTAAAACACCGAGCTGACAAAAAAATCCCACGTTAGGTGTTGAGTGGCTGCTGATTTTCATAGCTGCCAATTTAGAGGCTGTCCTTCTCTAGCAACTGACTTAGCAGAGAGATTAAAAGAATTTATCTAGAGAGTCACAAATCCAGCCAATGACTAGCTGAGTGGAAGGGATGCTCAGTGAATAATGAGGCTAATCCGACTGATAATCAAAATTTGACCATGCATGCCTATGCGCACCCAACCTGAAAAGAGGTGTCACTGTATGCATGAATTTATAGCTACATATGAAGGAATGGAGCCAAGTGTCATAAATGCAAGTACAAGCCTTTCAAATACACACATTTCAGAGACTCATATATGACGATGATACTTGATAAAGGCTCACATCAGTCATGCCTAGCCTCCTGTCCTGATTACAAAGTACACACTGTCCATTTCTCTGAACATCAAAAGATGATAAATGTCCTCCCAAACAGGTAGGGCTAAAAGAAGTGCCTGAAATATTTCTCAGTGGTTTTGCAACAACAAACATATTGTTTGGATTTTTTATCTTCTGTGGCATGAAGAGCAAAAGGCTTTAGCTGTCAGGAAAGCTAAAACGAAAAGAAATAAAAATCAGAGGATCTGGGCTTTGGAGTAGACATTACGTCACATCTAGTGTTAAGCATAAACCAGAGCTGGAACTTGCTGAAAACATTCCTAACAACTAGTCACACAGCCTACACCAGAATTCCTCCATAGTCAGGAAAATACCTGAAGTGCTTTATTTGATAGGAAGTTCTTTGGCTCGTTCGTTCATGCATTCTTTCATTCATTCGATAGTCATCACATGCTTTTCTTTTTTTTTTTTTTTTTGAGCCAAGACTAGACAAGGTGCTAGGAAAATAGCCATAAACAAAACATATATATCACTGTTCTTAAGGAATGTCTCTTCTACTGGAGGTGGCAGACAATAAACTAAACTGTACAAGAATAAATTCTTTATAAGTGTGATAGTGTGAACCTGGTGAGGTCTTCTGTATTTTTCATCAATCTTCCCTGGTTGTATACTTTCATGCCATACAGAACAAGACTGTTCTTACTCTTCTACATGGCGACGCACAAGATACCTGAGGATAACTAGCACCTTATCCTCAACATTTCTGCAGGACAAACACCTCCAGAATTGTTTTAACTCTTTCACATTTGACAAAATGTTGTGGCCCTTCATTCACTACACTGGTCCTACATGGTAGGCTGTAGGCATTTCCTTTGTAAATGCACTGGTTCAAAATCTATCACTTTTGCTCCTAACCACTTTTGCTACAATTAATTATGTGGGGATTACAAGTAGAAGAGACCTGGGCCTACTGGGCAGTTTGCTACTTAACACTTGGCTATTTTGTTAGACCAGGGTTTTTAGAACATGAATAAATCCAGTCAGCTTCAGTTCTCTGGAAGGAAAGTTTCAGCATTTATTTGTTTAATCTCTCTAAAGCAGTCCAAAAGCATTACCTGAAGGCAGAACTTAGAATTGGATTTCTGGTCCCAGAGGACACCAATGTTGCTGCTAGAGTCGGCCTAAAGCCCTAGCATGTAACAAGCACATTTGCAGTTAGAGTCTATTAATAAACTGATGAAAGCTCACCAGCTAAAAGCTGGAGAAATGCTATTTAATGCTCTCTTTTGCTTTTAATGGACTGAAACTTGTTAAAATGCTGCTAAATAATAAGATAAATTTTTCTTGCAGTTGATAGAAGGGCAGGAGCGTGCACACACACACACACACACACACACACATGCGCGCACACACACACATACACACACACACACAATGGAGAGATTAATTTCCATAGGCTTGACACCAAAAAGCAGCTGGAATGTAGCAAAACCTTAGTGTCTAGAGAGTCCAAGGAGCTCCACAGACAGTCTGGAGATGAAACTCGAGATGTTTCACTCAGACAGAACTATGATTACATTATCAACTTTTCCTGGGGCTATTAAATCAGTGGAGCAAAAAATAGGCACATTTGGTCCACAGACAGAGAGAGCCGAGTATAGCAAAGAGAGGATTAAAATGGCACAACAGATGTCTCGGGGCTCTCATATCAAGGTGCATGCTCAGAAGGGCTCTTCCGGGGGCTCTAATGTGGAAAATGGCTTATTGAGTGCAAAAATGAGAGAAGTTAGGGGATGGACTTTTAAAGACTTTCCTCATTCTTTAACTTCCCAGATGGGCTGTTTCATCTATTTTGGATTCGTGATGTCAAACCAACCCATTGATGCAGTCATTTTGGTGAGACTTTTGCTTTTGTGACTGCAGTCACAATTAAGCACACAGTCAACACTTGCTTCTCCCTTGCCTCCTAGGAACATTCATCTACCAGCCCCACCCTGTGCAATGGGTTGTCCTTGACCTGCAAGAGGTTCTAGGCCTCCAGGAGATGATGAAACTCTTGGTTAATCAGAATGTAGCCTTAACATTAAGGACATCTCACTCTTCTGGTTACAGAGACCACTTTCTGATTTCCTTCCTGTTTGTCTGGATTTATATTTACAGCCTTCCTCTGAAAACTTGAGGCTACCCATTCATTTTTGACATATATTCTTAATTTTTTTTTTACTTCAAAACATGGCTCCAGTGTTTTGAACTTCATTTTAACTTGGATTTAGCTCTTTCTTGCCTTCGCTACCATGATCAATATGTCTTTCCTATTATTGTCCCAATTTCTCTCTTGTTTCCCAAATCTTGTCCTGCCTCTTCTATTGTAGCTGTGAATAGAATAGAATAGAATAGAATAGAATAGAATAGAATAGAATAGAATAGAATAGAATCCAGTCCAATCCAATCCAATCCAATCCAATCCAATCCAATCCAATCCAATCCAATCCAATCCCACTGTGGCAGATTTCATTTGCAAAAATGGTTCCTGTCTTACATAACCATCTTACATTGTGACTTTGCCATTCTGCCATCATTGGGTGGAATCTAGGCCCTCTTCCGTTGTGTCGGTCTCAACTGATAGAGCACGGTAGAAGGATATTGTGACTTTAGAGGGTAGGTTATAAAAGGAAATAAAGCTTCAGCTTAGCTGTCATTTTGGGATCCCGCTGTCATGCTGTGAGCAGCCCAGGACACATGAAGAGGCTACCGGTAGTGCCCTTGGCAGATAAGCCCCTGCTGAGGTTCTAGCCAAAAGGCAGCATCAATAGGCTGACGTGGGAGACATCATTCCACCACAAGGTGCTACTTGACTGTAACCACACAGAAGAGAGCATCCCCTATTCCTCCACCGAAGCAAAAACTGCCCACTTAATTTCAATATCAGGAGAGATGCTAATAATATAATACGAATAATATTGCTAATAAGATCCTAATAATCATGAGAGAAACGGACAATCAATTCTTTTCTTTTTTCATTACCAAAAAAAAAAAATGGCTTGTTTTGCATACATACACAGATAATCGGAGGAAGAAAAAAACATTAAGTAGCTGAATATGTGGAGGTGTCTAGACTAGGGATTTGCAAAATATGGTCAGTAGGCCAAATTCAGCCTGCTCCATGTTTTAGTAAATAAAGTTTTATTGGACCACAGCTCAGTCATTTACTTATGGCCGATGTCTGCATTCATGTGACAATGTCAGAGCTGAGCAGTGTGACAGATAGTGCATGGCCCACAAAGACTAAAATATTAATACCTGGCCCCATTACAGGAAAAGTTTGCTGAACCCTGATCTAGACAAATGGCTGACTTTTCTTTTCTCTTATATTCTTTTAAAACTTTTGACAGTGGATATTTCCCATTTTGCAACCTAATATACTTACTTCCTATCCAGTTATGTAAAATTTTATATTAATATACACATTTTCATCAAATGCATATCCAGATTCTAAGGAGTCATGTATGTGGTTTTCATAATGGTTATGTGAAATCGAGTATGAATTGAAGAACCCAAAAATAAATATGGTCATTGACCAAGCAATGTGACACGTTATGGTAAAATGTTTTATTTTTCTTTCTGTAATAAGAAAACAGCTAATAATACTGGCAACTCCTGACTGTTCAGAAGTTTACACTGGGTGGGATTTTGATGAAAACAAAACAAAGGCTTTCTCGGGTGTTTAACCAAAGGTAAATGTTCTTAAAGGCCAACATCTAAACTTAATTAATCTGATGACACAGTGCCCACAAATTGAATGGGCTTGCTATATGGATTTTAAATGTGTTCTATGTGAAAAAATTACTTTGTCAATCAAGGCCAACTTGGCATGATTCCTTCTTTACTCTTTGCATTACAACAAATTACATTTCTGCAGCATACAAGTAAGAAAGAAAAGAAAAGAAAAGAAAAAAAGCAAAAAAAAACCCAAAAAACAAAACAACTATCTTACTCTCCCTTGTTAATTGCAAGTTTGATGGACGATGTTACCTTTACCTTTTGAATAAAGGGAATAATCGTGGAAGGAAATACTCAGTGGACCTGACAATGAGGACAAGTAAGTTATTCTATCAAGGTTCCAACCATAGCTATTAGTTTAGTGGTTTTTAACACAAAGATACATAATCTGGTTGGAATCTTGGATTACTCTAAAGTAAAAAACGTTTTCACCTACTGTTTCAAAACAATTTTCAAAATCCATTTACCCTTTAGGGTAATGAGTACTTCTGGCCCCCTTCCTAGAAACAAAAGTTAACAAAGACTAGTACCTAGAAAAAACAAAAAGATGGATAATACATCACTGACATATTTCTCCACAGTATTTGGCAAATGAGAGATCTATGAAATGTTTCTACTAATAGGGAGATAAGTATATTTCTGTCCTATTACTGATACACATAGCTTTCTTCAAAACAAATTCTTTAAATGGGGATGCCAATCTTAGAAATAACTGTTTATATTTTTAATTTTTCTGTATGAGTATAAAATGCAATGATTTATATGATGACAAATTGAAAATTTAAAAGCTATACAAATAAAAACTACCTTGTTTTTCCTGTTTAGGAAATTGCCAGCTTTATAGGGAAAACGATTTATGGCCTTGAATTCTAGATTGCATTACCTTATTTTTAAATATCACTATATGCTAATCTCAAATGTCTTAGCAGCAAAGGAGGAGGTTTGCATTTATGGGCTCTGAACCAATCCTTTCTGGGTTACTGGATTTTCAATTACCAAAATTATCACACTAACTATCACCTTAGTTTCCTGAAAGAATTAAAGTAGATTTCCAAAGTAGAAATTCTTAGGAGATGATATATGAGATTCTAATTTCTTGCAATGTAGGTAATCTTCTATGTTTATTTGATAGTTTTGTTATATACATTTAGAAAAATTAACATTTGACTGCAGAAAAAAAACCCCACTTTTGTTTCTTTTGTAGTTTTGTTCCTGCAGAGAATTCTGTCATTGTGTAGACAGCATTACAAAATTACACAGAAAGACTAAGGCTGGAATGGTTTCACATGCAATTCCTAAAATATCTACTATAAATTTTACATAGAGAGGTCAAAGATGTTACTTTTCAATACACATGGAGCTCTTCTGTCTGGAAAAGTAATAAAAATAACAGTATGGTTTTCATTAACAAAATGTAGACCAACAAAAAGCTTTGGCCCTTAACCTTATCTTCTTTTACCAGCTTCCATGAAGGTGAAAATCACAATAAAGATGTGAAGAGCTTAACTGTGGGCAGATACACACATCAGAATCTTTTAACAGGTCCAAGGTCTGATATGCACAGGCAAATACAGCAGCATCCTTAGGGGTGTTAAGAGTGTTTTTGCAAAATAAGTGGAACTATCCTGGGTGATCTACAGATGTGACGATATCAATTAGCAACGCAAACTGGGGCTAGTGCTAACAAAGATTACAGGGTGATTGCTTGTTTTGCTGCCTAAGTCAAGACAGCAAGGCAAAATGAGTCAGAACTCAGTTCAAACCCCACCTCTGCTTCTTACAAATTTATTGACTTCAGTCAAGTTCTTCAACTCAGAACACAGTTTCTTTATCTGCCAATTAAGAATGTTTATTTCTAAGAGTTAGGTACTCCCCATAACCTAGCACAAGCCTCTAGCACTAGCCTAACACAAGCCTCTAGCATTGAAGTTCTAAACCACTTGGGGCCTTTTGTTTTGTCTCCTTCACTGAAGTGAGTCCCTAGAGCCTGGGAGTTACATCTAAAGACAGCAAATACTGAGTACATGCTAAATGTTGGTAAAATGAAACATCTCATCAAGGGAGTTATTTTAGGGATTACACACCCTTGCCATTAAGTTCAGCATACACCAGTTAATATTCATCCTTCCATCTCCCTCATATGAAAGGGTCGTTCCAGCTGCTCTAGACATTCATGGTACCATTACCTGCTATCTCCTCCTGACAAATCATGGCCTATCCTGGATTATATTTTGGTTTTGCTTCTTGTTTTCCCAAACAGACTGAAGACACCTTAAGGCAGAACTCCTAATCTGCATCTTAGTTTTCGTTCCTGCCTTATCTTACCCATTGCAAAAATACCTGTAGATGAACGAGTAGGTATGACTGAATAGACGGATAAAAGAACAAATAAACAACCTAGAGTTGATAAGTCAGACTCTCAAATATCTGACCATTCAGAGAGGGGTGGGGGAGTTTTTCTTTTCTACAAGGTCTTCTACTTCTTCGGCTGCATGAAAGAGATACATGATTTTTTTTTTCTTATTTTACTTAATTCCATTAGAGAGCTGGCAGGAAAACAGAAGGCAGGACAATAAATAAAATAAGGTCCAAATGGGTCAGCATCATTACTGCTACACATTCTGCATCTTCACCTTCCCCTTGGAGTTTGGCCAGGCACCAACTGTTAGTCTGAGAGTGATTGATATGAGCAATCACGTAAGTGTAAAATGTCAAGACTGCCTCTAAACTGAGTCATAACAAAAGCAAAGCAAAGTAAGGAAAGTGGCACAGATTCTACCCCACAGAGTTAAATATGCTCTCTGTCCTCAAATTTAACCTGATGTCAGAACTTATAGTTCGTACATAGTCAATCTGATTCAATATAGCTTTTTAAAATGTTCTCAACTCTCATTAGAAAGTGGAGTAGCACAGTAATTTAATGAGGAATCTGACTGCAATTATGATCATTAAAATAGTAACTTAATTTTATGCTGTCTTTGGGAAATGCTCAACCCAAGGGCTGCACATCCAAAGTCTGAGTTACACTGGTTTATATCTTTGATTCGTATTATAAAGTATTTAAATATGATAGATTTCAATTAGTAAAAACTATTGACTGTATGCATTCAAATTGTTACTAAATAGTTTGGAGTGTGTGAACTTTCACTGTTAAAAGAATTCTTAGGATGATCTCCCTGAAAATAAAATTAATACAGCACTATTTATTGGTACTTTTAATGTAGAACCGGTAGGTGCTTGGACAAAGACACATGGTGTAAAGGTGTATGCTCCATCAAGGAAGTGAAAATTTTATGGGGTTGACAAGTAAGAAGATACACAATTTCAATAAGTGCCAGGACAGAGCTTACATAGAAGCCTGGAAATAGGAATCAGCTGGGCAAAGAGTGTGAATTCATTTATATGAATCCATGCACATAGGCATTGGCACACAACTTGTACATCCTCTGTGCACCAGTATGTGATGTATTAGATAGGCTGAAATATAAGAAAGGGTTTTTCTAGCGTGTTTTGTTTTGTTTTGTTCTGTTTTGTTTTGTTGAGAGGGGGAGAGAGAGAGAGAGAGGAAGAGAGAGCGAGTATGAGGGAGGGGCAGAGAGAGAGGGAGACACAGAATCCAAAGCAGGCTCCAAGGTCTGAGCTCAGCACAGAGCCCAGGTGGGGCTCAAACTCAAGAACCAAGGGATCATGACCTGAGCCGAAGTAGGATGCCCAACTGACTGAGCCACCCAGGTGCCCTTTTTATTTTTTAAAGTTTATTTATTTATTTTTGAGAGTGAAAGCACGAGTTGGGAGGGGCAGAGAGAGAGAAAAGAGAATCCCAAGCAGGCTTTTCACTGTCAGCAGGAGCTTGAACCCACAAACGACGAGATCGTGACCTGAGCTGAAGCTGGACGCTTATCCGACTGAGTCACCCAGGCACCCCTACAAAAGATTTTTCTAAGAAACAGAACGTATAGCTCTTTCTTCTCACCCTCAAGTGATTTTGTTGGGTTGGAATTAAGGACAGATATGGAGAACTGACAGAATAGTAGTTCTGGAGCTAAATCCCTGTGATTCAAGGGCTAGATCACAAACAACTTTTGCTGCCATGTTTAAGAGTTTGGAATTCGTAGAACATAAATAAAAGTATAATTCTTAATTTAAATATCTATTTCAGTTTGGGTTTTACTAAGAATTCAGTAGAGGGGCGCCTGGGTGGCTCACTCGGTTGAGCGTCCGACTCTTGGTTTTGGCTCAGGACATGGTGTCACAGTTCGTGAGTTCAAGCCCCATGTCTGGCTCTGTGCTGGCAGCTTGGGATTCTTTCTCCCCTTCTCTCTTTGCCCCTCCTCCACTCACACTCACTCTTTCTCTCCCTCTCAAGATAGATGAATATTAAAAAAAAAAAAAGAATGCAGTAGAAGCTTTATGTCTCCTGACTGGAAGTAATGTGCTGTCGAAATGTTTTGTTCCACATTTCCTATCACTATTAGATAGCAAACTCCTCACTTTTCCAATTTAGAGACAAGGTTCTGTAATGGCCCACATGCTTTTACAGGTGCTTACTTCACATTCTGTCATATTTGATCATTGTTCAACAACGATTTTTGTTATAGTTGTTATTCAACTTTAAGAATTATTATCTTGCCATTGAAATAGTTTATCATCATACAAGCATGTGTCTACTCAATTCCTAAGAATGACATAAAAGTAGAGGGAAAAAAATCCCTCCATGAATTAAAACAAAACACATACAAACAAACAGAGACACAGATGTTTCCAGAACTGTGGCATCTGTAGGCAAAGCCACCGGGAGCTTTAATTTAATTTTTAAAATTCACCAGATGTCTGGTATTTCATAGATACTGGGTAGGTGTTTAGCTTATCAATTATTTTAAGATTTGATATTTCTGGTAAAAAAAGACACACATACAGACTGTGTACACATACACACAACATGCATGTACACACACACATACACACACAATTTAGCGAACCAGTTGCTTTAGATTCTAACATAAAATTATATACTAGCTTGTCAAGTTACTATTAATTCCCTTCTTATCTTGCACACCATACACCTGCACCTGAACGAAGCTGGATGACGGGTCCTTTAGAAAGTTTAGGCCTCTAACTGCTTCACTCATTCATTATGTTGAGGAAGACAACATGTCCTTGTCCAGATGAATAATTCATTGTGAAATTCTTCTGTGATTCAAGGAGCAGTTTTACGTAGTATATCTAAGATAAGACCTTTATCAGCCTAGTAGGACCAGCAAAATACAACTCATCTTGATTTCCTCATGCACAAGAAGAGTGGGATAGAAAAGTCTGTGTTATTTCCACGTCATCTCTAATATACAATTTGCCATCACTGGTTCACATACAAAGATCCTGGAACCACAATATTCAAATAAGGGTTAAATTTTTCTTCCCTCCTGAATTTCCCCTCTCTTTTTCAATCCCTCTAGAGATCTGCTGCTAGCATACTCTGTTGGCACTTATCACCCATCTTGAGAAGGGAATACTTGATAAAGTCTCTTTTTTGGCCTATCTGAAGCATGTCATGAACCAGTGCTAAGAAAAGAAAAAGCAATTTAAGCATAAATGTTCTCACAATGGTGCTTCAACTCCTGCCCCAAGATGCATACAATGGCATCCTTTATCAGAGTAGTGATTGTCCCAGGGAGGTTTTGTTTGGAAGAATGGGTCAGAAAAGAAAGACCCCAGGAACGAGCACAATTTCCACAAAGCCAAGAGAGGCCATCTGTACAGTACTACATCAGATCTTCAAGTGCTGACAGTGATGTGTCCCTTTTCAAATGGCTTTGTATTACTTCTTAAATTTCAACAGACCTATAGATTCACAAGCCACAAAAATGTTTGTTTCTCTTCTTGAAGTAATGTGCAATGTTGATTATGCAACCTGGTGTAGTGGGGAAATTTCAGGGACAGGCATTAAAGACAGAATCTTGCATATAAATAAGTGTGTGCTTAATACATTTTTATATAATACATACTATACTATATCTTATATACAAATATATAATACAAAATCAAAGATATATAGCTTTCTGATACCAAGCTCAGCTTGTATTTTGTTATCATTTCCAACATTTGGGACATTTGTTTGAAGACTATGTCAAGAAAAAAACCTTTTACCATCTTCCTTACGAAAACAGAACAAAGCTAATTCCCACTTGTCCTCCATGAAAACCCACGTATCTATTTTCTAAATGACATTGGAATTAGTGTCGCCTTACAAACTATCCATCTACCACCTCTATTTCTAGTTTACCATTCTCATGATTTGGTTTCTACCTAAATAGAAGGGGGAGAAAAAAACTGTTTGTGATTGGCTTTGCCTGGCACCGGGCCTATTGTAAACAGCTGACTCCAGAGGATAATTCTTAGGAATGAACCCTGAAAGGGAAAAACCCAGATTCTGTGACCTTATAACTGACTGACTCTCCCAAAGGGGCTTTGTTTCCTAACATATTTGCTTTCAATCACTGGCCATCATTTTATATCAAGTATCTTTTTTTATCATTAGAAAAGTCTCTATTATTCCAAGTGCCTGACCAAATAATGTGAATTCTAATAAACACTTAGAGTCAATTATTAACCCACAGCAAATAAATATTCTTTTGCATTCCTAGAGCTTCTCAACAATAGATTCAAGAATATTTTACTCTCAGCACCTTTGAATCAGATGAATACAATCTTCTTGGATTATAATTTTAAATTTAAAATAGAAAAAGATGGGAAAAATGGATACAAAGAAGACTAAATCATAAAGGTGAATAGTGCAAATTTAAATAACATAGTGGTTTTATCTAATGAATATATTTGCAGTTCACTGAGACTTGATAAAGAATTATGTACTAGAACCAGAAAGAAATGTTCTCATACCGTACTGGTTAGATGACTAAGGTAAATCTATATACTCAATATACAAGCTAATTAACTCATGAAAGACAGTCACCAAGGGGGCATTATAAATGTCAAGTTTTCTTTACCTGTGCAACTAGAGAATCTCAAAACAAATAAACAAACTTTACGAGTTTGACTTGATGACCTTTATGAAAACTCTGAAATTTGATGAGCAATATCTCAGAATTCTTTAGATTAACAAGAACCATTGTTCTTTCATGGAACTATCTATGCATAAACAGCAAAATCTAAAGCTTTGCTATGCTCCCCCATTCTAGATCAAAAACACAAAACTGATTAATTCAAGTTTTAAAACTACTTATTTATTATATTTTATATAAGCAGTACTCTGTAAAAAAATAATCAGACTAATCAAGTATACACTGTCAATGAACATGTCATGTAGCAATAAGAAAAGGCAAAGACATAAGAAATAATATTTTAAGAAGAATATGATAGAGCAGTTAGCTATGAATTCTTATGGGATTTGAGATGCAGAGAGAAAAGTGATATACTTTTAAGAGAGAAATGTAGAAGAACAGTAAGAAATGAAGACAGAAAAACAAGGTGTGTTTCTAATGGAGAATATTCCAGGCAAGCAACAGAAGAGAAGTTTGGAGAGGTAGGTTGTGGTCAAACTACAGGGGACCAAGCAGCTCAGCAAGTTGGTACATTGAAAGTTCCTGAATGGGTAGGTCCTATGATCTCCCTGTATAGTGTAAATGGACTGGAGAGTGAAGGATATGGTTGTCAAGGGACAAGAATGGAGAGAGCTGGACTTGCATGGAGGCTAGGGCAATTGTATGGGCAAGGCAGAGACATACAAAGCCAGGTTAAAGGTAGTAACCAAGAGGGAAAGGATAAAGGATGTTTTCTGGGGATGGGAGGAGAGTGGATTCCAACAACTGAATAGATGTGTGAACTGAGATAAAGGAAAGTGGCATAGACAACTAGGAAGTTTCAACTCTGTGACCTGCAGGACCAAAAATGAAACTAGGAAATACAGGATGGAGAGAAAATTGGAGAAGGTGGTCAAGGTTAGGCCTATTTTTTTTTTTTTGGACCTGTGAAACACGGATGCTGACAAGCCACCCAAGTGAGTGACTAACCAGCCATGGAAAGTCAGGTCAAACTTCAGCCTAGAAATGTGGAATGCTGAGATATGTAGGCACAAGTCATAGTTGAAGCCATGGAGGAATGCTGTGTTACTGCTCACCAATATCTGCTTCCCCTCCCCGGAGGAGATGATTCTTCCTTGCCCATGATAATCAAGCTTGACCATGGGACTTTAAAAAGTCAAGTGAGAAGAATATTATATGTCACTTCCATTAAGAAACTTTAAGAGCCTACTGATTCACAATCTTCTTTTTCCCCCTGGTCCAGAATTGGGAATGTCCAGATAGTGACTGCTTCATTAGCCTAGCCTGGAGTTAAATTAACATGGAAAAAACCCACAGCTAATATGTACTATGAGTGAGAAATAACTAGTTGTTGGAAAAGCCACTAGGATTCGGAGGTTGTTTATTATTGCAGTGTAAACTAGCCTAACTTAACTCATAGACCAAGGAGATGAATAAGATTACCCAAAAAGGAAAACTAAAGAAAGTTCAGAAGCTGACCACGCCTGGGACTTAACTTTACGATTTTGAATTTGGTATTTGATAGGGGTAAAAATGAGTTACATTTGCTAAGTTACTTTGAGAATATTTAATTTTTGTCATTACCTTTTCTGTATAAAAAAATCATTTAAAAAACTTGCTGGATCAGACAAAATCATCTAGCCATATTTGGAAATGTTTGCTGTTTGAATTATTCTCTAATGATTAGTAACCATTCTTACATACCAACAATTTTGAGTGTTAAATATATTTTTTTAAATATTATTTTTATTTGTAAATTTTTCTTTGTGTAAATTCACTAACCTAGCACTCAGATAATGAGAAATAAAATTATGCTTTAATGTTAGGGAGTCTCATCTTGCCTAGAGGTAGGGGGAATAGGCTTTCTGTGAGCAGTTGGTGGTTGATCACTGAATATTATCTTTTGCTCACCATGCCAGCATGCAGACTGGCATAAGCAATGACAAAAAATATCCCAAAATTATAGTTAGTGAATAAGAGCTTACCCTGCAGGGCATTTAGACATATTTGTTATCCCAAGGCAGCAATTAAAACCCACAATATATGATTTAGGAATTTAACAGAAACTGTCTGTCAAAATTACTTTTATCAAGTAGGTTTTCAATGAAACTTTATTATGACTACTCAATTTCTTACATTTTTGAGAATCCCAGGAAACCCTCCAAAGTAATGTTCTAATTCAAGTCCACACCACTTCTCATCCTTTTCTCTGCTGTTGTCCACCCTTCTTTAAGGTTCTTATCTGTCAAACCATTGTATCCTTAGCATGTTTAAAGGCAATTACTTTTTGTATATGCTTGGATTATTTTCATTAAGAATGATTTGGTAAAATTAGTAAAATGTGATTTAATGCATCTATATCTTTTATGTATGTATAAATCCACAAATCACAAAACAGCTTGCATATTAAGCAGTAGGGTTAAAATTTATTATTGAAAAATATATGATCCTTGATTCTAGAGTCTTATTTCTCTCTCCTTCTGCCCCCCAAAGTGTTCAACCATTCTAGGAAACTAGCTCAGAAACCCATATCGTTTTCAAGGTTGTACTTCTTCCTAATCAATATGAAGAAGCAGACAGTAATAAAAAGGACTCACAGTAGTTTTAAGAAAACTCCAATTTGTCAGCGTAGGTACCTCTAATTTATTTTGGAATACAAATGGTAAGAAGGAGACATGTCTCTGAAGGCAAGGGAAATAAAAGCAAAAATGAACTACTGGGACATTGAGATAAAAAGCTTCTGCACAATGAAGGAAATAATCAGCAAAACTAAAAGGCAACCAACGAAATGGGAGAAGATATTTACAAATGACAGATAAAGGGTTAGTCTCCAAAATCTATAAAGAAATGACCAAATTCAATGCCTGAAAAACAAACAATTCAGTGAAAAAATGGGCAAAAGACACAAATAGACACTTTTCCAAAGAAGACATCCAGATGGGCAACAGACACATGAAAAGAGGCTCAACATTGCTCATCATCAGGGAAATACAAATCAAAACCACACTGAAATACCGCCTCATACCAGTCAGAGTGGCCCGAATTAACAACTCAGGCAACAACAGATGTTGGTGAGGATGTGGAGAAAGGGTTGGACTGTTGGTGGGAATGCAAACCGGTGTGGCCGCTCTGGAAACCAGTGTGGAGTTTCCTCAAACATTTTAAAATAGAATTATGCTAAGACTCAGCAATAGCACTACTAGGAATTTATCCAAAGGATACAGGAGTGCTGATTTGTAGGGGTACATGTACCACTGTTACAGCAGCGCTATCAACAATAGCCAAATTATGGCAAGAGCCCAAATGTCCATGAACTGATAAATGGATAAAGAAGATGTGGTGTACACACACCCACCCACACACACACATACACACACACTGGAATACTACTCAGCAATGAAAAAGAATGATATCCGGCCATTAACAACAATGTGCATTGAGGAGGGCACCTGTTGGGATGAGCACTGGGTGCTGAATGGAAACCAATTTGACAATAAATTTCATATTAAAAAAAATAAAAAACCACTGTGGGTGGAACTGGAGGGTATTATGCTAAGTGAAATAAGTCAGTCAGGAAAAGCAGCATATCATACATTTTCATTCATATGTGGAATTTGAGAAACTTAACAGAAGACCATAGGGGAAGGGAAGGGGAAATGAGTTACAAGCAGAGAGGGAGGCAAACCATAATAGACTCTTAAATACAACAGAGAACAAACCGAGGGTTGATGAGCGTGGGGGATGGGCATTGAGGAGGGCACTTGTTGGGATGAGCACTGGGTGTTGTATGCAAGTTGTGAATCAGGGGAATCTACTCCCAAAGCCAAGATGTTAGCTAACTTGACAATAAATTATTAAAAAAAAAAAGACCCCACCCTAAAAAAACAAAACGAAAACAAAAACAAAAAACAAAAAAATAAATGGGTAAGAAGGGTGATGAAAAGACAGGAGCTTTCTTGGGCTATTTTTCATGGATAGTTTTGTGGAAATGCCAATTTAAAGATAGAATTCAGCTTAAAACATCGGGCAAGTGTTAGTCTTTCAACTATATGACCTTTCTTTCTGGGCAAAGGTCCCCCTGTATTAGGAAAGCAATGCACTGCTTTTTAATTTGAGAAAGAGAGAGAGCAGGGGAAAGAGGCAGAGGGGGAGAGAGAGAGAGAGAGAGAAACAGAGAGGGAGAATCTTAAACAGGCTCCATACTCAGTGTAGAGCTGGACAAAGGGCTTGATCCCACAAGCCTGGGATCATGACCTGAGCCAAAATCAAGAGTTAGACACTCAACCGACTGAGCCACTCAGAAGCAATATACTTCTGATGCTCATAGCTTTCTTCCTTTGGCTTTAGGATATCTGTACTAATTTACAGACTTTGCTATCCTTTCTGTCCTTGAAGAATTTTCTCTAGCTTCAGCTTGAAAGGGTACTTCACCATTTCAACACCATTCCAGTCATTAGGTAAATGCTGGCATCTCCACTGAGAATTTGTTTGTTTCATGTGGGTTCTCTCCCACAGCCCAATCCAAAACTTGTTTCCATTTAACTTGTGAAAGGACAGAGCCTTGATGACTCCCATCCTTTCCATTTTAGTTTCTAAGGTTGAGGGATGGAGGTATGTATTCGTAACTCATCTATGTAACAGAGAAAACACACACAGGAGTCTTTCCTAAACCAAGTTAGCAACTTTCCCCTCCATGTACATATATACTTTTAAATGATGAGAATCCTCAGCTTAACAGGATTTTTTGCCTTTTAAAAAGGATTCAAGGTAACCCAAATAGCCTTTATTGATAAAAATACCTAAGAATAGAAAAGTTTGGGGATAAGCACAAACTGTACATCAAATCCCGTGTCTTATATCATGCTAATTTCTTTGTTCTTACTACCCACTATCTTTCTGCAAAAAAAAAAATTCTTTATGGCAAACATGGCTTTAGGGATCTTAATTTGTGCCTGAATATCTGGGAGCAGAAATTACACTCATCTGCTACATTACTGCTCATTCTCCTACAGCCCCCAAAATAAAGCAGTGAAATTTCAGCTAATAGAGAAAAGATTAATGCTTTCTCGATAAGGTTTCACATCTAAATTAATAAGATGGCATAATCCAGCTCTTGCTCTGGATACCAAAGAAATCGAACATGACAATCACTTCTTTTTCCCTTTAGTATGTTGTAACACAAAACTGGATGAATCAGAGAACCAAAGGAGTGAGGGAAAAATGCAGCCACTCAATAGACATTGTACTCAGTAGCTGCACCATGCTAGGGTACAAAGATGAGAGGTGTACTCAGCCTCAGAGAGTACTCAGGGTTCTCAGGCAGTAGGGGACATAATGTATCTACCCATAATACTTGGGTAAAGGACATGAAATATGTCATGGGAACTCGTACTGAACATTATCCCTTATAAATTCACATAGGAGTAAGCATCTCTCCAGATCCTTTGAGGAATATATAGGTGTCTAATGTGCAATGCATATAACAAAGTTGCTTTATTCTGTTCCATATTTTCGCTGCATCATTTTACATTTTCATCCGTTATGGCTGGAAGATTCTCTTCTGTTAAGATACTACTATTGATGATGATACAAATGCTTCCTAACCGTCGTCATTTGTAGGGCTTAGAAAACAACTACGTGTACCACCCACTGTGATCTAGAAAAGGATTTATTAAACATGCAGCCATGAGTCACACAGGACTTCTTTTTCTGTAAATATTGAGGACCAATAGTCTTATATTTAAAAATGCCAGCCTAGAGAAACCCCACTGGCTTCCCCTGCCATGAATTAACTGCTTATTTGCAGGAGCTGTCCCAAGAGGCCATTCAGAGGCCATTATTTCACTGTGAAGACTCTGTTAAAAAGAATAATTGGGAGGCGCCTGGGTGGCTCAGTCAGTTGAGTGTCCGACTTTGGCTCAGGTCATGATCTCACGGTCCGTGAGTTCGAGCCCCACGTCGGGCTCTGTGCTGACAGCTCAGAGCCTGGAGCCTGTTTCAGATTCTGTGTCTCCCTCTCTCTCTGACCCTCCCCTGTTCATGCTCTGTCTCTCTCTGTCTCAAAAATAAATAAACATTAAAAAAAAAGAATAATTGGTAACAATAACACTTACCTGTGTATGCAGAGGGAAGGTTACCCAGCCATAACAAGCCCAGATTCACACAGCCACTACTTGAAACAATGCAATGTTTGGGATTTATGAGAATAAGTCCTGTCAGTAATAATGCCCTTGTCTGAAGGGGCCTTCTCGATTCATCTGGCATATGCTGCAGTGTATTCACAGTTAAATCGAATCTGCCATGCAGTTACAGGCTAAGGGGTGGCATACAAGATGTCAATGATACACACTGAAAGGGTTTACTTCTCAAATACGTGGCTTCAAATGCCTTTATGCTCTCGTGTTCCTCCAGAACAGCCACAGGACTGTTTCAAATGCAAAATCTGCAACATAACTAGTGATTATCTTAATCAGTTGCTGAAGGGTATTGGGAAAATGAGGGGGACACAATTACCATTACACAGAAAGATGGATCAAGCATGAATCGATGCGGCAGGAACATAAGGAAACAGACATGGGTCTAGACAAGGGAAGGAACCCCCAAACCACGATGATGACAACAACAACAAAGATCATCGCTTAACCTGTTTTGTCAGAGCTGGTATTGATGGTATTGGTAGTGATGGAGGTGAAGGTAGTCTTTGCGCTGTCCTTGGCAGTTACAGATTTCTGCTTATTTTTCATGGCTTCCAGTGCTTTGAGCTTCTTGGCATGTTTCGTGCCTTTGTAGTGGGCCGCAGCCTGGCTCTACAAAGGAGAACAAAATGAACCGTGCAATCAGGCTCATTTCTAAACTGGCATTCTCTGTATTACTGCAAATACAGACTCCCTTTCAATAATAGGTACCATTCAAGCTAATTCTGGCAGTGGCCAAACAGTAGGGTTCTATTTAGAATGATGCTAGAAAGCAATGGGATTCAAGTTCTAAAACCTCTGGACAGAAGTAAGAGATATTCCATTGTTTCTCTTGAGAGAAATGTAGCTGAACACTAACACATCAACAACATTTTCTTTGTGGAGTGGGGAAAAAAAAATTTGTACCCATATTCCTCTGGCTCTGCCACAGAGGATGCTGGGCTCCCAAAGATTAACAAGGGCCCCAGAAAAGAGTAGCTCTCATCTTCTTGGCTCAGGAAATGTGTTTTCTCTCTCTACAATGTGTCTTATTAATACAATCCCCAACAGGTGTCTACAAGGAAAAGTTCACACATAACAAGGGAAGTGGGCACCCTGGAGACTGAAATTGAAGTTCGACAGTTCAAAAGCAAATGTACTGCCTAAGTCCAAATGAAGTACACACAAGCTGGGCAATTTTCTGATTCTTTCTTTCTCCTTGCTTCCTACAGAGGTAGTCTGAGAAATTCAAGGGACTGGCATTCCTTAAACACATGGATCTTTCATGCCCTGGTCCATGGTCAGGAGGCTCCAATGTGCTTTGACTACTTAATGGAGCCACAACAATTCTTTCACCTGTGCCTTCTGAGATTTTTTTTCTTAAACAGTAATATACATTTTCCAAAGTTTATATTTTCTTAACATGATTTTGTTGTTGTTGTTCCTGGAGAGACACATTAATTGAGATAGAAAATCATCTTAAAGAATCCTATATTTATTAATGCTTATTGGAAAACAAGGAGTCTTTGCTGCTTGGGGTGGGAGGGGAGTGGGCAGAGATATTCTTAGATCAGAAAGTTTCCCAGCTGAAAACCCTTAAAAAGACACCCCACAAAGAAGAAATCTCAGTGGAGGACTATGTCTGTCAGACTACCCATTGCTTCCCATGACTTATTTAAATCCATGTTCCATTCCATGTTCTGGCTCCATTTTGCCAGAAAAAATAACCACACTGTCCTCTTTGTCACAGCAATTGTGGTAAGTAGGGTTGTAGTATAATGTCTTTTTGTAAATAGGCAAAGAAATAATCCACACCTTCATTTGCATCATTCTGACAAATATTCTCAAAGGACTAGGTACCCTTATTGAAAGAACACTGGACAAGGAAATCATATATTAGAAACAGTTTGAACAGAGAGGACACTCATGCATCAGTTACGAGTTTTCCAACAACACATAACATCAAAAGACATAGTGTGAGCCAAAATGTGAAGTTAAGACTTGCTATAGTTAATTGAAGAACCAATGATAGGTTGGATTGGGCTGATTCTACATAAAGAATGCCACTTTGATGAACAGAGTTGTGTCTTTTTTTTTCCTGCCTAGTTCTCCTTCTTAACAAATCGATTCTTTTGGCCCTATCTTTTGAGGGCAATATGCATTTTTAATAAAATCCACAATATAGACGGTCCTCTTCTCTAGACAGCTGGCTACACACTTTCTCTTAAAGCAAAGTTCCTCTCTTCTCTCTGTCCGCATTCTTATTCCTGACATAGAAGTGAATGTTTTATATGTAATACGTATTAAAAGACAGGGTTTATATTAACAGTGCTATCTCCATTTATACCTCATATATATATATATATATATATATATATATATATATATATATATTTAAGGTTCCTTGCAAATCTGCATTCTCAGTAGTATTTCAAATCAGGCAAGACTCTGTTTTAACACACCATAGGACCAGGTGAATGTCACTATTTTGGATATTAAGAAACTTACTCCAAAGGAACCCCTGCAAGTAAAGAGAGTATTTACACCTCCCCAAAATACTCTCTCCACAGACAGGCACAGCTAAGCCAATGCTTCCATCCAGTGAAATGGCTCAGGGAGTCATAGAGAGAAGGGGGTGACAGAATAAACAAGAGTTGGTGGGCTCCCTCCCAAGTGAGACACTTGATCTATTAAAAACATAATAAAAATGTATACTCACTTGTTAATTGAGTAATAGTCCCAAAGCATCTTGATAATAATTATTTCAATTAAAAATTATCTGATTAAAAAAAAAGGTAACTAAGCCTTCCCCAAATTTGAAAATAAAAAAAAAAGAAGATCCAAAGTGCTATGGAGAGATCAGGACATAGAGAATTTAGGGGGAATGGTAAAGTATAGAGGGGTTGGTAACACTGGAGGCGTCAATATGATTATGACAGTGCAGGGCATAAGTGGTGGGGAGGAGTTGGGCATACAAGTTGGAAACCAAATGTAGACAGATAACCCTTTCTGGATATTTTACATTAGACCTTTATTTAATGTTCGTAGGATTTATTGGACTGCTCTTGGTTTACACCGGTATAAATTTTCTAGTCTCTGCATGTTGACCCCATAAATCTTGATCCATCTTGATAGAGGTGTGTGGTATAAAGGTGTGTTCCTTGTGCAAAGGAAGTATATCCAGCGAGCTCCCTGTATCCCTTTCAGCCACTTCCTGGACTGAATCAATTATTCAGCCCCATCTAATATTTCTGTGACTACAGACAAAGCTGTAGCCTAAGAGGGAGTCCTGCTGGGAGATTTTTTGAAAGCAGCAGTTGGTCAGAGATGTTTCTTTGGGCCTCAGCTGCTGTTCCTTTGGGCAGAGAGGCACTGGATGTACCATACCACCTCATATTCCCTCGGGGCTGTTTCCTATTATTAGCCTCTGAATCAAGTCATTCCCAGAAACCTGGGGACCATCGGACACAAGCAACCCATTATTTTTCACAGGAATGATTCCAAGGTTAAATAAGTGGACTACTTCATTAAGGCACACTTCAGCATTCTGTATTTTGAGACTGAAACGGAATCAGATGATCATAGTACACAAAGAAGTGAGCAGCACAATAGAAACTGGGCTTTGACAACTTCCTTTTAAATAATGAGTGTAATATTAGGGTGTTGTATAATAAACGTCACTCTACCACCCTTGAAATAGCACATGACAGCATGAAATCTAACAAGTGTCATCCCAGAGGCAAGTGCTGACATTAAAGATATGCACACACATTCCTGCAGAATAGAATGATGCCACTTTAAATGTCATCACCACATCCTAGTCATCAGTAGCCAGTCATACTTTCTCATCTTCAAATTTTATCTTCAGCATTTCAAAATGGCTTCAAGTTTAAATGTAACTGAAGTCCCAAAGTAGACAAAAATAACTGTTAAATGGCCACAATTGGGAGAGAAGTCTCATTCTTTTGAAACGCACACGCACACACACACACACACATACACCCACACATTTATTTTACTCATGTAAGAGACTTCTTGATAAACCCCTATTCTCTTATGAAACTCACAGAATCATATTGCGTGAATATTCATATGTATCTATCATCTTATCTCATTAGCATCAATACCTTGTACACTTTTATTCTATGTCTCCTTAATACAAGGTATCTTAATATGATTTTTTAAAACTAAGTTTATTATTAGCACAAACATGTAGCTCCCACAACCAATATTAATTTTCATAAACACATATGATTTCAAAAGGAACATGATAGTCTTTGTTAGTTTTTAATATGTAATTTTGCCACATATGAAACTGTATGAAAATTAAATGAACGTTATCATGTTAAATGCAACATCAGAAAAGTAAAGTGTAGTTAATTGAGAAGTTGTGATCCATTTTGGGGCAGGGGGTAGAGATAATACCTGAGCCAGATAAATTTTCTTTCTTTCTTTCTTTCTTTCTTTCTTTCTTTCTTTCTTTCTTTCTTTCTTTCTTTCTCTTTCTTTCCTTCCTTCCTTCTTTTTTCCTTCTTTCTTTTTCTTTCTTTCCTTCCTTCCTTCCTCTCTTTCTCTCTTTCCTTTTTTTTTATAATAAGTTACCTCATGTTTTTAATTTTGGCTTAGATTATTATTTTGAAGACAAAAAAATAAAATGACAAAACATGATATAGTATCCTAAATTCTAAAACACTTACTTTAGATTTACATTTTAAGAATTATTTTAAAAAATTACTTCAGGGAAGTTTAATGTTTTGGTTTATCTACGTGCAGTTGTTTCTATGTTGTGTACGTTCACTCAAGTGTAATACTAAAACAGCGTGTACAGGCTCAGTCCTATGGGTTAGGGACAGTGCGCATTTTAAATTGGTCAGCAGTAGATGGGGCACCTGGGTGGCCCAGTCAATTGAGCATCTGACTTCGGCTCAGGTCATGATCCCACAGTTAGTGAGTTCTAGCCCCATGTCAGGTTCTGTGCTGACAGCTCAGAGCCTGGAGCCTGCTTCAGATTCTGTGTCTCCCCATCTCTGCCTCTCCCCCCGCTCATTCTCTTTCTCTCTCAAAAAATGAATAAATGTTAAAAGATTTAAAAAAAATTGGTCAGCGGCTTATTAAACATTTTGAATATCACTTCTGTATATACCAGCAGCAGATTTCTATTCTATTCTATTGTATTCTGTCTTAATTATTATATCTTAATTCTTTCATTATCAACGCTCAGCTTCATTTAACGTTGATAGAAATAAAGACATAGTTCTCAGAGAGCTGTCCCCAGACCAGTAGCCATAGAAGCAGCTGGGTTACTAGAGACGCAGATTCTCAATCTCCATCCCAGACCTACTGAGTTAGAAATGATGGGGCTGGGGCTCAACAATCTGGGTTCTAAAACCTCCTCAGAAGCTTACAATGCATATCAAAGTTTCAGAACCACTCATCTTAAATACCAGAGCGTTTTCTTCAAAGATGGGCCCTTCTTTAGTAAATAGCCAAAGTCTAGGTTTTTTTAAGATTAATCATTTGAAAATTTAACATTTACTAAATATGAACAATGGGTATCACCCAAGAAAAACCAAGACATAACAAGAAATAAAAAATAACTCCTATACACAGGCACTTGGGGGAACTTCTATCAAAGAGGGATAGATACAAAAGAGCAAATCAACCTTGGTGACCTCCATACAATTCTAAAGTCTCACAGAAGTGCTTCCCAAGTCCTTGCAATTTTCTCTTTGCAGTTTTGACCTTTGTTCTTCTAATTTTTGTTGCAGCCTGGCCCTCTGTCCCCATTAGTTTTACCTTTATGATGAATGCTTTGCTATGATTCATTTGGGGGGGGGTGGGGCATTCCCAACTTTATGAAAAAAATAAATAAAATCAAGCACAGCATTTAAAACTTTACTATAACAAGTATATGGCCCACTGTTTTATTTGCAACAAACTGACTTAGTGTTAGACATGTCTAGCTTCTTTTATCATGTACTCACGGCTCTTTTACTGAGGGAAACTTCTAGCTGGGACACACATAAAGACCACTCTGGTAAGCTGGGAGAATGCCTTCTCTGCTACTTCACTTAACAAAACATTTGAAGAAGGAACTGAAAGAGTAGTGCTTTGTTTTACGTTTGCCCTCCTGCAATGGATACAGGAACCTTTCAAATTCTCCTATATAGTGGGCAAAATGACGTGGTACAGGTATTTTTCTCCCTTAATTACATGCCCCATAAGGAGTATTTAATAACTTAATTTAACTTGTGATTATGTAGCTCACATGTTAAGTGGATGACTACATTACAAATAAAAATGAAAATTCACTTGCACTGAGCCCTAAAGTGAAAAACACGATTCAATTAAGAGTGTTCTCTCTGAGCTCAAGTGATTGATGCCTTACTTTAAATGTATTCCTGTCTTCTGTGCTTTTCAATACAGAAATGAACAGTAAGAGTCACAGGAATAGAAAAAAAAGATAGAAAAAAAAAAGAGATAATGCCACAAGAGTAGAGTGATTTTTATACAGTACCACTATGCACTGGAAGAAAGAAATTTAAAAAAAAATAAAGTAAAAGAAGAGAGGCATGTCACAATTTCTCAGCTACATTAGATAACTCTGATTTTATAAGCAAAGAAAATACCTTGTCACTAAGTACTTATGTAGTTGTGAAAAAAGTAATCTACATGGACTCACTTACCTCTTCAAAGTTTCTCAATACGTCTATAAACTTCATGATTTTTACACATTAACTATTTAATGTTTTCAAGTATGTAATGTGAGTGATAAAGTAGAGTACTTATTTAAGTGAGAGGAGCTAATTTGAGAGGTTTTGTCTGGTTCCTGCTGTGAAACCACGGTTTATGTGCATTTGGAATCCAGATAGCTGCCTCACTGACCTCTAGTGGTGGGGTCCTGAAGGGGCGGGGGGAACAATGGCTAACAGTGGGTTCTAGAAGCTAGTACAAATGATGTAATGAAGTCAAAAGGAACATGTGGCCTTGCCTACGTTTGGTCAACATTGATGGGAGCTTTCTGTAAGCCAGAAACTTCAAGTGAGTTTTAATTCTAGTGATATAATCACAAAAAAGGTTTTTGTATGAAACTAAGAGAAATCAGAAGACCCATGTTGTCTAATTGCTCAGCCAATGTTCATTACCTTTTCACAATGCCCATAATTTAATACTTTGCTTGGTGGGTGATTGTCACGTGCTAGTTAAAATGTGGGGGGAATTAGAAATGTTGAATCTAATTGTAGGGGAGGGTCAAGCTGTTGTGGGTGTTGGTATCAGTAACAGAGAAAAATGTCTTTATTTCCTGGCATGACATGTATGCTTCCCTTAAATAACCTCCAGCTTCCCCTCCAGGCAACCTGCCTGCCCCCTGGCACAACCCCACAGTCGTGACCCTCACCGTCACGATGCCTGCTCTCTAGAGAGGACAACCACTTTCAGTGTAGATCAGGGAGGGACAGGCCTCCCTTGTATTCTCTTACAGAAAATACCACCACAAGAAGTAATTTTCAAGCCTCTGCATGACAACTTCCCTCTGTCTAGAGAATGGTTACTTGCTTGGTAGATATCTACTCATCACATGTTACCTCCTCCCTGCAGTCTTGGGTATGGCTGCATTATAACACTTGTCACTGACACAGGAAGGGTTAAATGTCTGTTTCTTCTAGTAGAGAGTGAATTTCTCAACACAGAGAGAAAGACCTGATGCTACTCATCATTCTGTCCCTAGAACCTAGGATGGATCTCTAAATAGGTGCCGATTAAATGCATGTTGAATTAATTTCACATTTTGATTTTAAAATGGAAATATGCATATGGTGTCTCAATGGATTTTGTATGTGAACAGGGTTCAACTTAATTCTTTGCCATTCTTTGGCACTTTGCCTTATCTGCTGAACACACTTTAGGGGATTTTTATGGCACTTAATGCTGGAAAAGCATCTGGCACAAACACAAACTATTATTTTTTCTCAGGGAGAAGCTTATCATCAACTGCAAATTGTGCTATTTACAGGCGCTCTCTTTGCATGGAACGTAGCAAAGGAATAATATCGAGATTGTTTCATTTTCTAAAAATTTTGATAAATAACTAACAAGTTTTTTTTTTAAATCTGGGAAATGCAATGAATTATTCCAGTGATGACTCTGCAGTTTAAGATTTATCTGAAAGACTAAATTCCTATAGTAATTTTCAGTACTCGGAGAATGCTATTTTCTGTTAACGCTATTTTTAACCTTTCAAAATGAAATATATTATGTTCTAAAACAATATAGAGAAATTAATTATGACATTGTTAACCCATTTTCCTCCCTGAAAACCCACATAATAAAATACACCCTGTATTTTCTGAAAAAGAGTACCTTCCATTGGGGAAAAATTATTAAATTCCCTACATTTCCATAAATGAAGAAAGGGCTTCCCTCTATAATTTTATAGCATTTCTTTTTTTTTTTTAGTGTTTATTTTGAGAGAGGGAGAGAAAGCACATGCACATGTACACTTGGGCAAGTGAAGGAGGGGCAGAAAAAGAGAGACAGAGAGAGAGAGAGAGAGAGAGAGAGAGAGAGAGAGAGAGAGAGAGAAAGGGGAAAAGAGATAGGGAGAGAGAATCCCAAGCAGGCTCTGCACTGTGGCGATCAATCTCACAAAATGGGAGATCGTGACCTGAGCCGAGATCAAGAGTTCGATGCTTGACCGACTGAGCCACCCAGGCATCCCAATTTTGTAGCATTTCTAGTCTCTAATTCATAAATTTGAGAATTGTCCTGATTGCAACTTTAATGGACGTGTCCCAAAGATAACTTGTAAGACATGCAATTAACATGCAATTGCTAATAGGATTTATTGGGTTCACAAAATAATGGTTTATATTTGAGGCAGATGTTTTGTCAGTGTTAGGCACCATGACAGTTTTCTGAAGCAGGGTACACCAGGAAAAGACGAAGAATGATATCACATATAACGTCAAGAACCTAGACCCTTATAGGCATGATCCACCCCTGTTCCAGCTGCTGTCCATTCATTCACAAAGGACTAACAGAACTGCAGCCAGACATTCTTGTAGTTATGAGACTAGAACAAAGACAAGTCAGACTGATAAATTACATTTACACACCTCTATAAAGAATACCAGAGTAAAAACATTTGAAAAAATATGAAAAATACTCGCAAATCCTACTGCAAAGAGGTTAAATTTCATATTATATAAAGAACATCTACAAAATCAGGAGGAAAAATGCCAATGATTAGAAAAATCGGCAAAGCCTTCATAAATTCAATGAAGTAAATTATCTCAAAGTACCTAAGGCTTCTTGGTATGGGGGTTCAATAATAAAAATAAATGGCTATTTTTGGTCAAAATAAAAGAAAGCTAATGTTCATCTGTATAAATCAATTTGGTGCCTAGGTTAGAACTCTGGAAATAAAAAAAAATTGTGAATAAACTGTTATTTTTTGGAAATTGTGGGATTAGGAAGGAGAGAAAACAAAATACTTTTAAAGAAGATAAGTTATTCCAACTGGACCCACCTCAAGATACTCCTGTGACCTAAGAGATCTGAGGTGAGACATTTTATGGGCAAAACCCAGCAAAATCACCCAACTGCTCTAATAATGGTCTCTTCTTGGACTTAGGAAAATATTTGGTAGGCAGGAAAAAAGTGTTTGTTGTCATTTTTAGCCTCCTACAACCAAAGTTGCAGAAAGAAATGGCTATGGCCTTGGATTAAGTTTTGGAGGGAGGGTGAGCTGGCAAGAAACAATGGCAATGACTCCAGAAGATTGAGTTGTCTGGGCATGCATAAATGCCTGACTTCTTGTTATACCAAAATTTCTTCCTTTTGCATAAAAAAATATTTATTTTCCATGATTGACCATGGGTACAGGAGTTGTGTTAGGCACTCTAATCCCAAGAGTTTAAGGTTTAGAGAAAACTTCCACAAATGGTGAGGTGTTAATAGCACAGTATCCCTTGTGAGCATTCAGTAGCCCTTGGTGGAATTCTGGCCAGAGGGTTTCTTTTTCCTGAGTGATGTCTGGTGGAGGAACTCAGTGTGTTATGAATGCATTAAGGAAACCCTGCTGTTCCTTTACACAGTGGATGTTTGTTTGAAGCATTTACAGAATGCTCATCTGTGCCAGGTAGTGTGTTAAAGGCTTTGTATGAACATTCGCACCCATTCCTTACAAAGATCTATGAGGGAATGACACTGACCGTGAGCATTTTATAAATGGAGAGACTAAGACTCTGGAAGCTAGAACCACTCGACCACATAGTAAGGGCAATGCACGGTGTGTACCTGTCTAACTCCAAATACCACAGACGTAGCTCTTCTTCTCAGTCCAAAAGAGACTGGAACATGGAAAACAACCTGTTATACAACTTCATAGTGGCTCACCTTGCAAAGGACACAAGCAAGACTAAACAGTGCACAGATACTAAGCTCATAAATAAAAAATCTTGATTTTTGTGGTCATTAATTCATAGAATTTCACTCAGAGTCTGTCTTAGGCCCGTGCTTTAGATACTATTATTAGCAACATTCTGAAGGTCTACCTAGTTTAATTCTTTCCATGCCAGTTCCAATCAAGCGATGCTGATGCTGTAAACACAGTACGGAAAACTATGCGATATTTGTTTATATCCCAAAATGTGAAGCCTTCAGGCATCAGGAAGTATTATTGGGCACAAGTCAGCTCTTGCACAGAGAACCTTGCAGACTTGGTTAAGGATTATATTCTTTACTCTCTATTCAAATGGAAGGCTGCTTGATGGCTTTGAGAAACACAGAAACACACAAATTTTGCATTTTTGTGAGATCACTCGGCAAGAGCAAAGAACTCTGGGTGGGAGGAGAGCCAGAGTGAGAGAGGAGCAGAGGAGTGGATTCTTATCGCAGTGGCCAAAGGAAGAGTTGGCCACGCTAAGAATTAGATGATGAAAGACAAAGAAGAGAGAGAAGAGGGCACAGATTTGCTTAATGTGGGACTTAAAAATGTCAAGAATTGATGATGACCTTTGAGAGGTGGTTCAAATATGCCTCGCAGGTTTCTGGTTCTTGCAAACACACGATCGGAGGTTCCATCCCCAGAACTGTCGGTAGTGACAGAGATCTAAATGTCTGGGGAAAGAGTGTCACTTGGGTTGGGATATGTTGCGTTTCAGGAGTCTTTAAAACATCTACGTAAAATATGGGCTCTGCGATTAGCTATGTGGTCTGGAACTGAGAGATGAAGTCTAGGCTGGAGCTAAACTGGGGAGTTATCAGAAACAGATGGTAACTGAAGCCACTGGGAAATGACATTTGAAAGGCAAATAAAAGATTTTTTCCTGTTTAACCACTGAAACACAATCCTTAATCAGCTGCAACATTTGAATGAGCGAATGAAGACTCTGGTCGTGTATGGGAGAACATATTTCCAAATTCTTCACTGAGCTCAAGTATACTTCAGCACTTAGCTTCAAAGCAAGTCTTTCCTTAAAGTGCTTAAAATCTTCAAGTTTCAGTCACACGGTGAATCACTCCTTTCTTAAACTTCGCACCAACATAAGTGAACCAGGAATAAATGACACACTTCTCTCATATATAGAATGTTGTATCTCAGCATTGGGTCTCCAGAGGCTGGATTCATGAGGATAAAAGTTCTCTCGCTAGAGCAGCAAAATGAGGTTTGGTAGAAGTCCAACTACTAAAGGCCACAATGAGGTGGCCTCCAGACATGGCAGTGAGTTGTTCTCTCAGTTAAAATTGTAGCGGATGGAATGAGCCATTTACAGAGATCTTATTAAAGGGTAGGTCAAAAGCAACAAGGCAGGATGAGACTACTAATCAAGGGCTGACTGAATGTAAAAGAGAGCTGTGCTTAATGAATATTATTAACATGTCTGAAGTAAGACCGTCTTAGTTGAATAGGTCTCACCCTGGCATCTGGAAAAAGGGAATTTAAAGATTAACTTCATCTAGGTTTCCTTCTCCCCCCCCCCCCCGCCTCCCCGCCTCCGACAAATGTGGGAGAAAAACAAAACAGAAGCCCTCTATCTGTGATGACCAAAGGAGAAAGGGTTTGTTCTGTAAATCAGGTTTTAAAATTGTTTATACATGTGACATTTACAAGTCAATAATTATAAATTTTTTTTTAATTTTTTTTTCAACGTTTTTTATTTATTTTTGGGACAGAGAGAGACAGAGCATGAACGGGGGAGGGGCAGAGAGAGAGGGAGACAGAATCGGAAACAGGCTCCAGGCTCTGAGGCATCTGCCCAGAGCCCGACGCAGGGCTGGAACTCCCGGACCGCGAGATCGTGACCTGGCTGAAGTCGGACGCTTAACCGACTGCGCCACCCAGGCGCCCCTCCTTTTCAATTTTTAAACAGCTCTTTCATTTTAATGCTTTGGAGGGTGTGGGGGGCTGCTTTTGACATGTTTTTCCAACAGTATTTGTGATTAGCACTAAGAAAAGTCAAAAAAAAGTTTTCTCTAAATAAGATTTACTAAAACTTTTTGACTTTGTAAATATTAAGAAATGTCTAACCATTGAATTTTCTATGATACTATATGAATCTCCACATTATTTGAATTTACCAGGGTCAAAACAAAACTAATAAACATCTATATTTTCATGACAAGTTGGGATATTTGTATCCAATCTTAAATACCAGAGTTGTCTAAGTGATGCCTGTTAATATCATCGCTTCCAATGCTTAAACCAGCAAGTGATTCCCCCCTTGGGCATACATTAACAATTTACTTTTTGCAGACAAGTGCACAAATATGATTAGCTTTTGCAAATTGCTCTTTATTCTGTTACTAGTAAGTAATTTTTATATTATTACAGTGTAAACAGATGCTATTTTCCACTACATATTCAGCTGTAATGAGCTAATTTAATGTATTAAAACAACAAAAGAACTTCAAGAATGAGTCAGTGATTCAAGTTGCATGGAAACCAAGGGAAAAATCAAGCATGAAGTTTGCAAAACCATTCCAAAATTCTGTTTTCGATAAGGAATTGTGGAGCCCCTGTTCTTTGAGGCTGCTTAGCCAATGCTGTGTGCGCACCTTTGCATGGTGAGTCCTGCAATCCTTCAAGCGGAAGGGTTCCACATGCTCCTCTGCTCATCGTGCTCCCAAATCCTGAAACGCTATTTAGTGTCCCTCCTTTAGGTTGAAGATTACATTTATTTATTTACTTGTTCATTTAAATATTTATGTATTCAACTAGTGTTTATGCTGTGGGGCATTCCAAACAGATAGGCATTATAGGAAGTGGATCAAGAAAAGGAGATAAAGAAGATGTAGTAATGAAAATAGGATAAGCCCCAGAAGAATCTCGTATCACGGAAACCAAGAGAGATAACGACTTCTGGAAGGGAAGTCACTACTGACTGCGGCTGCTATGTCAGATAAAAGGAGTTATGGAAGTGTCCACTGGATCTTATAACATATGTATTGTTGGCAACTGTAATACAGAATAGGATCATTTAATGCTTAATCAATTGATTAAAACAATGGATTTTGGAAAGGTCTGGAATAAATGAAGGATCTGAATGCTTGGTCAAGCAGTTGCCAATTTAGGCGGCCTCCAGATGCAAACTTGGTCATCTGACACTATCATTCTGAACTAAGCACTATTATCTAATTCTGCTCACATATATTTCCATATTATAAGTGGATATCTGGAGACAGACCTGCATTTTGATTCTATCAGTCACAAAAGCACAAAGATGAGTAAACATTTTCAATAACATCAATGAGTTATTTTTAAATACTTTTACTTTTTTTTTTTATCAAAGTCCTCAGAGTAGAAAGTCTTGAAAGTTTAAATAAAGGGATAATACAAAATAACCTATAAACAAACCATCTAATATTAATCCTTTCAGATGTTCAGAGATTTTTTTTCCTATCAGCAATAGTTTCCTATAGTAGCTGTTGCTCAATATCTATTTGTTGAACCAATTATATGTTGTTATATAAAAATTAAGAACACACTCTTTAATGTTACATAAAGTACTTTATTGATTAACATATCTTCAACATTTCTGTATTTAATCAAGATTGTTTCACACCCTCATGACGATTACCACTCTTAGAGAGAAGTGATATAGCTTGGTATTGTAAGCAACAAGCTAAAAAGTGAAGGCACAGCTCCCCACTAGTTTCCCAAGTTCATTCATATATCCAACATAAACCATTTCACCTGAAAATTTCCCAGTCCCTAAAACAGAGCAATGGTACAATAGGTTTATAAGCAGTAAACTGATTTGTTTGTTATATTGAAAGTAAATTTTCAGATAAAGACTAAATAAGAGTCTAATCTTAACTTAGACTTTCCTCTATAGATTAGTATTGTAAATTGGCTACCCTCTGGTCTTCAATATCCTTCATGTCTGGAATGGCCATGACTTGTTAAGTCACCAAAACCACATGGAACCAGATGACCAGAAATGCTCAGTGCAGAAAACCAGTAAAAGAGAAATACACATCCATGTTCTCAAGTCTCTCTAGTTTAAGGCCTATTTGTTATAGCAGCTTAGTGTAAATATAACTAATCAAATCCTTTCCATAGATTTTCAGGTAAGGAAAAAAGAACATAAAGGTGCCCAGATAATGATAAAAACAGCAAATACCAAATATTTGCCAACTAATACATTCTACATACTATGAAGGGATTTTATCAAAATTAGAGTTTATTATATTAATTTCACAGATGAGGAGACTGAGATTCATAATGTCTAAGTGACTTGCCCAAGGTCCAGAAGGAGTAAGCCAGAGAGGAAATATCTGAAACCAGGTCTTCTTGTTTCCAAAACTCATGATTCTTCCATTACAACATGAAGAACTTTTCAAATAGTTCTGTCTTTAGCACAAATATTTAGGAAAATGAACTATATATTATATATACATTATATGTATAATACATATATATAAATGAATTACATACACACACACACACACACACACACACACACACACACACACACACATATAACCAGAAGGGGAGAAAAGATTTTTTTAAAAAGCCCTGATAGGGGCACTTGGGTGGCTCAGTCGGTTAAACATCCGACTTCAGCTCAGGCCGTGATCTCACGGTTTGTGAGTTCGAGCCCCACGGCGGGCTCTGTGCTGACAGCTTGGAGCCTGGAGCCTGCTTCTGATTCTGTGTCTCCCTCTCTCTCTGCCTCTCCCCCACTTGTGCTCCGTCTCAATCTCTCTGTCTCTCTCAAAAATAAGTAAAATGTAAAAAAAAGAAAAATTTAAAAAGCCCTAGTACATTTCCTACTTTCTTCTATGATCCTATATCTTTACCACAGAAACAAAACAGAATCATTTTTGTAATATAGTAGCTACTTTCTGGGGCACAATGTCAGGAATTCACGGAAGAAATTTATTTCTTCTTCTTCCTTGGCAAACAGCCAGACTATACTTCTCTTACACCTAGGTAGCTATGTGGTTGAGTAATAGACAATGACTCTGAGTGTAAAGGACCTGCAATATGTCTCACCCTGGTTTACTAACACTTCCCAAGCATAGTTTTCTAGGTTCTTTCTCTTCTGCCCATTGGATCAAACAAGCACAATCACCTTAGAAGCCACACTCTAAAGATGTTAACACCATAAAATGCAAGGGCCTGAATTTCTGAAATCACCACTTGGAAGACATGTGTCAATGGATGAAGTACATGTATTTTGGATATTATGTAGGAAAAATTAAAATATTGACTATTAGAGCTGGCATATATCTTTTGATTGATTTACAAAACAATCAGGGTTATATTAAACTAACAAATGCATTTACCTTCTTATTATGCTTTAAATCTAGATAAACAGAATTCCCAGGCAAGGAAAAGAAGAAACAGTGTGTGAGCAGATAGTCACAATTAAGTCTGCAAATTTATTTTTTTAGCTAGTCTTTGCCTAAATGAAGACCGAAGTACTCTGAAAATCTACAATTACATGATTCTAAAAGAGGCAAGTTTGTGATGTATCTTTCTTTGGTATTTCTTTGGATAGCCTAGAGTAACGAAAGACCTAGATGTGGTGCTAAACCACAGATATGGATGGACTCAACTCACCTCTATATATTACCTTCTCAATCCTTACCAAATCAATTTCTGGTATGGCCAGCACACCCAGTTTCCCCAGATGCTCTACCTGAAACCAAAGGTGGAACTATGACTGAGGATTTTCTGAGTATTTTCATCAAAGCCGAGTAATATCTTCTCATCATAGTGCAAAGGAATTTCAGTTTCTGATATCCTATTTGACTTTGACAATAAATCAAAAGATCCTGCTCCTTCCTAGAGAGTCCTGCAAGTGATTGATGACACTCCCCCAAATTTTAACGTCATGCACTTCAAAAATAAGTACTACTTTTATTTCAGGAGCCCTTCACATCCATGGCTTTTTATGTGTCTTCCTTTTTCCTGGCTGTCCTTTCTCATCACATACTTAGGAAGCGTAAAAAAAATAAAATAATTTACTCATGCCTTTAAAAAAACATCTTTTCAGCAGACACCAAGATAATCTTGTGATTCTTTTTTCAATCTTACATGAATTTCATCTATAGACCTCAAGTCCCTTTTGGAAACATCCATTCATTTTTCACCATCTTCAAGTGAAGAAGAAATATTGCCTCACAATAGGTGTGTTAATGCACACACACACACACACACACACACACACAATGAAATACAGTACTTAAACCTTTCTATAAATCTTACCATAACCCAGAACCCAAAAGAGCATGGTTCCAGGTCTATAAGCTAAGTATTAGGCATAAGTCTTACTTTAGTAAAATGGAACGAAATGAAGTTTGGATTTAATGGTTCTGAATTTAATATTTGGCTTTCTACTCGTGGACTATATGACCTTAAGAAAGTTATTATTCCCCAAATCTCAGTTTCTTCATTTGCAAAATTATTATAGAGAAGTCTATTCTTTGCTTTGTGAGGATCAAATTGGACAAGCAAAACTTCAGCGCCTTGAATAAAAACTAAATTTGAATGAGAAATTCTGGAGTCTCCATCCTGGTATTTGATTCAATATCTTTTCATCACATTAGAACCCTTTTGTGGAAGGAAGAGCTTTTTCTCTACCCAACTCTCAGACGTCCCCCCCCCCCTCCGCTTTGGGAACCTCAACTAACTGCCTCTATCAGCTCCAAGCTATACTAAAGGGAGAAGACAACATTAGTAGTCTTAGCAAGACAGGGAGAAAAGATGTTAGGAATGTTTTCATAATCATTTAGAAGAGTTATGTTAAAATAGACCCTCAGCATGAGGAAAAAAAAAGTTCGCTTTATGGGTATTTCATTTTAAGGAACTTGAGAAGTCTGAGCACCCCCTCCAGACCCCAGAGGATACAAGATCTAAAGTTGCCCTTCTCTGCTGTAGATACAGCTAAAGAAAAACCAAACAGAAGCAGATGATGGAGAGTCAGCTCTGGGGGAAATGCAGAAATCAGAGAACAGCTTATCAGCATGTCGGTAGAGGAAGAAAAAAGTAAAATAGGAAATGATGATGAGGAGATGAGGGAGGAAGGAATCCCTGATGCCCATCCAAAGGGACTAATGGATCTCTTTAGGGACTGAGAGGAGAGGTAAATGAATTTGTGAATATGCATGGTCATCTAATACATGATTTCTCTACTGGCAAGTGGCTAGATGTTCCCAACCTAATACTAGGGTTGTATGAAGGCTGTAACACAGCCTGTAACACAGCTATGTTTTTTTTTAATTTTTTAAAAATGTGTTATTTATTTTTGAGACAGAGAGAGACAGAGCATGAGCAGGGGAGGGGCAGAGAGAGAGAGGGAGACACAGAATCTGAAGTAGGCTCCAGGCTCTGAGCTGTCAGCACAGAGCACGATGCGGGGCTTGAACTCACGAACTGTGAGATCATGACCTGAACTGAAGTCGGACGCTTAACCGACTGAGCCACCCAGGTGCCCCAACACAGCTGTGTTCTTAAAAGTTGTGGCAAAGAAACAATCCAGACTTGTAAGTAAGATGGAATACAGAATATCTGCTCTGTTATAAAGTAGGAGTAGAAGGGGGCAGGAAATCAATCCCTAACTCTTTGGTCTTCTTCCTCACCAATGCCAGTTCATCCCCCCTTCAGTTGCTTACTGGGAACTTTCTTTGGGACTCTTAAGACTCAAGGGGAAAGGGTGGGATGTTATCAAGGTATCTTTTAGTTAAAACATTTTATCCTGCTATCATGGTACATTTAAAAGAAATAGGGAGCAAGCTATAGAGGTTTTGGAAACATTTCTTTTTCTTCTTCAAGTATTTTAATTCTTGTTAAGCTTACCTGAAAGGCACATTCTAAGCTTATTTTTTTCCTTTAATTTTTGGTGGGAAAATAAAGTGTTTTTATTGTTGTTTTTGGTTTTAAATTTTATATATTTTTTAATGTTTCTTCTCATAATGTTATTTTATTTTTTTATTTTAAGTTTTAATTTTAATTCCAGTTAGTTAACATACAGTGTTCCATTAGTTTGTGGTACACGATATAGCAATCCAACACTTCCACACATCACCCTGTGCTCATCAGGACAAGTGCTCTCCTTAATTCTATCCTCCCACCCATGTACCCTCTGGTAAACCTCAGAGCTGTTGTTTGTTTTTAATTAAATGCCCCGGAGCCTTGACTACCATCACACTTAGTTTCAACTCCCACTCTCTCATTTGCTCTATAATTCAGATCTGTGTCACATTTTCTCAAGACTTTTCAAGAAAACAGGAAACAAAACCACAGTTCAAACTGTCAAAAGATGTATCTTCCCTTTTGCCGTGGCTCCAGGCAAGCAGGATCTCTAATGATATTCAAGGACTTTGTGGTCAGAAGACCGGGTTCCACCTGCTTGCTGGCACAGGGAGTTTATGCAGCTTTTTTAAAAAAATATTTTTAAAATGTTTATTTATCTTTGAGAGAGACACAGAGACAGAGTGTGAGCAAGGCAGAGAGAGAGGGAGACACAGAATCCGAAACGGGCTCCAGGCTCTGAGCTGTCAGCACAGAGCCCCGCGCAGGGCTCGAATTCACAGACCGTGAGATCATGACCTGAGTCAAAGTCGACGCTTAACCGACTGAGCCACCCAGGCGCCCCAATGCAGTTTTTTTTTTAAGCTCAAGCTTCTCATTGGCAAAGTAGAAGTAACAATCCATGATTACCTGTTCATCGATGCTTGCGTCAAATGTTGTTATAATCTGCCCCATGTACTAAACTATGTGTGAGACACTAGGGCTGTGGTGGTAGAACAAAAAAAGGGGGGCGGGGTGGGGAGACAGACTCAGTCCCCGGGAAGCTTGGCATCATCATAAGGATTAAGGAGTCACTGAATTTAAACACATTAAATGCTCCATACATGATAGTTATATCTATGATTGCTCACGACACTGTTATTATTATGACACAGAGACCAATCCTGGTGCAGCTTATGAGGCTTTTAGGGGATTTCTAGATTTCCATTCAAAAAAAAAAAAAGAAAGAAAAGAAAAAGCAAAATGAGCAATTTGCTTTCAGATGAAGCGTGCTTCTCCCACACTAGACTGCTGTTAGAATAACCAAAATGTATTTGCATGCACATATGCATGAATCATATTAAACTGCCAGCATGTGACCACTTTGGACCTATAAAATTAGCAATTTCACATGGCCCATTCTAATGTCAGCAAGTGGGGATTGGGGGAGGGCATGAAAAGATGTATGTGGGAAGGAGAACAGTGATGAATAGTACATGCTGCAAAAATTTCACTCTCTTCAACATCATATTTAACTAAATATAGATTTCTGATAATTAGATTTTAAAATATTCTTAAAAAGGGAACATTTTGGCTTCCTTCTAGCTATAGTTCCAATATGAATTCTCAAGCCTAATAGAAAACACTTTTAAAACAAAATCCTCGGGGTGCCTGGGTAGCTCAGTCAGTTAAGCATCCCACTTCAGCTGGGGTCGTGAACTCGTGGTCTGTGAGTTCGAGCCCCCGCATCGGGCTTTATGCTGATAGCTCGGAGCCCGGAGCGTGCTTCAGATTCTGTGTCTTCCTCTCTCTGCCCCTTCAGAGACACACTCTGTCTCTCTGTCTCTCAAAAATAAATGTTAGGGGCACCTGCGTGGCTCAGTTGGTTAACTCAGCTGAGGTCATGATCTCACAGTTTGTGAGTTCGAACCCCGCGTCGGGGTCTGTGCTGACAGCTCGGAGGCTGGAGCCTGCTTTGGATTCTGTGTGTCCCTCTCTCTCTGCGCCTCCCTGGTTCACACTCTCTCTCTCAAAAATAAACATTAAAAAAAATTAAAAAAAATAAATGTTAAAAAAATTTAAATGAAATCCTCTGTGCCCCATATCTGAAACAAATGCAAGTGGCAGTTGTATACAAGTTTGTATCTGCCAGTTATACACCAGATAATATTCTGAGTAAATATTCCAAATTGAAATATGTCCAGCAACTTCCAGCAATCTCCCCCTTCTTCTTCTTCCCATTGCTGTTCATCCTTCACCAAGTCATTCCAGCACATGTTGAGTTTATGCAACAGTTACTGAATGCCTACGATGGCCAGAAACTATTCAGACACCGTGTGTTCAAAAACACAGGTAAGGGAGTAAATCAAAGCACTTTACAAAGAAAAATAGCCTGTGAGGTTCATTATCTGGCACTACAAAATATCACTACCCTCTGGTTTGGGAGTTCGAGCAACTGCCTCACTCAAGGTCCTGAAACTCAAGGGTTAAAGATCTTGCGATTCAAACCGAGTCTGTATTCCGTGAAGACGGATATAATCACTGCCATCAATTGACGAGTTATGCATAAAGCGATAGTGACAAACAAGGCCACAACCCATCACAGGTCCCTGAAATTACTCATGTAGTACCAAACCTCTAGCGAGTGAAAGAACAGGTGGCCCTCGCCCTGTAGGCTGCGGCTCTAAATCTTCCCAATGGACTGAGGAATAAGCACTTCACCATTTAACAGGAGCAGAGGAAGTCACTTCATCACCGGCCTGTCGCATGAATTGCTGACATAAGAAACTTTTCCTTACCTAGAAAACCACAAGCACCGAGCGATTGCTTATCAGTTGGAAAATGCCTATTTCTCCTCCCACCACCCCTCCGCCGACCACTGACAGTCTCATATCTGGAAATCAAAGCCAGTTCTCTTTCAGGAACATTTTGGTGCTCTAAGCATCTGAACTCCAGTCATCTTGCACTAATCCTAAGCAGCAAACCTTTTGCGAATCTGTCAATGGCATATAAATTTACTTATAACTATTGCTGTGCATCAATTATCCATCTATATGACTCAAAATGCCAACTGTCTGATACCTGAACAGCAGTTCACTGGATATCATTTTTGAAAAATGTTAGGTCAAACCCACATCTATTATAGAAGATCTTGCGGCTTAGGATTAGAAAGAGAGAAAGAGAAAACCCAGAATCAACCTGTCAGTTACTAAGTCAAGCTACAAATTGCTCCTAGAATTAATTCCTACCTATATTTAAAAAAATAACTTAGTGACTCTGTATGCTTAACGCCTTACTGGAAAGAAGAATCGGCCAAAAGGATAGAACACATTGGCAGGGGCCAATTAACATGCAATCATCTAATTGATGAAGAAAGATAAAGGAAGAATTGGACACTTAGCAGTCCTTGCCACAGATATGTAATTTGTGATTTTGGAAAGACACCAAGTTTGATAAACATGACCATTTTGATGCCAGTATCAAATACAAGAAGGAAAGAAAATTAACTCTAAATCCTACTGTGAGTCTGTTGCTTTGCTTACAACACTCCCTTTAAGCCTCAGTGACATCTTGCACAGTAGTGTTATCATCTTCATTGCACGAGAATCTGAGATTCATAGAAGTTAAACAAACTGGCTCAAAGTCATACAACAAATATGTGCTGAGACCGGATCAGCCTGATCCAAGGTCCCTTTGTCTTTCCATTTCATGAATCTGGTGCAGACAGTAACCTGGAAAATAACCCCTTTCTCATCTGAACTTGCATTTTGTGGACGAGGTGCAAAGCTGAAATGATGGTCTTGGTGATTTATCAAGGGATCATGCAAAGATTCGAACAGATTGCCACATCAACACTCTAGAATGTTTACTATAGCAGGCTTAAAATAATCCTCCCTCCCCTGCCCCTCTCCAAGCTCACCAAAAGGTAGTTTAGCTCTCTTGCACAAAGAAACTGGAACTAAGCTCAAACTCCCTCAGCAACAAATCACTCGCATGCTGACCTGAGAAGGAGAGCTGGAGCACTGCTTTTACACCCGCCACTCAGTCGGATAAGCACAGCTGGGCTGGGGAGACCTCTTTTCCGAAATTCTGTTGCCAAGCTGAATTTTATGATCTTCACTGGCAGAGGATCAAATACAAACTCTTAACTTACAGCCAAGTTATCTTACAGCAGCTGTTGGCAGAACTAATTTAGAATGCAAATCTAGCCCTTAATCTATGGGAAAACTGTTGCAGTGATGGATGGCTTTTGAAGCAATAGTTCATGAAAGACACCCCTGATGCCTTCTAGTATTATGGAAGGAGAAATATTTAGCCGCCATTTGTGTTTATTTGTTTTCTTTTGAGCAATTGCCTCTATAGGGCGAATTAGAGCCTCATGGAAAGAAGTCCAGGTGTTTAAATCTTCCTCAACTCTCTTTTCCACATAAATAAAATTGAGATCAGAAGACAGATGTGTAGACTGAGTTTCAGATAATGTGTTCTTAGGACCTCGGACTCTTTCATTTTAGGCTAAGTCATCCAGAGAACAAGGCAATGGGGATGTAACAATTTGCCTAGATTTTTACACCATGGCAAGAAAGTAGGAAGGTCGGCACCCATCACTCTGCCTCTAAAGAATCCGGTTACTCTAGGTATGAATTATCAAATAAAGTTGATAATATTTTTTTTTCTTTTTGTTCATTTAATTGCTGGTGAACAGTAACCCTGTAGAACACCTAACACTTAAGAGTTCCCTGAATCATTCCACAGCTGTGATCCTCATCTTTTCCATGGCACAAAATCTTAGAAAATATTCACTCCCAGTTATTAGGAAGTGTCATAGTATTCTATTGAGTTACTGAAGAAACCTGGGCTTCTGTAATATCTATGAAGATCTCATCTTATGACAGCTGTCAAGAGTTGGGGCAAGAGAAAAATGTATGTCTCTATCTGTTCCTGTTTTGTTAGGCACAGAGAATAATTATTGTGGATCTTCAAGTCAACTCAAAGAATTGGTAGAATAAGAATAAAGGGAAAGTGCTCTAATGGGTAAAGAATTCAAAAAGGGAAGATACATCCACTTTGGGTTTTTTATTGTTGTTCTTTCAGCTTGGATTTGTATGGAGAGGAGAAAAGTTTGTAGTCTAAGTAATTTAACTTTGAAGATTAGGCTAGAAACTCTCTTTAACCCATGATGTACCTCTAACTAGTCACTTCCACATATGCTCACTGCTCCACATGAGCCGACATGCACAAAGGGAAAAGCAAAGTGGCGCCACTGTTCATGTCTATTTGTGATCCCGCTTTGCCCTGACCAGATGCCACTGCTTGTCACCTGCTAGTTTTCTTAGATACATAGTTGTCTCTATTCCTGATATACATGAGTCTGTGGGAGATTGGGGCTTCCGTTGGGATTCGGAAAATACCCTGAAATCACTGGGACTATTTTGGAGGCAGATCTAACATAATTTGCAACATTTTTACCAGATGAACCAAAAATGGGGAGCTGGAGCTGGATCTATTACAGTTAAATATTCCCGTATGTCCTCTAAGATGAGGTGCTACTAGAGCCCTTGATCATCCTAAATCTTCCTGGGGATAAAACAGTGACAACTTATCTGGAAACAAAGCTCACTTCATTTTCATTTACCGTTCCCCTAACCTAACTAACATGTGGGTATTTACATCACTGACCATTCATCTTATTTGTGGATGCATTACATGATGGAAGGCCCTAACAATGTGTTTGGTATTAAGTTACCAAGCAAAGCCTGGATCCACTGTGAAGCCATCTAATGTCCTTGGACAGACCAAATATTTTGAAGTCAGAAAATAAAGCAAGCTCACAGGAGGGAGACCATATTTGTTCACTAAGGGTGAATGAACTAGGGCAAAGGGAGCTTCTTCCATCTCCCCTAAGAATGTCTCTGTTCCTTGTCATGGGACTTCCCTGGTTTGAGTATGAAAGAAGAGGAAATTGGGGGAGGGCTGACATATCATAAAGCTTAGGTGAAATGGAGCTTCGACATCGATCTGTCTATCTATCTATCATCTATCTACCTCAGGGGAGCATCCTGATATTTACTTAGCCATTAACTTATACACTCAATAAATATTTATTAAGCACTACATATCAAGCACAGCTGTAAGTTCTTGATAAAACAGTGAATCAAACAGACAAACAGTCTTTGTCCCAAGAGAGCTTATATTCTAATTGGCAGCGGACAATAAACATAATAAATAAGTAAATCATGAAGTATATTAGGATGTAATTAGTTCTTAGGGGAAAAACCATCAGGTAAGGAGAGGAGGAATGACAGGGGCTGAAATCCTAAACACAGTGGTTGCATCATGAGATGGTAATATTTGAATAAAGCTTTAAAAAATGTAGAAATCCGAGGAAAGGGAATTCCAGGCAGAGAGAGAGAGAGCCCATGCAAAGACATAGAGGTAGGAATGAGCCAGGTGCATTCTAGGTATAGTAAGAGCTGCGTTGGAACGAAGTTGAGGTAAGTGAGGTATTTGCATCAGGAGAAAAACTTAAGGGGATACTAAACAATTCAGGGATCGAGATGAATAATATTTTCATATTATTTTAAAAAATTAAATATTTATTATTTAAGAAAATTAAAACCAAAACAAACAAAATCTATTGTGGACAAAATATTCAAATTAAATAAGACCCTGTACTTGTGCAACCCTGCCTCACTCACCTGGTTCCAGTAAAAATTTATCTACAAAAATGGGTGGCCAGCATAAAGACCACAGTCTGCCAATTTTACCTCTTTACTATTACATTTAATATTCATTCTGATTACTCACTTTTTTAGCAACCCTTATTAAATTTTGTGCCTGAGTGCCTCAATTGCCTTACTCCAGTCCCGGCCCTGCAAAAGGGGCCAATGTGTTTGCAGAAGAGCAACTGAGGGGGTGATGGGAGGAGAAGAGGTCAGAAAGGCTCCCGAAGTCCATATTTCATAGGGTTGGAGAGACAGTCTAAGGATTTTGCCTTTTAATGTAAGCGGAACGTACCACATTGGAGGATTTTAAACAGAAAAGCCATCTGGTTTCAACTTACCAACTTAAAAATGTTGAGTAAAAGGAGTAGAAGCTAAGAGAATAATTAAGAGGATGTTTGTAATCATCTAAATGACAGTTGATGATGGTGGCTTGGACCAGTGTGGTAGCAAGAAGGTGGTGGAGAGGTCAGATTCTGGATATATTTGGGAGGTAGAACTAACATAATTTGTGTAACATTGAACATAGGGTGAGAGATAGTAAGAAAGGGTGATTTCAATATTTTTACCAGATGAAACAAAAACACGGAGCTGCCATTATCAGGGAAATGCAGATTTAGGGAATGAGCCTATAGTTATGAACATTTTCAATCTGAGTTACCTCTTAGCTAACCAAGTGAAAATACTAACTAAGCCATTGATATTCAAATATGAAGTTGAGGAAACAAATATGGGTGCCATTTTGATATCAACATAATTAACTTATTCCTCTCCTCCACCTCCAGATACTGAAGTCATTCTCCTGTAAACCAGAATTGAGAAACTTTTTATAGAGAATACATCTCTTCATCAGATAGAACTACATTAGGGCCTACTCTTTCAAGGTTCTTCAGCGATACAGTGGTTGGTTTAAAAACAACAAAAACCCCACACTGATTTCTATACCTTTGGTGGAAATACCTTTGATACAATCTCTGTTTTCACTGAGCTTTTAATTCTCAGCATTTTTTTTTTAATTTAAAGATTGACAACATGTTTCAAATTAGAGATTACATGGTAAAATTTTAGTAACTGGATCCCACCCCAAATGTCTCACTTCCCAAAATCTGCATTAAATTTTCTGCCAACATGAAATGTGCCAACGAACTACAATGTAACTAAACATATCCACCCAGAAAACACTAGACGAAAAGGAGAAAACTCTCCTTGAGTTATTCAAAATAAAGGTCTGTCCTTTCACATCAGCCTCCAATAAATTGTAATGAATTTTTTCAGACAATCTGAGTGTTTTATGAATGTATAAACACAGCCCCTTCTTTGGGGCTGACGTTCAAAGTTTGGCATTAGGTTATATGCTGTGGCTACTGTTTAAAAGTAAAAAAAGTCATATGGCAGGCTAAGATGCCAAGTTCTTTGTGGCAAACCATTTGACTAGCCTCTCTGGGCTAAGAAGAGATGAACTATTCTGACCTACTCTTCATTATAACATCCAGTCTGCTGACTGCTAATAAAGAGCCACAACAGTGGGTGCATATATTCTCGTTAATTGTTAAACCTGCATAATGACATAGCATCTCTCACCCGAAGAGATCAGCTCCTATCCTGGTAACAGAGCCAAGACAACAGATCTATCAGTGAACCAGCTTGAGCTGTTAGCTCAGCCTTTAAAAACCAAACCCCATTTAGTGTTGTGTGGTTTATATGCTTCTGCATGGATCGCTTTCTTGTTAAGGGATGCCATTTGCCCTCATTTTGTTTTGGGGATTAAAGTAAGAACTAATAATACCTGAATATCGTTATCAAAAGAAAGCAGCAGTCTCTCTCCTACTGTTGTCCTATTACACACAAAAAATAGAAATATATCATTATCATAGGAAGCCCAGCCACACAGGAAACTTGAGGTTTTTCTAATTCATCCTATTTAAGGGAAAGGCATGAAATCTAATCAAATCCGCATTATTTTGTAAGTTCATCTTCCATTCAGTTTTCTTTATACTTTGCACTCTAAACGTTAAAATATCTCCTATGCTTCTCTAAATTATTGTTCTGGATTTTATAAAGTAATAAAACACAACAAAATGCAATAAAAAAAGAAAAAGTATCTTTGTGGGATGCACCGAGGACATATTAAATGTTTATTTAATCATACGTTTATTTTAAATACTTCATGAAATCAATAAATATTTTACCATGATAATGTTCTATCATTGCTGTAGTACTTATCTGAACATGCTCCTGTTTTAAGAAATAGAAGTTGGCTTAGAGAAATAAGAAATAATTTTACTTCGCATAACATATATTGCAGACACAGCAAAGAGTAATGCTGAGTTTGAGCAATTGATTTTAAAACATTTACTGCTCAATGTCTTTTTAAACCATGAAGATAGCTACTTAGTGTTACTTAAAATAAGATGAAAATTAAAGATAAATATTCCCTAGCCCAAGCCAAAACATAAAACAAAAAACCTAACTTAGGAAACCATTAAAAATCAACAAAATTAGACTTGCAAACATTCTACTAAAACATATGCTAAACTGTTTTTTTACAGAAGTCCTGAATATTCATTGAATTATGATTCGCGGGATTTTAATTTCTACAATGACTGCATTAAGAACGGAAAAAAAGTTGATATGAAAGTAAGGAAACAATAGATCATAGGCTACTATTTGAATTAAGAAAGCCAAAGCATGAACATAATAACCATATCGCACAAATGATCGAGCAAACCTTGAGAGCTATTTCAGGAGAATATTTCATAGGAGAAAGCAGAGTTAAAGTTAGACATGACAACTCAATGAGACCCAAATGTAAATGATAAAACCGTCGACAAAAGCCTTGAAGGGAAACGCTTTCCCCATCGAGGGATGATTTGTACTGGCCTCCAGGTGTAATATCATGTGCACTGATGAGCTGATCAACAGAACAGAACTTCTACCCAGCTGTAATCAAGAGTGATTGATGGTTGGGACAAAAAAGTTGATTATCATGACAAGTTCGCTGATGCAGAGAAAATAAGCCCTGCCTGGGAAATGGATAAAAAACCTGTTAAGAGACTACCTTCTGAAACCTTATTTATAAAGGCATCTGAGAGAAGGTGTAAGTTGTACAGACCGATCTGATATCCCGATAAACCTGGTAAGAATAAATTTTCCCTACCTCCACCTCCACAGATTTCCTATGGAAGGAATTTAAAAGCTCATTTAGGCCCAATAAATAGTAAACCACATACGCTCAATGTTACCCGGGCAATTCTTAAACGTTCTCTCTCTGCTTCTCAAAGTATTACTGAAACATCACAGGTGGACGCAGAAAATTAAACTTGCATAGCACACCAGGCCTCCGTTTACCCTCCGCAGCTCCCTCCTCACAAGGAATAAGCTCCCCAAATGACTGCAACCTTTACCACTATCACATTCAATTAACATCAAAACATAGATTTGGACTGAGACAACAGATCCCAGAGGCAGTATTTAGCATCTGCAATGAGGTTTGGCAGGCTTGAAAAAGGTGAATCTGGGCCAGAATGGTGGGTGTACAACAGTGTTCTAAAACAGTGGCTAGATTATACAGAGATCTAGAGAGTACGAAGGAAGGCATCCATGTTTTTCAAGTTCTGGTTCTAATGTCATATAAGAAATTCTAGCACCATAATCCTAATGCAGTGTGTAATTTATAGCATGCCTGGTACAATTTCAATCTCCTGAAGCTCACGGTAAAATCAAATGACCACTTTTAAACTGGTCATCATAAGAAACTTACTGTGAAGGAGATAAAATGAATGGATATGTACATCTCATCTATAAGGAAACTTTGGCCCTGTGGACCCTTGAAAAAGGTACAATTACTCTAGTTAATTAATACAGATAACAGGAGTCAGTGAAACAGACAACAGATAGCAACTGTTAAGAAAGCCAGGATACAAAGGGCTACAAAACCCAAAATGACAAAAGAATAGACACTAACATAAACTACCTTTTTCTTAAATTCCTTTGCTCTTCTGCCCAGAAACAAATCCCTCTACTGTCCTAGTTTCCAGGGTCATGGAAAAACTGATGGTTTATTAAATGCTGAATAAACTAAAATGAAATATAACAAAAAGGACAAGGGACCTGACAAATACTGACCATAATATATGGAAAGGGATGAACAAATTTCATTTCTGAGACTTTCAATTATTGGTGATCATTAACCCAGTTTCTACATTTAGTTTCCCCAAGTACTGTTAGTGCCCTGTAATAGATTAAGAAGTGCATATACTTGTAAAAAGAGATACAAAACGATTGGTGACATTTATAGTAGATACGCATATCAAGCAATTTCTGGGCAACCAGGTTACATCAAGGATTTTCTATTCCATGGCCAACAAAGGCATCATTAGCCAGTGATGAAGTTACCGGTGTACCCTGAAATCTTCAGGGTATAATCATAATGTTAAAGCTGGGAGTTTTTGAATATACTTTTTTTTTTCCAAATTACCTAAAAATCAGAGATTGCTACAAGGCAAGGTTTCAAAGTCACGAGAACCAGTTTCAAGGCTGTGCTCAAGTCTAGTCCCATGTATTTATCTCCCTTTAAAGTCAAGTGAACTTTCATTTTTAGGTTATAAAGAACAGTTGCTTAGGATATGAATCCTGTGTTGCAAAGGGATCAGGCACTGGGGAAAAGGCAACGTAAACTATGTTTTATCAAAATGTAGCAATTATTCTAAATGTCCTCAGTGAAGCTGAAGCGTAGACCATCCTGGAGCCTCCTGTTTCTACCTTAATTTTCTTACGATAGCAATAAAGAAAAATGTTTCTAGTCTTGAGCATTGCATTCAATTATTTGTTAAAAATTCATCGAGTGATAGCCAAGACTTGTAGAGCTTTCCTAACATTAATAGGCTTCCCTGCTTCATCTTTGGGGCACACACGGACAACTGTCAGTTCGTTTAATTGGAAACACACCTCTGGCGTCGCCACAATCTACCTTCCCCATATTCTGCCCTTTTATGCTTCGCTCATGTTTAGTCCTCTTCTGAAAACTCTGCCTTCAATAGGTGTCGTTGGATGGAACAGACTCTCAGCACAGATTCTCACGTGCTCCTTCAATATTCGGTACAATCACATTGCCCCTCAAGTGGGACTCAGTTTGGAAATGTGTTTCCACATTCCAGCAATCTGTACTTCTTGCAAGCTAGCAATGAGTGTGTCCACCTTGATTAGCTTCTGTAGTGGGTGTAGAACTTATGTGACCAATTGCCTCAGTTGCAAACTGTCAGCTGATGCCGGTGCAAATCCCAAAATAAATTTCCCTTGGGGCATGTCACCTGGTATGACAAATAAAAGCACTATGCTGGACGTAAGGGCTGTTTCCAGCCCCACCAGCTATTTCAACAGCTTAGAAATGTTGGACAAGCCAACTCGTATTCTGACCTGTGATTTTGCCATCTCGACAATCTCTAAAACGGACAGAATGACTTCTTAGACATCTCGAAGTCCTAACACACAGCAATTCTTTGAGGTGCTCACAGTCCTCTATAGAAATACAAATATCGCTTCGATTACCAAAGGTTATGTAACACATCTACTCATACCTTTAAAAAAATTTGTAATGTTTATTTATTTTTAAGAGACAGAGCATGAGCATGAGCGGGAGAGGGACAGAGAAGGAGACACAGAATCCAAAGCAGGCTCCAGGCTCTGAGCTGTCAGCACAGAGCCCAACACGGCGCTTAAACCCAAGAAGTGCAGGATCATGACCTGAGCCAAAGTCAATGCTTAACGGACTGAGCCACCCAGGCGTCCCAACATCTACTCAAATCTTAAATCAACTTCTCTTTCTAGAGACAATGCTCAAGTTTGCCATGTCTAGGAGAATCTGATACAAAAGTGAATTTTATTATTTTGTTTTTCTTTGTTTATAGAGGGAAAAAAATAACTAGAGAAATAGGGACTCTTTTACAAAGAGTTCTCTTTTCTCAGTCCCTTACCCTTCATTCCATCCACAGATGAAACTCTGGAATATCAAAGCCTGATTCAGAGAGTCCCAAAATATCCCAATGTTGAAGTTTTATTTTTAAAAGCCTGCCAAAGAGGCACGATGCTTAACTAGGTGCCTGTGCTCTTGACTGGCTCATTTTCTCCTGAAATCTCTAACAGCCAGACCCAATATTTTTTGCCTGGTCCTTCTGTTCCAAGTTTTGTTTTCTGAGAATTCCTGACAGAGCTGTGGGCTCCATTCAGGAAGTACAAGCTGGTGAGGCTGAGCGATGAAATGGGGCCCAAATGCACACTCAGAGCGCAAGCCTTTCAAAAGAGATGTCCCAGGCGCTCGTTTCAAATGCAGGCAAACCTACAGCTCATCACCACATGCCCCAGAGCCAGTCTCTCACACGAGGGTGACGCGACAGTGAAACTAAACCTCATCAGGCCCCGGATGTGTCTCCTCTTATAGAAGCTGAATGGCCCTGTCACAGAAGTACTTTTGAAGAAGAAAAAGCACCCAGTAGGAAGGCCACAGTGCTCAGCCCAAACCTCTAAATAGCTCTGTGAGTCCTGAAGACTAACAGGAGACACTGTCTTATGAAAGAGACGTCTCAAAGCTGCCTGCAATTTAATTTCTAAGTGGGTCCCCCAGAAAATCCTTTGGGACTTAGCAGCAGCAGCAACAGACTTAAAGAGGTTGAGAACTGCTAATAAAGCAGCTTTGTCACTGACAAGTTGACCCTGTGGTTTTTAAAAGGTAAAAGGTAAAGATTTATGAGGAGTGAGAACCTCAAATCAACACAAAAATACACTAAACACAGGCACTTTCAATGGGGTAGAGCCCTTTAAGTACTTTTCTTGAAGATAGATCTTTTCAAACTTCAGTATTTCTTAAGAAATAATTTAACAGGGGTGCCTGGGTGGCTCAGTCAGTTAAGCATCCGACTTCGGCTCAGGTCATGATCTCACAGGCTCAGGTCATGATCTCACAATCTGTGAGTTCGAGCCCTGCGTCAGGCTCTGTGCTGACAGGTCCGAGCCTGGAGCCTGCTTGGGATTCTGAGTCTCCCTCTCTCTCTGACCCTCCCCTGCTCATGCTCTGTCTCTCTCTGTCTCAAAAATAAATAAAAACACTTAAAAAATTAAAAAAAAGTAATTTAACATTCAGAGAATAAAATAATGATAACCACATTATTCATCCCATAACACAAAAATGAAGTTTCCATTTCATTTGCTATACAGTTTATAATCTGATTGCCTACATGTTCTATTTTATAATTCTTACAACATGGCTAGAAGGGATGGCTATTAATTTTAAATAAGATGATAATGGGTCCTGAAAGTTCAACAAAGAGCCCCAGGACATGTAGCCAACAAAAAAGAAAAAAAAAGGGCAGATCTAGAGAAGAGGTTATCTAAATTCTGATTCGATTCTCTGCTGCATGCTGTACCCCCATGCATACAATTTTATTAACCTTCTCCTAGGACATGCAATAAAATGCTGAAATCTGAATGAGGCAACAATATCTATGAACTCTGCTGGGCATGTTTTGAGACTGGAGACACAGCCAGAAATAGGCAAGAAATATTCACGAAATTGCATCAAAGGCCTTCAAAATGGAATTTATAATTTAGGACAAAGTATGTGATTTAAGAGCCATAATAAGATAGTCCATGCAACAATTCCTTTTTCCTTTATAAACTTTAAGCATGCTCATAAAGGAAATTTGGAAAATAAAAGTAGAAAGAAGAGTAGTTCTTCAACTCCAGTACAACCACTATTAGTTTTTTTTTTCTCTCCCTCTAAGCAGTATTTCCTTTTAGTATCAACCCCCATAAATAATACAGATATAAATATTTAAAAGGTGTTTCTTAAGATATGATGTTACAAATGTTTAATCATCTAATTTGGTCATTTGATAGGAAAAAAATGTTCCTTTTAGCAACTTCATCATTATATTGCCTCATTTGGCAATATAACAGAAGTTAACACGAAGATATAAATTAAATTCAGATGTATTGCTTAACTCCACTACATTTCTGGGATCTAAAATGTAGAAAAATAATAATGATTTCTATCTTATAATACTGTTGAAAAATATATCAATTATATTGGTCATAATCCCAAGGTTCCCCTTTGAAGGGGTCCAAGAGCTCCAAGGTGGTTTTCCCCTCTGACTTACAAACAGCCCCTTGACATAATTGATGCTTGACAGTCCTGAGTCATAAATGACATGTTGCTACTACATTATCTCTCAGTAATTTGCATCTACATTGAAATTTTCACGGTGTTTATGATTAAATTGTGTGACTGAATATGGGTGATGCCATTTGAGTGTACTCACAAGCACTTGTGGGCAAGGTCTCACCCAGGCATAGATGACCTCTACAACAGCTGTCACATCCAGTTAGTTCCAAGAAGGAAGGAGCCCCTATGCCTTCTCTCTGGGAACACGCAGATCTCCAGCCACACCATTACCATAGGATTGGCTGGAGACTTTGGATGGACCTGCTACTCTGCCTGGACCAGACAGAGCAGAAACAGTGGATGAATGTGGACGCTGACTTTGTGTGGCCAGTGACTGGCCAGGTGGCCATTGTATGTCTCCTATATTCTCTGCATTTCAGTTTCCACATGGGAAATCAGCAAACATTTTCTTCTGTCTCTAACATATTATGAAACATTAGTGTCAGGAGGTTAATCGTAGTGACTCTTAGATGCTACAACCTAATCATTCTTTAGTTTGGGGCCTGAGACCTTACTTTCCACTCTTATACATAGTCATCAAGTAATCATTCTGCATCTCGCTAAATAACCTTGTGTCCATACTGGTCCCGCTATAAGTTGTCTTTCAAAGGTACACTTAATAGCTTGCCCAGGTCAATGGCAATTTATGCTTATTTTAAGATGCTGGTAAAATAATTGGACAATTTATAATCTTTTGGTCTTTAACTGGGAACTTTTTGCATAACCTCTATGTGTGTTTCATGTAAATGTCAAGAAAAGTTTTTTTCAAAGAAAAAGCCTACGCCAGAAGAAAGCAATCTCATTTAAAGTACATACAGTATGATATGCCATTTAAAAAGATATCTCCAGGGCCAAAAATAGAAAATGTACTGTACAGGAAACAGCAATAGCATAAAACCAAACTCCACAGTTTATAATATGAAGGGTTAAAAGATAAATAAAAGCATAGAGGAAAGGAAATTGAATTTTCATGATGCGGAGATGAAAAGAAATACAAGCTATTATTTTCATTGGAAAGGGAAGAAGCTTTGAAATGTAAAAAGGTTCATAAGGCAAAAATACTTTCCTATGTGATTAAGGATGCAACCAAGCATACAAGTAAATTACAGTGTTACTTTTTCAGAATAATTCTACGTTTAATAATGGAAATAGGACAATAAATTCCAGATTTACCTGGATGGAGTAGATGCAGTTGTAACGGGATTATAAAGCCTTTTTCCTGGGATTAAAATGGTCAAATGTGACATGTATCTGTATCTATCTGTATCTAGAAAATACATTTGTATTTTCTCTTAATTTAGAGATTATTTTCTTATATGTGGATGAATGGATGATAAATACAATTGATCTTGGCATTCAGTATTGAATATTTTATAAAACTGCTATTTATGGACATGACCAGTCAATAGGAAACAAATCTCATATTTCTTGCACATTAGTTTCCCTTATTGACATAATAATGCTACAGAGACATTTTTAAGTCTCTAAGAGAGTTTCCACTCCTGTACTTCAACTTTGCAATAATTATATTTTGTTTGTAAATCATAGGTAAAATGTTGCTATGTCATTTATAAGATCAATAACATTGGGTCTTCCTGTTTTTGTTAATCTGCAATTTTAAAAATTAACACTGTATAGAGAATTTATATTTAAGGTTCAAGATAAAAATGTAAAAGCAATGAATTCACATGTGTCCAGTTTATATACAGCAACAAAAGTATACTGGGTAATTACCTGATAAATTCAAGTGGCCATAAAATTCAGTTCAAATCTAAGCCAAACATCTGAATGAGTATCCATGCTAGGCAGAATAATGGTATTTAAGTCCTAATTCCTGGAAACTATGAATACGTTTTATTATATGACAAAGGGGGATTAAGTTAGCAGATGGAATTAGGTTGCTAATTAGCTGATTTTATAACAGAGAAATTATCCTGGATTATCCAGATGAATTCATTGTGTTCATCAGGGTCCTTAAATATGAAGAAGCAGTCAGATAAGTGAAGGTCAGAGTCATTCAATGTGAGAAAGATTCATCTGGTCATTGCTTGCTCTAAAGATGGAAGGGAGTCATGAGCAAAGGAAACAGGGTGACCTCTAGAATCTGGAAAAGAAAGGCAAGGAACTGAATTCTCCCCTGGAGCCTCTAGAAAGAACATAACCCTGCCAACACCTTGCTTATAGCACAGTGAGGCCCATTTCTGACTTCCCATCCAGAACTGTAAAATCACGCATTTATGTTTTAAACCACTGTTTGCCATGGTTTGTTACAGCAGCAATAGAAGATAAATGCAGTAACCATCTAGTGAATGGTCAAGTCTGCAATTGTGTGATTATGGCCCAGACTGATTAGTCTAACTTCTCCAAATACCTTGGCCATTTTCCTTGGACCACATGTCATGTACATACCTGAAAACAAAACTGTGAGAATGAGAAGCAACTGTCCCCAATAAATACATACTGATTTCTGTATCACCTTGAAACTTCATTAGCAAAATAAATTGCTATTCTCTCATCAAGAAAATAAAACGAGATTACATTTTATAAAACAAGATGACGTTTTATAAGAAGAAACTATTATGTTAATGTTAATGCATACCCAGTAGTAATTCTAAAGACTCCAAATATGACTTTGATAGCCATCTACAGAATTAGGAACATTCAAAACAGAAACAAAAACAAAAACAAAAACAACAAAAAAAGGAACATTTGTCTTTAAGTTGTGAGTGACCCATAGCTGGAGAGAACCAACTAAAGACCGAGCCTGGATGTGGCAGATGGTTTTCTTAAATTTAGTAGGAGATTGGGTTCAACGAGCTTGAAGTGTCTTTCTGATTCCCAGTTTACAGGAAGTTTACTTAACACAGAGGAAAATATTGACAGTGAAATTGTTGGCAGGAGGAGATATTGAAATAGCCCCCATTAAATGTAAGAAGCTGACAATATGGCTCCTGGGAGACTTTTATATCATTATCTGATCAGTTCCAAAGTGAAATATCGATACAATTTAAGAAGGAAAGAAATCAAGAAAGAGCCACTTAAAATAGCAATTACAGGGGCGCCTGGGTGGCGCAGTCGGTTAAGCGTCCGACTTCAGCCAGGTCACGATCTCGCGGTCTGTGAGTTCGAGCCCCGCGTCAGGCTCTGGGCTGATGGCTCGGAGCCTGGAGCCTGTTTCCGATTCTGTGTCTCCCTCTCTCTCTGCCCCTCCCCCGTTCATGCTCTGTCTCTCTCTGTCCCCAAAAAAATAAATAAATAAACATTGAAAAAAAATTAAAAAAATAAAAAATAAAAAAAAAATAAAATAGCAATTACAGAACTATATGATTTCTTGTTAAATGTTTAGAAATGATCAAAATTGCAACTTTTGAGTTCAGAACTCTAATTTACAAGTCGAGAGGACTCTTTCTTTCTTTCTTTTTTTACAACAGTTGGAGGAGATTATTATATAACCTTTATCAGTTGAAAAGATTTTCTGTTATTAAATTAAACAAACTATGGCAAATGTCTTAAAATTCAAATCCAATCAAAGCACTCAGTATTTAAAAACAAACAACAAAACAAAACAAAAACCCCTAAACCGCTCTTTAAATAAAATGCCATATGTCTAGTATACCCTTTTTTTATATCTACAAATACCATTCAGGTGCTATGCTGGCAATCTACTCTTTTCTAAGCCAACAGAAGAAATATTATCAAACTACCTGATGATTTTACTATGAGTTCATAAGACAGTAGCAATCCTTAAACAAAATGAAACATCCTCACAGAAGAAAAAAGATGCTTTATTACTGTCACGTCTATTTTCTGTGCCTGATTACTTTGTATGCTCTTCTCACCATCAGAGCCCCTACAGGACCCACTTGCCTAGAAAGATGAAATTTTCAAAAGCCTAACATTCTCCAGAATCCAGATCCATTTGGTCATCTCCACACTGCACATCAATTTAGGGCAAGATAATGCCAGCTTAGAGGAGTTACTTTACCATCCTCTGTTTGCCCATAGTATCAAAAAGTATTCTATTCCTAGTCCTTCTAAACCAACATTCCTTCTCTTTTCTGTATCTTTCAGCACCAACTCCACACCAAAGCAGGCAGGCAGTATTTTTCACATTGGCCACAGGCCAAAATTAGCTTCACTGTGATGAATCCAGAGATTTTCTGACTCTTAGAAAAGGTATGGAAAGTACGAATAATTCTCTGTGAATAATTTGCAAAGCACCGGTCAGGTCTACAAATGTCTCCTTTCTATCATGTTTTCCATGTAAGTTTTATTCATCAGGGGCTCGAGTGCTTTGAGGTCTTTTAGACTCCCTATTAAAATGCTAATACTTCTGGGGTTATAACTTAAGAGCTCTATCACAAATACCATGAAGGACACAAGAGCTGATCTGGAATTGGGAACCACCAAGGCAGGTAAAAAAATTTACAAAGCAAAATGTTGGCCTTGAGATACAATTTGGGACCTATCTTACTTCAGAGGAATAGTTTATTAAAAGTCTTGTTGGTCCTAAATTTGACTATTCCCCAAAGGGAAGTGTATTACCTAAAGTTAGCATTCCCAAGAGAGTATAAAATACCATTAAAGTGCAAGTACAAAATATTGTATATGTGTGATGTTCCCCATAGTAAGCAACCAAAAATAATACAATAAACTCCAAAATTAAAGGACGTAAGGAGTTAAAAATATTATCTTTGAATTTTGACATGCTCAGTTACTGAAGAAAAATGTTTAAGGAATCTCTTCTGCAAGATTAGAACAGCATAATACATTTTTTCAGTGAATACTAAATGGTAAACTTACATCAGAATTAAATCTCAACTGGCAAATGTTGCATGATATGATTTGCTTTCTTCGATGAGGAAGAGGAACCCCGAATGTATGATTTATTACAGCTTTCTGAATCGGGTCCATCTGTAATGAGAAAGAAAATACAACAAATAGAAATAAAGCTTGTCAGTTCCATTGGAATGTTGCCTATTTCATTAAAGAGCCAATCTGTACAGCTTGAATCTACTGCTCACATTATAAAAAACATTTTTATTCTAAGAAACAGCATTTCTACTTTCTTGGAAAATAGACAATAAGCTCGAAGCTCAGTATGATAAGAAAATGATAAATGTACCCATTAGAGTTTGCATACTAACTGTTTTTCTCATTTACGATCAACAATTGTCTCAGTTTGATAAACCTAAAATATAATTAAAGGTTTATCGAAACTCAAGTTATTGCAAATGCCAGCAATTTTACACAGTAGTGTGTCTATGCCATTGCCCCAAAATGGACTTGTGAATAGATGTGGTCAGATGAACAGTTCTGAAAATAAATTATGCACCATAATCCAACATTAACCTTATGCTTTGTTCGGTACCTTTTCTATGTTAAGAATGTAGTATATAAATCCTACTTTCTAAGAATTCAAATGTATAGAGCTATCAATTCACTCAACAATCATTTACTGACCATTTAATATAGATTGCTATTCTATGAACTTATTATTTGAGGTTCAGACAGTCTAGACCAGATTAGTTATCTTTCTCCATCCCATATTCTCAGGATAGGTCAAGTGCAACCAAACACACAGTGTCAGCAATCCAGCTCTGATAAAACTCATCAGCTTTGTTCTACAGTCTACATCAGTGGTTCTCAACTGTTGGAGTCAGATAAAAATTTTGATCTGCTTAATACTTGTGCAACCTCTTTGCTTATCTGTGTCTCCCTAAGGTGGTGATGAGTTTTAACAGTAATAACATGTGAAATTTATTTAGCACAATCAGTGCTAAGCACATTACGAAGTCAATAAATGTTGGTTATTATATTTTCTCTATCACAGCACATGTGAAGATCAAAGTTAACTTGAGTCTCACACTCCTATGGTCATTGTTGGCACACTACTAATTTCTCACATGACCAAGAAACATTTCGAAATAAACGTTATGCATACAGCCATTACTTCTGTTGAATGCCTGCAAACTTTAGAACTCTTAACTCTCATCAGATATAAAGTTCTTATGATCGTCTCACAATGGATTAAGATGGCTTAGAAATGATTTGACATACACCACAAAGCTAAGAATGTGTCTGTGAAATGATGCTCTAATATTCAGCTTCTGTGATACGTTGTAGTTTGTTGACTGCCCTAAACAATCACTGACAAATTCCACGTCCTTTTGTGTATTTCAGATTATCAAAACCAGCTCACTCATAGGCTGTCTTCACAGGTAAGTAGGAGGAAGCTTCTGTCTATATAGTCACAATTCCCACTAGGCTATCTAGGCATCCTTAATGTACAGAAAAAATAATAGCACTCAGCATTTATTAAGTGCCTTCTATGAGCTAAGTAATAGGCTAGGCGGTTTATATATTAAATAGTTAGAATGATTAAGAATAACTTAAGGTCTATCTTGATAAAAGGTTTACCTTGACCATTTTGGGGTTACCGGGGTGGTTCATTTGGTTAAGCATCCAACTCTTCATATTGGCTCAGGTTGTGATCTCATGGTCATGTGCTCAGTGCAGTGCCTGCTTGGGATTCTCTCTCTCCCTCTCTCTCTGCCCCTTTCCCGATCTCTCTCTCTCTCTCTCTCTCTCTCTCTCTCTCTCTCTCACACACACACACACACACACACACACACACACTCTCTCTCTCTCTCTTAAATCAATAAACATTAAAAAATATATACTTTATTTAAAAAATGTCATAATTTTTATCTTCCATCATCACTTTCCTTTTTTTATCTGATGTTCATCCTTTCCCATATTCTGGAGGAAACTCAGCTACCCCATGATTTTTCTGGTCATTTACAGAAATTGTTTAAATTCTAGGATCCCCTCTCTCCTTATTAGTGAATTCTATTATACTTTTTTTTTCATATCATACTTTCTTTTTAACCAGTTTTATTTTAGGTATAATTTACATATAATAAACTTTAGCAACGTTAAGTGTAGAATTTGATGGGGTTTGGCAAATACGTAAAACTAGTATTATCACATAGAACATTTCTATTACCTGGAAAAGTTTCCTCCTGCCTCTGTGTGGTCAATAATGACTCCTACTCCCCACCTCTGAAATCACCGGTCTGTTATCTGTTCTTTTTGCCGTTTCTTGAAGTTCATCCAAAGGGAATCATACAGCATGTGGTTTTTTTTGTGCTTGACATTTTTTTTTTTTTGAGAGCACGCATGAATCTTAAGTAGGTTCCACATCCAGCACGGAGCCGGGCATGAGGCTTGATCTTACGACCATGAGATCATGACCTGAGCCTAACTCAAGACTTGGGCACTGAGCCAACTGAGCCACCCAGGCACCCTGCCCGACATCTTTCATTCAGTATGATGCTTTTAAGATTCACCCATGTCGTGGCACGCATCAGTAGCTTATTCCTTTTATTGCTGAGCAGTATTCCTTTTACACGGACGTGCCACAATGTCTTTATCCATCCGTCAGCTGATGAACAGGGGATTGTTTCCAGTTAATTCTTATTATCTTTTCGAGTCTTAACACACAGTCTAAAGTACATTCCTACATTCAGTTCCATGTCTTAATCTACACATTAAAAATCAATTTAAAACTACAGTCTCTTTCGGGGCACCAAGGTGACACGGTTGGTTAAGTGTCTGACTCATGGTCTCAGCTCAGGTCATGATCTCATGGGTTCATGAGCTCGAGCCCCGCATCGGGCTGTGCATTGATGGCCTGGAGCCTGCTTGGGATTCTGTCTCTCATTTTCTCTACCCGTCCTCCCACTTGTGCTCTCTCTCTCAAAATAAATAAACATAAGGAAAAAAAAAAGGCTATTCTCTCTTTCTTAGCTTAGACCTACAAACATGGTATAAGTTCTTTTTTCTCTCCCTCTCTATACACACACACACATAAACACACACATATATGTACATATATACACACACATATATTTTGTTCTTCAGGTCCCCTACCCCAGCTAATCTTCCAAACCTTCCTCAACCCCATTTCATCCTCCTTTGCTCAGAGCCTAAAGGGAAAATGCACAGAGTTTGACAAGCCAGAAGCCACACAAATGTGTGAATCTGGCTGCTTCAACAGCCATCATTCTGTGTCCCAGGATCACTTTTATACTTGTTTAAACATGCCATCGCAACGCTTCTCTGACAGCAATCACAGAGAACACTTGGGGATAATTCCCCTTTCAGCCCAACACCTCAGGAAAAATTAAAAGCGGAAAGAGGTCGCTGACTTAGAGGTAGCTGTTTTATCATATGCTACTGCATCTGTTTGGTGCATAAATGGGGCCCATTCCCATCTGGGGATAAGGTGAATTATGCCTAGAATCCATTTAGGAGTACTGAAGTCCCCTTAGAAGGATACCATAATATAAAAAAATATGGGGCGCCTGGGTGGCTCAGTCGGTTGAGCGTCCGGCTTCGGCTCAGGTCACGATCTCATACTCCGTGAGTTCCAGCCCCTCCTAGGGCTCTGTGCTGACAGCTCGGAGCCTGGAGCCCACTTCAGATTCTGTGTCTCCCTCTCTCTCTCTGCCCCTCCCCCGCTCATGCGCGTGTGCGCGCGCGCTCTCTCTCTCTCTCTCTCTCTCTCTCTCTCCCTCTCTCTGTCAAAAATAAATAAATAAACATTTAAAAAAATAAATAAATTACACATTTATATTAAAGATGCTCTCTGAAAATGAATAGTGCTGAATTTTTATCATATAATGGTGAACAGCATATTATTTTGGTCTTTCAAGTAACACTGGGGAAGCAGTGACCACATTCCATCCAAATTTGTGTAGGAGGTGTTTTGGAACTAGACATTTAATGTGAATGTGGCAGATTCTCTAGATTTAATTCTTTTGTTTGCATTGAATGATGTTCTGATCACTGTGACTGTAAAATCAAATTTCAAAATGCAAAGTAGAATCTTCTTCAGAGACAATTTTATTTCCCAGTTTACTTAAAAAAAAAAAAAAAACTCCACCTCACTGAATTATATTTCAATGGTGGATTTCACAAACTACAGTTATATCAACAAAAGTAATTATCTTTATCATTTTAGAAATCCAATACAACAAAATGGTGAGTTTAATGCCTTTATTAATGAGCATGAATCCTATTCCCCTCTCTGATATATACATCTTTAAGTAAAACCGTCTGTAACAAGGAATCATGAAAGGGTAAAATCTAAATAATAAATAATAATCGGTTCTATTGTTAATTAAATGATACCATGGGGCACCTGTGTGGCTCAGCCAGTTGGGCGTCTGACTTCAGCTCAGGTCATGATCTCGCGGTTCATGGGTTTGAGCCCCGCTTCCGGCTCTGTGCTGACAGCTCAGAGCCTGGAGCCTGTTTCAGATTCTGTGTCTCCCTCTCTCTCTGCCCCTCCCCTGCTCATGCTCTGTCTCTCTCTCTCTCAAAATAAACATTAAAAAATATTTTTAAAAATTAATAAATGATACCACATGTTATGTAAGTAAAAGTCGCATCTATTATCAACAAGCCACTTCAATCATTTTCTCTAAATATACCATTATTCATCATTATAATCAAACATTTTGTTTAACAGGAAGCCTTATGTGTTGGTTCCCCCTCCCCACCATAGGTTGTGATCCATCAAAACAATGACATCTTATTGTGTGCATGCATTTTATCATGAGGAGTTTTTCTACAAAATCAGTCTCAATAGACGCCAATGTGTATAGGCAAGAAAAAGGGGTTCTTGGGTCAAATAAACTGCAGGAAACCTCAGTGCTACAGCCTAGACATTCACAGTGCCCAATAAAATATTAAATTCTCCGAGATGACCTACAATAAAAAATCTGTTTTAAATAAGTAATTTCTAAAATAACGTAACCAAAACTTTTGTTTTCTTTGTTTTTAAATTTAACGACCTTGTTTAGTGCATACAGTTAAGAAAATAATGACCTGGGAATAAAATCACCATAAAAATACAAATGAAAACATAAAGCAAAAAGTAAACCAAAAATGTAACAACAAGAAATCAGATCCGTAAAAGCTTCAATACATTTCACTTAACTCATGCAGCACTGAATTAAAAACTAAATTAAACTCTACATGATATTTTCATACATATTTATCTAATGTCTAAAGTGGGATATTTTGATGGCTAAAATTTTCCAAACACATTATCCAACCCCCCAAACAAGCAAAAGTGAAGAATGATACAGTACCTATTCATATGTGTACCCAAACTCTAGCCTAAAATTCAATTTCAAACTCTGCTAGGGCCTTACTTAAAGTTAAATGAATATGTTTTTCTTCATTTTAGGCTTAAGGATCTTTGTATTTCTATCTCAGGTCTTACTTTTCCCTCCCCTCCCCTCTGGGCATTCTGCTAAATCGATTCGTAAATGAGCATAGAAGGGACAACCACTGCTCAAGATTCCCTTCTCTAAAATGCCTGTTGTATTTTCTGAGGATGGGGGTTAGCCCTGAGTTTGTATTCTCTGCTTTAAAGACTTCCTCTCTTTCTTTTCCTATTATTATTGTGGCTTTCGGTTTTAAAATCAAAGAACAAAAACGCAAATGCCAGAAAGTTTAGAAGTTCAGAAATATAAAGGTTGTCTCTTCCACCTGATATTTCTATGTAACAATGACTGGTAACAATAACTCTAAAGGTGACACTCACAGGCATTTACTGTGTATTTTTATGTTTATGAGCACCATTTTTATCCTAACAACTTACTATAAGCTCTCATTGGCCCGTGCCTAATATCACACAACTACTAAGAGGCATAGCCAGCTAAGACATACAACATCTCACTCTGCCCTGCTGTCTCTGGCAGAAACTGACATCAAGCTTTGTGATGTCCTTTGTCCTGGATGTTTGTGACTCTGTAGTATTAGGTGACACTGGGCTGAGGTCCTAGTGGATTTGTTACGTCAACTATGAATTAACAAAATTTGAGCTTATATCACTTCCATTCACATATTAGAAAGCACTAATAAAAAATCCTAATTATCCTAATCCTGCAACAAACTTGTTCATTTGTAAAATTTGCGATGTTGGCCTTCTCCTTTCACTTTTTAAAATGTTTTGATTTTTTTTTTTTGAGAGAGAGAGAGAGAGAGAGAGAGAGAGAGAGAGAGAGAGCAGGGTAGGGGCAGAGAGAGAAGGGGACAGAGGATCCGAAGCAGGCTCTGTGCTGGACAGACTGACAGCAGCAAGTCCCATGTGGGGCTCCAACTCATGAACTGGGAGATAATGACCTTAGCCAAAGTAGGAAGCTCAGCCAACTGAGCCACCCAGGCACTGCTTTAACTTTTTTTTTAATGTTTATTTATTTTTGAGAGAGAAACAGTGTGAGCGGGGGAGGGGCAAGAGAGAGGGAGACATAGAATCCAAAGCAGGCTCCAGGCTCTGAGCTGTGAGCACAAAGCCCCACACAGGGCTCAAACTCATGAACCAGGAGATCAAGACCAGAACCGAAGTCAGATGCTTAAGTGACTGAGCCACCCAGGTGCCCACCTCCCTGCTTTAACTTTTTAAATGGATGTATATACATTTAAAAATGTATATATATTAAGTGTATCTATCACTAAAAGTTTATCTATCGTTAAAATGTTGTTTTTTAACCTGTGCATACTGCCATGTTAATCACCATCCCAATAAACCTATAGGACATTTTCAGCAATCTAGAAGGTTCTCAGAATGGAGCCATAAGTTTGGAAGTCCCCAGGCCACCTGCACTTCTGACAAACAGGCTACAAATTAGGGGGTCTGATAACTTGTTAGAATGATTAGCAGGACTCAAGAAAATACTATACTTATGGTTAGAGTTTTATTATAAAAGATACAAATCAGGGCTGATGGGGGTTTTGGGGTAATGATGGTGTGGTCTAGAGCTGACAGCCAAGAAAGAATTCTTGCAGAAGTCTTTGGTGGAAAAAGGTGATTTTATTAAAGCATGGGGACAAGACCCAAGGGCAGAAAGAGCAGCACTGGGGTTGGGACCAGTATCTGATTCTACACCCTCAGGTTGGGAGGGGTTTAGGGATAGAGTTAAGTCTCTAAGGTATTTTGGAAGCAAGGTTTCCAGGACCTTGAGGGGCTTGGTGTTGTTAGAAAAATGCCATTTATTACCATTTAGTAAAACCTCAGTCATGAGACCCTTCAGATGTATATCAGGGGGCCATAAGCTTGGGGTATGATTGCCAGCATATATCTTGGGGGCTTTGAGATAAAGGAAGCTTCCAAAGGAATTTTCATATGTTCAGGTGGACTTACAGGATCCTGGGGGTCAGGATAATGTTAAGCCGAGATTCCCTTTTGCCCCTAGCAAAGTGTCATCATCATCAAGGCAGAGGAGCTCCTAGAGGGAGGTCACTCTGCCTGTTTCAAGGACTTGTCAATGGGCTATAGGCAGTAAGGGAATTTAATTTTTCATTTGCCTTAGTTTCCCCATCACCATGGTAAGCACCTAAACCCCTTTCCTTTGTTCTTGGGTAGCCAGGCGTGTCCAAAAAATATCACACATATCCCACCTGGCCGGGGGTGGAGAGGTGCTATTAGCCTGTACTTGCCCTCAGCTTGCCCTATGCTCCCTCATCAGGACCAACCAAATGGAGAGTCCCAAAGGGTGATGTCTGGTAGAATCTTGAACATGGAGCTTCCAGGTCACTTCCCCAAGAAATTGGAATGCATCACCCTTCCCCAAACCCTCACAGCTAAGAAGTATGCCCAAACTTGGCGTCTAGAGTTAATATCTATTGAGGTTTCATCACATACACAGGGCTGACTGACTGAATCATTGGCAAAGTGAATGAACTCAATCCCTAGCCCCACTTCCCTTCCTGGAAATCCAGAATGATAAGCCCAATTCTCTTTCTGGTTGGCCTTTCTGGTGACTGGCCTCCCTCCAGCCCGAGTCATCTCATTAGCGTAAACCCAGGTGTGATCCAAGGTGTGCATGATTCACAAAGCCACTTACCACTCAGGAAATACCAAGATTCTAGAGTTCCACCTAAAATCTAAAAACTGAGGACAAGGAGGGCCAAATTCTTTATTACACAACAGTTGTACATCTTTACGCATATTTTTACACAGGTATAAACATAACATAGAATATTTTCTTTTTTTTTCCTTTCATTTAACAATATATCTTAAAAATACTTTCATTTAGCATCAGTTTTCATATTTACCAATTAAATGGTGGCATACTATTTCATTACGTGATTGTACCACAATTAGCCTGTTGCTGGATATTTAGTTTGTCACAATTTAAATAGCACGGCACAGATCATCTGTATTGGTGTCACTTTGTTAAGAACCACAGCATTTTAGAGCTGGGAACGATCTGGGAACAATCGTATTTTGCCTTCTCATTCTATTGACAAGGCCACTAAAGCCCAGAGATGTGACTACCAGTAGTAGAAAATGCTTAACAAACCAATTCTCCACATCCCTGTTCTAGGTTTTACAGCTGTAACATGTGACAGTGAGTCTAATCCCTCCTCTTTGCACCCCCAAATAGGAAGTAACAAATGGTTAAGATGTAGTCTGAAATGTTGCTGCTCTTATTTGCTAGTTGTTCTTTTTTAATCTTTGTAAGCTTCTATGTCTTTACCTCTAAAATGGAGTGATAATCACATTGGGTTATTACGAATAATGAACTATATAAAGTGTATACTGAGCCCAGCACTGTGCCTGGGCATTCAATAAAGGTAACTGCTTCTTCTATTACTATTTTATAGCAATAATAGTGCATATCATCATTCCTTTCCAGAAGCAAAAAAAAAAAAAAAAAACACCTAAAAAAAGAGTAGAAAGGTACCTTAAAGGATCCATGTGATCCAAAACCATCCAGAAAAAAAACACATAAGTTTAACTACAATCAACCGTGTAATTGAAAAAAATAACAATAGCTAATTTTAAATGAGCACTTAGACGTGTGAGGCATTGTCAATAAGGACTCTATGTCTCATTAAGTCTTTACAGTATCCCTGTAAGGGAGACACTTGGGTTTTTTCCTTTTAATAAATTTAATTTTTTCTATGGCAGTTTTAAGTTCACAGCAAAACTGAGCAGAAGGCACAGCAGTAGATACTTTATTTGCTCCCATTTTACATATGAGAATGTTCAGGTACAGAGACATGAAGTTAAGCTCTCACGGGTAGGCAGGTCTAGACTGGTGATCCGAATTCAGGTAGTCTGGCACCACCATTTTCCCAGTTGATAAACACAGTGCTAGATTTTCTTTCACCAGCAAAAGAAAAATACCAATGTCTTTACACATACACACACAGGCGTGGATGGGAGAAAATGTCTGCAAATCATCAAAGATTATTTACTCTGGCTACAATGAAGAGCTGTAGAAATCACTATGATTTCTAAAAGATAACATACCAAAGCCAAAATGTTCAAGGCATATTAAAAGGCAATTTGTAGAAGAGAAAAGCTGAACGGTCACTAAAAAAAATAAAATGTATTGGTTATTGTGAAAGTAAAGTTTAAAATAACAAGAAGACAGAAGGCAAAAACAGTCTGACAACATTTCGTACTGACAAGGATTTGGGAAAAGTGCAGAAAAATTTGGCATCACCCAGTAAAACTGAAAATGAACTGAACATATGATCGGAACATTCAAGCTCTGAGAAACTCTGGCTCCTGTGCACTAGAAGATTATTACAAGGAAGTTCCCTGTAGTTTTTTTTGTATCAGTAAAAACTTTAAAACAACCTAACTAGCCAATAATGAATATTCAAAGAGGTATAAAATAAAATACCACACAGAAGTTACAAGGGATTCATTAAATATTTCTTTATCAGCATGGGGATATAAACAAAATATAATGTGTCAGAATATCTGCAATATGACATCAGAACTTACAAAAAAATCACACATGCATACCCAATAAATAAAATAAGAAGGAACGATTAGGATAGCATCATTTTATAACTCCTAAAGAAATAATGTGCCCAGGAAATGCCCATTACTTAGCTAATGAACCAAAAGAGACAACCAAATATCAGGTGTCTCTTGAAGAACTACAAAACCCCTTGCAAGGAAGTCATGCTCAAAATAACAAACTTGCATCCGATCAAGCCTCTGGGTGTAATTACCCATTCTTAGGAAATATAGAGACATGGGGCACCTGGGTGGCTCAGTCAGTTGAGCATCCGACTTCACCTCAGGGAATGGTCTCACAGTTCATGGGTTCAAGCCCCGAATCAGGCACTGTGCTGACAGCTCAGAGCCTGGAGCCTGCTTCAGATTCTATGTCTTTCTCTCTCTCTGCCTGTCCCCCACTCACGCTCAGTCTCTCTCTCTCTCAAAAATAAGTCAACAGCAAACAGGAAATACAGGGACAAAAGAACATGGTAAAGGTCTCTACATGGATGGAGAAAGGGGAATATTCATGCATTGTTGGTGAGGATGTAAATTGGTGCAGCCACTGTGAAATACAGTATGGACATTCCTCAAAAAATTAAAAATAGATTACCATATAATTCAATAATTCCACTTTTGGCTATTTACCCCCCAAAATGAAAACACTAATTTGAAAAGATATTTGGACTCTTACACTTGCTGCATTATTTTTAATAGCTAAGATATGGAAGCAACCTAAGGGTCCATCAATATATAAATAGATAAGGAAGATGTGGCATGTGTGTGTGTATATAATACATACAATATATACCACATCTTCTCATCTATTATGTACATACATACATCAGCCATATATACATATATATGTATATATCTATTTATATATCTTATCTATATCTATATATCTATTTATATATTTATATATCTATTTATATACCTTATCTATATATATCTATTTATATATCTTACCTATTTATATACATACATATATCTGCTACAAAAAAGAAGGAAATCTTTCCATTCACAATATTGAGGGTCCTAGAGGTGTTATGCTCAGGAAAATAAGTCAGAGAAAGGCAAAGACCATATGTTTTCACTTATATGTGAAATCTAAAAAACAAACAAATGACCAAACAAATGAATAAACAAAAACAGAAACAGATTCATAAATTCAAAGAACAAATTGATGGTTGCCACAGGGGAGGAGGGGGGGCAGGCAACATAGGTGAAGGGGATTAAGAGGCACAAACTTCCAAGTTATAAAATAAATAAGTCATGGGGATGAAAAGTGCGGCAAAGGGAAATAGGATTGTAATAGCGTTGTGTGATCACAGATGGTAACTATACTTATGCTGGTGAGCACTGCATACTGTACATAACTGTTGAGTCACTGTATTATACACCTGAAAGTAATGTGTCACTTAGACTTCAATTATCAAAGGAAAAGTCTCCAGGGCACCTGGGTGGCTCAGTCGGTTGAGCATCTGACTCTTGGTTTTGGCTCAGGTCATGATCTCACAGTTCGTGGTTTCAAGCCCCATGATGGGCTCTGTGCTGGCAGTGTGGAGAGTGCTTGTATTCTCTCTCCTCTCTGTTCCCCTTCCCCGCTCCGTCTTTTTCTCTCAAAATAAATAAATAAACTTAAAAAAAAAAAAGTCGTCACACTAATGAAATCAATAAATAGCTAGAATGTAATAGGGGAAGACCTATAACTTTAAACATACTTAAGAGACCTAGCAATCAGTTATAAACAATGGGTATTACTGGATCATAATTCCAACAAACTATTTAATAAAAATTACAAGACAACGGGGGGGAAATTGGATATTCACAGTAAGGAATTATTTTTGATTTTTAGTGGTAATAATTGTTGTGTGGCTATGTATTAAAAAAGTCATCGTTTAGAATACACAGTAAAATATATACTGAGGAAACAATATTATGGCTATGTTTGCTTCAAAATAATTGAGAATATTTGGGGGCTAAGTGAGTGGAGATATAGACGAAGTAAGATTGGTTCTGAGTTGTTAACTACTGAAGCTAGGTATTGGCTATGTGAGTTTTTATTATACTGTTCTATTTTTGTACATGCTTGAAATCCACCATAAGATAGACTTAACAATAATCACACACACACACACTATCTATAAATGGTTTGTGGACACACAACATGTGTATCTAAGAGCATACCCATGTATACTAGAGTGGAAGGAAGGATGCTACCAAACTCACAACAGTTGTTGTCTTTGGGGATCTTAGAATGTGACTGGGACAGTGGCTCCAGAGGACGAGAGCTACATCCGTAACATTTCATTCCTTCTAAAATGTGGAACTAGAAGCAAAAGTGACAAAATATTAACAGCTATAAAATTCTGGATGAATATGGGTTTCGCTACAGTATTTATCATGCTTTTTACTTACTTTAAAAGATCTACAAGCAAATGTTCACATGCGAATCCCTCAGTAGATCATACGTGAGTGAAAATAAGTTGAGGGATGATGCCTTTATTCTCCTTTCTTTGAAATTTGGGCTGGTAGGGAATTTAACAGGAATACCAATCACCCAAGACTAAGACACAGCTCGGAGTGAGGTATATGGGGGTGCTGAATGGAGATACGCATGAAGTTCCATTGTTTCTCTGCTTTTGCCAAACAGCAAAGGACACGCAAGAGTTCATTCAACAAATAAATTCATTCAACTGGAGGTAGCCTTATTCCCATGAATCTCATTAATCGGGCCATGCCCAATCTTCTGATTTAAATAAAGTAGAAAATATAACACACATAAGTCACATAGGTTCATTAAAGGTATAGCCATTTTTCAAAGTACCAACCTTCAATTCTTTTGTATATTCCACTTTTTTTGTCTTGAAAACTATTTTCCCCATGCTTTCTAGCTCATCTTCCCCTGACTAACACTTACTCACTTTTCAGGACTCAAATTTTCAGGATACCTAGCTGGCTTCTCTCAAATGGGCTAAGTCCTCCCATTCATCCAGCAAAACACTCCAACATACCATTGATGATATCTCTTAACTTGTTTGTCTCTCCCAACAGTAAGTCAAGCCAAGGCAGGGGTGGGTCTCCTTGTTCTTTTTCTCAGGAAATTAGTGGAGTGGGTCCCACTTATCATGGGCTCAATGCATGTCTTTTGAGGTGCTAAGTAAACTGAATAATATTGAAACCCAATAAAAAGAACATAATACCAATCTTGGAATGGTATTAACAATAGCAGTGAGAAAACATGGATTTAGGAAACTTTCGGCATTGAAGGTAAAGTAAGCTTATTGGAAGCAAAGTCACAGGAGAAATGATTCCGTGATACAATACGGGATATAGGATATTGACTTGGGGAGTAGAATCTAGAATTACAAGCTAGCACGTAGAATTTACATATATTTCCATCTAAGCAACAGGGCAATTGTTGATAGGTTCTTTCATCTACCCGTTATGTGCCAACATGAGGCCACCTTTTCACCAGGCATCTTCCTCAGCAAAGGCTAACAGCCATACTGGTGCCCTGATCGGTTAAGGAGAAGATGATTTTGCTCAGAAAAACCGGTACTTGACTTTGATTGAGCAAAGGCATTTGGATGCTCTCCAAGTACTCAAGACATGTCCAAATGTGAGAGATTTCATTGTCAGTAGACCTCTGCCATGGCTCCTTTTCCTAATGTTCTATGAATAGGCTAATAAAGTGAAATCTAAAAAGCTCAAAGCAAATGATGGATTAGCTTGAGGGGATTTTAAGACATTACCTTTCTCAGAATCCTTTGTGATCATGCAAACTGCATTTAACCAATGTATTTTGGCCCAGTCATGGAATACACACAGATACACGCATTTTAGGATTTTCAAGTGCAAATATGAAATTGTTACCAATACAATTTCTCAGTCATGGAAGTTCAATCCTGGTTACAACTTTAGAAATTATCTCTTTGTGGTATTTTCAGTGGGTGGGATCTATGTTTCACACATGTTTATATGCCCTGTGGCTCTCATTCCTTTCTGTGGAACTCAAAATATATTTAAAATTTATTGAAACTTCTCAGTTTATAAAGGAGAAAAGCTATACCCTAGAATGGGGGAGGAAGTTGGAGAAAAAAAGGAAGGAAAGGTGATTTTATTCCACTGATGGGCTCCCTTTTTCTGCAATGTTATACTTTTTGCTAGTCAAAAGAATACTGTTTGTCTGAAAAGAATGAAAGTTGCCTGATCACACTAATAATGCCCTGTAGAGAAGGTTGCAGGGCTTAATTTAGATGTTTTAAAAACTTTGTTATCAGCATTACAGGGACTTAATTTAACTCAAATGTTTTGATGAGAATCCTGCTTCTGGTGGACTTAAATAGCAAAATCTCTTCCAAAGACAGCAAATGCTTAAGGTGCCTGTCTGTACAGGAAGTCAGGTTTCTCAAGAGACTTTAGGGTTGGTCTCTGAATAAGATTTAAAGTAATTAAACCAAACAACTCCAGAGTTGGGATTCCATTTACATGGAACGCCCCAGAGAGCATGATATTATTGATAGAGCAAGAAAATAAATTCTAGAAATCTATTCTATTACCTGCTGTACTAGAAGTCCACAAACACATCTGGTTCCCAGGCAGGTCACTAAACTATGGGTCAGGTATTGAAATCTGCTGTGCTGTGAGATGAACGGAAAGGTACGGACAAATATACTGTTGCACATAAATTAAACGTGGCTAAATTGAAAGAATTTTCTCTTACTTATTCTGGAAGTATGTCCTTCCTACTTTTCTCTTGAACTCCTTTCTTTTACAGAATCATGATGCTATCAGATGAATTTATTTATTTATTTATTTATTTATTTATTTATTTATTTATTTATTTAGGTAGGTAGGTAGGTAGGTAGGTAGGTAGTTCTGGCTTGAAAAATTAAAATGTGAAAGTCCTATGCTAATTGGCTTTTTTTAATTTAAACTTTTTTAAGTGTCTATTTATTTTTGAGAGAGAGACAGACAGACCGCAAGCAGACGAGGGGCAGAGAAAGAGGGAGACACAGAATCCGAAGCAGGCTCCATCCAGGCTTTGAGCTGTCAGCACAGAGCCCTATGCAGGGCTTGAACCCGCAAACTGCGAGATCATGACCTGAGCCGAAGTCAGATGCTTAACTGACTGAGCCACCCCGGTGCCCCCAGTTGGCCTTTCAACATTTTCTTTTTTAATATTTTAACCATGTGTTCATTTCCTGGGGCTGCCATAACAAAATACGGCAAATTTGTTGGCATTATCTCACACTTCTGAGAGCTAGAAGTTCAAAATTGAGGTCTTGGCAAAGCCGTGCTTCTTCTGAGATCTGTAAGGAGAATCTTTCCTGCCTATTCCTAGCTTTTGGTGTTTTCCCATCAATGTTTGGCAATCTTTCACTTACAGATGCCAAGGATTACTATAGTCCTCTACTTTCACACTGCATTCTTCCTATGCGTGTCTGTCTCTGTGTCCAAATTTCCCCTTTACAAGGACACCGGTTATATTGGATTTTGGACCACTCTACTGAACTCACTGTAACCTGATAACCTCTGCACAAATAAGGTCATGTTTTGGGGTCCTGTGGGGCTCAGGCTTCAACATATCCTTCTGAGGGACAATTCAACCCATAATAAATGGAAGGGATAGTGTGAAAATCTAGAAGTCACTGTAAAATTTTACTCAGGCACTAATTCTAGGATTTCTTGGTTAAAGGAAAAGTAAAACTTAAAATCAGTTTCTTTTCTTTTTTCTAGAGGTTTTATTATTATTATTTTTTAATGTTTATTTATTTTTGAGCGGGGGAAGGGACAGAGAGAGAGGAGGACAGAGGATCCGAAGTGGGCTCTGTGCTGACAGCAGGGAGCCTGATGTGGGGCTTGAACTCATGAATCATGAGATCAAGACCTGAGCTACAGTTGGGACACTTAAATGCCTGAGCCACTGAGACACTCTTTAAATTCGGTTTCTTTGTCTTGTTAACATGATCAGTATAAGCCTAAAAGAATGTTGCAACCCCAAGGATCTGGAAGAAGAAAGAAGTTCCAAGTATTGAAATACACAGAGAGAGGAGAATGGAATTGAAAGAAGGAGTGTAGATCTTTACTAGCAAGCCTGCAAATAATTGAGATGAGGTGTTTCTGAAACGTCACAAAATCAAAGTTATGAAGTCTCTAGAAAGTTTAAACAGTGGCACATTAGTACGATCTACGTGATTATCCTGATTTTAATTGTTTGGTTAAATTACAAATGACATATATTTATGGGCAGATACCTGGCACTGTATTTTTTTCTTGTTCTTTGTTTGTTTCTTTGTTGACATCACCATTTAATGCTTTTGAGAAAGGATAACGATGTCTGGGGTCTTTTTACACAAATTCCATCTCCATAGGTAATCTATATGATCTGTTCTAGCATGAAGATGCCAAGATAACACACATATTAAAATGAACCATGTCAGAATATTCCTGCTTGTTTTTATGTTTTGTTAAGAACATAAATATACATATATGTCTGCGTATATGGATGTTCATGTTTGTGGATGTGTATATACATGTGTGCCATGCATAATATTAAGGTATCAATTTACATACCAGCATTTATCCACCAATTCCCTACACAGTCTCTTGCTACTTGGAACTTAGCATGACTCCATTTATTTTGTCCTGTGTTTGGCTAGACTTGATCATTTCTTGAAATATTCTACACCTCCTTGCACTAAAGTATTCATTCATTAACTTACACATGCTTCCTACCCCTGCCCCCATATGTTTCCTATACACCTGTTTCCCTTAGCCAGTGATATGGAATTCAAGCCACAAAGGAGCATTTTGTATTTGTCAAACGCTGCTTTCCATGAACTAGCACAGGCCCGTATCTCAGATTCCTTTCCATTCCTCCCTGCCTCTGATACTTTATTCCCCTAATATAGCTCTACCGGCAATTTCTTGCCTAATCTAACTGTGGTTTTTGTCTCCTTGTATTTTGTAAGGCTTTTTCCTTTCTTCAACCTTTATGACTTATTTCTTACATCTATAATTCCTGTCTATCACTCCAAATGTCATCTTTTCCAAGAGGAACCCATCTGCTCTCTTAGTATGCAGGCTAAAGACTCCTCCTCCCAAGTTTAACAACACCCTACACACTCCAGCATCATGTCACACGTTGTCCGCCACTCAAACGTTCTGCTTATAGTTCTCCCTTCCCCAAACTGCAAAAGATGTAGTGTTACTCGTCTTCAAAAAACAGGTGTCTAAGCACAGAAAATGCTCAAGAAAAATTTATTGTTGAAGAAAGTAATTAGATATGTAAAAGTAGCTTATTCTAGCCAACTGTCAATCACTTTATTTTTTATCTATCTATTTATTTATTTATTTTTTTGTCAATCACTTTTTTAAAAAGCAGCCCAAGATATCACTCTTGATTGAAGGCACACTGTTCAATTGTATAGAAAAATGCATGGCCATCTGAGGCTAATTGTGTTTGAGACTTTGATGTAAATACTCAAAATAAACTGCATGTTGAGAAAGAAAATAATAATATGCCTCTGAAAATGCCTGCCGTATATTGAAGGCACCCATTCTTAGCCCTGGCTATACACACTGAGCATAAGCTGAGGAGCCTGTAAAAGGTACACAGCCAGAGCCCCAACACAAGGCAAATTCTGTCAGTGTTTAAAAGGACCTGTGCGGTGGGTGGCTAAGAAGTACAGTTAAAAGCTTGATAACAGAATCAACTTCCTGTGATGAAAATGTTTTCCCCATATGTTTCCAGAAAACCAATGTCTTCATTTCCATCAACAAATAATTTTTAGCAAAATAATCCTATAAAGGATGTGGTTTTGCCCTCATTTTACAGAAATGGAAACTGAGGAAGAGCCAGGAGAATGATCTACCAGGGTAAACTTCATATTCCCAAGGAGCTCCAAGACTGAAATCCAGGTTTATTGAAGTCTAGTGTTCTTCCTACAGATTGCACCGACTCTGACATGTGGAATAACGTAAGAAACTTCTGGACTCAATTTAAAAACTGGAACTGAATTTGGGGTTGTTGGGAATTGGGAAAGGACAGGAAGAAATACACCTTCAAGAAAAAAGAACTGAGAATAAAAAATCACACCAGAACAAAGGCTATCATAAAGTATTTCTAACAATTGAGTTACTTTTATTATATTGTAGGCTACCTTTTTTATTTTTATTTTTTTAATTTTGAGAGAGACTGAGCGTGAGTGGAGGAGGGGCAGACAGAGGGAGACACAGAATCCAAAACACACTCCAGACTCTGAGCTGTCAGCACAGAGACAGACATGGGGCTTGAACCCATGAAACGCAAGATCATGACCTGAGCCGAAGTCAGACACTTAAACCGACTAAGTCACCCATGTGCCTCTACTGTTGGCTATTTTTAATCCCCCAAAGTGTTTCTAAAGCACTGATTCACTTCTCTTTCTCTCTTTCTCTACTTTGCCTGTTTTTCACTTCCTGACCTTTTTAAGGATTTAAATTAAAATAACTAATGTAAAGCTGAACTAGTTAAAAGCTTGAATCAGATTCTATGAATTCCAAATGGTTAGCAAGCTGCTCGCAATTGTTCAGATCAAGGAAGGATGAAGACAGGGCTATCTCGTATTCCCAGAAATCCTAAAGATTAAACCAACCTGAACCCAAACTAAAGGTGATCCAATACCTAAGGGTTTCTCTTAACCATGAAGGTATATTAGATTTTGTTTGCATTTTAAACAATTTTGGTGTCTACCCTATAGAAACGTGTATATAAACCTTTGAAAAACAGTGCTGTTGGACTACTGGTGGCCTCTTGCATAAACCACAGCAAAAACTGTACAAACTATAAACTGTAAGAACATAAATTAGGGGTCTGCAAATAAATCTCAGATGTATTCCTGGGAGCAAGCGTTGTTGAGAACGATGGATTTAAGAAGTTATTTTGTTAGTTGGAACACTACATTGTGCATTTTGTATTTCCCATGCACTTCCGGCCTTCTTCATAGGGACTCTCTGAATGTATATAATTCTTTTCTATTTTTATTTATTTTCATCAAATAATGCATACATGGTAACAAATCGAATAGTACACCAGACTTTCAGATAAAAAGAAAAACTCTTCCACTCTAACCCTCCCACCCCAGAGGTAAATGTGTGAAATGTTTATTATTATTATTATTACATTAATATGATCACTTTACGCCTGTTGACATCATAGTTCTAAATAACACACTAACGTATTTCTATCTCTAGACACTAATAAAGAGAATTTAACATATAGACACCACTGTACTTTTTTTCTTTTCATATTCCTTTCGATAGCCTTTCAAAGTTTTCTTACTTTGAATATTCTATTATTTTACAACTACACATAATATTAGTCCACATTTACCTTTGATTCCATTAACTTGAGTCAGGATCTCAAATTTCCTGCTTGAGTTATTAGTTTTCTTTCATCTTTTTGCCTTCAATTGTCAATTTCCAAATTCTCTCAACTATATTTACCCTTCAAAATGTTCAAAATTTTCTAACTGAAATAGTCTGGCCTCTAATTATAGGCCCATTCTTCCAAGCTTTGTTCAAGGGGAACTTTAAAATTTAAAAGCTAATAAACAACATTACCATTGTGTTGGCCTTATCAGTATTTTTGTCTGCTGATTACATAATGTCATAGGATTCAATTTCTTTTTCTATGATTCCAATGCTTTGAATCTTGGCCTGTTCAAAAGAGACTATTTTAGTTTAGAGAAAAGTAGCTTCCACTTTATTATCCATCAAGTGATCGAAATTCTGTCCTATTTTCGACTACTACATATACAAACCACACTTTCTTATTGTTCGTTTTATGTCTTTTTCTATAAATGTATTTTACTTTAATTTAGAATGAATTTTCTTCTTTTTGATCAAAACCATGTTTTTGGCCATATCACCTCCTGTTCTCTGTTTTGTTCACACATCATGATACCTACAGGCCCTAATTCCAGACCTTCTCCAAGGTCCTGGCTTCCTACTTTCCTCCACTTTATTTTCCTGTGCACATCCATCCACCATCTATCTGGCTTCCAGAAATGTTTAAAACTTTATCTTTTGGAGACCCAAAACATGTTCTGGGTCTTTGTTCTTCTGCAGCTCTGTCTTTTTTTTTTGTATTTCTTCAGATTTATTTCAAGGAAATCTTAGGAGAAAAGGAATGGTATTTGTATGAACCTTGTCCTGTTTTAGAATAAAACTAGAAGTCCTTCCTAAATACGTTTTAAACAGGGGTGCCTGGATGGCTCAGTCGGTTAAGCGTCCGACTTCGGCTCAGGTCATGATCTCGTGATTCGTGAGTTCGAGCCCTGCATCAGGCACTGTGCTGACAGCTCAGAGCCTGGAGCCTCTTCCAGATTCTGTGTCTCCATCTCTCTCTCTGCCCCTCCCCCATTCACACTCTTTCTCAAAAATAAATAAACATTAAACAATTTAAAAATATGTATGTTTTAAATAACAAATCTGGAGAGAGGTAACCTTGGCTCCTAAAAATGTGTACCAGTCCAATATATCTGATATCAATAAATTATAGTTTGCAGGTAAAGGCTTATTGTTGCTCTATTTGATTATAAAAAACTACTCCATTTAAATAATTACCCCTCTAAACAAATTTTAATATCAAGAACATGATTTAAGATCATGTCACTTCCTTTGAGGTCTTCTGGGAACTCTTAGTGAAAGCTGTTTCCCACTACTTCTTAGAATAAGTAATTCCTTCAATCATGAAAATCATACATGACAGCTAAAAACTGCGTTTTTCTCCTTCCTCTGTTACTGAATACACCTTGTATTTTAAGTGAACTTTGTAAACCAATTCTCCAGATCTTGCTTCATAACAAGTTACATTTTGTCAAAAAAAAATATCTTGGCTAAGGAAAAACAAACATAAAAAAAGCAATCACAATGAAGAAAGTGCACAGTACCAAAGACTTCTGCTAATTACCTGGCAAAATAATCTGGCTGCCTGAGCACATCTGGGATGGCAACGTTAAGTCTTAAGGAAAACACATCACAGATCAACTGTCAGGGGGCTAAGCTGAATTTTGAACAATTCCAAAACATCAAACAGGAAAATCCCATGCACTGTATGACAGAGCTTGGCAAGAGTTTTTGAAGTCATTTGCACTTTATCATATAAATCTACCCATGAATAAAGTAAGGACAACACAGGGTTCAAAGCTATGGTGAAGGTGATAGCTGTACATTGGAAAATGAAGAGATGGAATTAGTTTAAAAAAAAAAAAGGTGTCCTGGAATATAAATCTTGTGGTGCATAGACTTGGGTTGACATTTAGAAATGGTCACCTACTAATTTTTTGACTTTGGGAAAGAGTACTGGGAGGATTAAGTGAAATAATACATGGGAAGCACTTGAAAGAGAGCCAGGCATGTCATGGATCCATAGTGGTTTTGTGGTTTTCAGACATTATCCTCCTCCAGATATTGAGGGCCAAACAAGTGGAAGTAATAATAGCTTCTATGCTGCTTTCTTCAGTGCTTAAGATCACGCCTGAAATACAGAATCATGAAACAATATGCTGCATTGATTATTGACTGAAAGGTTAGTTAACACTACAACAAACTGAAAGCAATGAATTAAAGACCCACTGGGAAAGATGATCAGTTTGATCAGGTTTTGGGAAGAAACTGAACACACAGACCAAATATCTAGGCTTGCAAAAAGGGTGGCAGTTCACCAGTGTTGGTGAAGTCACGGTAGTTCACTTGCTTGTGAAGTAGACAAGATGTTTTCTAGATCTCTGCGGACTTCTACGCAAGAAAGGTTTCGTAATTTAACTGTTGGGGCAGGTACAATAATGTAAAATAAATGGTTTTGATCTCTAGAAAAAAAAAACTTAGAATAGTAAAAGTGAGAAAAACATAAATGCATTTTCATTCTAATTAGCAAGTGTTGAAATAAAGATATGAGCAAGTGCCATGGAACAGAAGAAAGGAGACAGTTACTCAGTTTGGGTGTATCGTAGAAGACGTCAGATGAATGGTCATATTTGGGCTGAATGAGCAAGTATTATTTAGATGGAAAAGGGGAAATGGCAATTATGAAAGAAACCACCCACGTAAAGGCATAGAAGAATGTGATATTGTCAATAACCATTTAAAAATTAGGAATTGGGGCATCAGGGAAGCTCAGGTGGTTAAGCATCCAACTCTTAATTTCGGCTCAGGTCATGATCTCATAGTTCGTGAGTTCGAGTCCTACATCAGGCCATGCAATGGCAGCATGGAGCCTGCTTGGGATTCTTTCTCTCTCTCTTGCTCTCTCACTGCCTTTCCCCTGCTCCCTCTTTCTCTCTGTCTCTTTCTCAAAATAAAGAAACATTAAAAAAAACAAAAAGAAATAAAATTTAGGTATAAGTGGAGCACAGCGTGAGTGGAATTGATGAAAGTATATAACGAGTCCTATGCTGATGAATTTGGGCTTTTGTCCTTTGAGCAATGCTAAGCTCTAAGAAAACATTCAGCTCAAAAGTATACGTAATGATATTTGTATTTTTAGAAAAATAATTTAGACAAGAACCTGAAGGGAAAAAATCAATCTGGCGTCAGGAAGACAAATCAGGAGACCGTTGCAGTAGTTCAGCAGAAAACACAGGTCAGGTCATAAATCAGCCAGTAGCAACTGGGAGATTGAAGGAGAGTTTGGATAGATTTTTAAGAGATGCGCTTTAAGTAAGCATTATCTATTTGAAGTCAGTCCCGAGAACGACGGAGTCTTCTCATTTGAATAAGAGAATGGATAGTGACAACATTAACCATCATATGAATAAAGGAAGAATGGCAAATCTCAGAAAGGTGTGGGCGTAGGTGTGTGTGCGGGTACAGAAATTAATGAGTTCATTATGGGGAACATATTACATTTTATGTGCTAACAGCAGGTTTTATACAAGATATGTCATAGATACGTAGGAAATTAGAAATAAGTCTCAGGAGTTTTAGTGCATTTAGTGTTGAAGTTACAAGTTTAGTAATTCTTGGCGTAACTGCGGAATGAGAGGGCATAATATGGAGTAGACTTTTGAGTAAGATTAGGAGAGATGGGATGACAAAGAGATTTCTGGGGGAGCGCTGGAGGAGAAACAGAGAATGGAACAACAGTGTCTAAGGGGCAGGGGATCTGGAAGGAAGGAATTACCATATAGCCCTATTTCTGTGCAACTTTTGAAGATTTCACCAACAGTAGATTCTATTACCTCCTTGGATGTCCAATCTTAATGTCCAAAAACTTACAGAGCCTGCATTCTACATGGCAGGGACCGGGACGGAGCGCTGTGATACAAACCCAAGATTAAGTCTCTGGTCTCAATAAATGTATCATCCAGAGGTGTGGGGGAAAGCTAGACGTATGTGGAGAAAATGGCAGCACAAGACAATGTTATGGTAATTGCTGTAAAACAGGGTCATAGTTAGAAACACAGGGGAGACACTAATGAATTTTGCTGGGCATGGGTCACAAAAGGCTTCAGAGTGGGAAAAGTTGTAAGTTAAGAGCAAAGTGTTTCTTTCTTTAAGCTTTCTCAGTAGTTTTAATTAGGTTTTTCTTTTTAGATACTCATCTCTTAGCTAAATGGAAATCTTCTGATGAATTATAATTACTAGCTTCTTTCAAAATTTTACCTTCATTCAAAAATCCATGCTATTTTATGATTTAATTTTTAGAATATACAGTGTCAATGCTTAGTTAAAGATAAAGACATCATAATTTAATTGAAGAATAAATGGACAGCTTAACGATGTCTGCAAGAATAATAAGAATTTATCAAACGTGTATAACCTTATAAAGATAATTTTAAAAATATATTGAAAGACATTAAAGAAGAACTTAATAAATGAGAGATACATCATATTTATGGATAGAAAAATAATTAAAATGTCTCTGTTCTTTCCAAATCAAACTATGGAGTCAATGCAATGTGAATCAAAAAGCTGTGGTGTTTTTGTGGGACTTGATAGGATAATTCTAAAATTGACATAGGGAAGAAATTATGAAGAATAAACAAAACACCCTTAAAGAATAAGAACATGGAGAGGCCATGTCCTATCGGACAAAAAACCTTATTACAAAGCTATAGATTAAGACAATGATACTCAGCCAGAGAAAAAGAAACAGAAAAATGAACAGGCCGGAAGTCCATGGAGAGATAACATTTTAAAATGTAATATGCTGATTTATCCATTCATTTAATATGTAGAGTACTGATTATGTGCCAGGCATTTTTCTAGGTGCTGTAAACAAAACAGATAGTAAAGAAAACAATGGTAAACAAAGCAGTCAAAAAGCTTTCTCTTCCTTGTCCTTATGTTATGGTGGGTAGATACACAATAAAATAAATAAGACTAGTAAATATCAATTCAAATAGTCAGAGGAGTGATGGAGAAAAATAAAGCAGAAAAGAGGGATTGAATGTATTTGGGGGATTGTTGAATGTTAAATGTAAATGGATGTGGTCTTACTCTCTAAGGTCTCAAATGACTTTAGAGAGAAAGCCCAAAGGAGACGAAGAAGGGAGCCCTTCAAGACAGAGGGCAAAGTGAGTGCAAAGGCCCTGAAGTGGATGGTACCCAAACCAGGTATGTCATTGTTGTGTGCTGGAGAAAGAAATGACTAATCAATGAATGAGTTGGGACATTTGTTTATTCTCAGGGGAAAAAAATAAAATTGGATTCATATCTCATGCAGTACATAAAAACTAATTCCCAGTTAGGTTATAGACTTAAGAATGAAATGACAAATCTTTACCTTTTAGAAGACAAGGGAGAATATTTCAATGGCCTTAAGGTAGAATTTTTTTTTTTTAACTTGAGACACAAAGTTTAAGGGGCACTTGGGTGGCTCAGTTGGTTAAGCGTCCAACTCTTGGTTTTGGATCAGGTCATGATCACACAGTTGGTGGGATTGAGCCCCACACTGGGCTTTGCACTGATGGTGCGGAGCCTTCTCTCTCTCCTTCTGCCCCTCCCCAGCTCTCTCTCTCTCTCTCTCTCTCTCTAAATAAACATTAAAAAGAAAAAAAAAGGTTAAAACAACTTTGAAACTAAGAACATTTGTCCATTAAAAGTCTCCTGTAAAGACAGCAAAGTCACAAATCTCATGAAGAATTAACATCTTTGATATATATAAAAAAACTTGAAGAATTCAATAAAAAAATCATAACTTAATAGAACATGGACATTTCCCAGAAAGGAAAATTAAACAGTCAGTAAACATATGAAGAACTGACCAACCCTACTGGTAGTGAGGGAAAACTTTTGAATCGCAAAATCACTTTAGGATTCTATTATTCATTCAACAAACGGACATAAATTTTTAAAAATGTACAATAGCACCAATCTTTGGTACAGATGTGGAACGAAAAGAACTCTTTCACATTCACACGGAAGTAAAAGCTTTTGGTTATGATCCTAGTAATATAAGACCTAGCAATCCCATTCCTAAGCAACAGATTCTAGAGATACTATGCAGCAAGAATGTTTATAGTAACAGTGCTTATAACAGCAAGAACAAGGATCCAGATATCCATCGGTAGTAGACTAGACCTATATCCTATGGTCTAGCCATATAATAGATAAACCATGCAACATAATAAGAGATGAAGGACAGCTAAATGTGTCCACATGGATGAATCTCAGATACATGGTACTGAGGAGAAAAAGAAATGACAGAGGAGATATATCCATACATATCTTTATGCAGATATATGAATACACTGAGAGAAACAAAGAGTGTTCTGTGATGCAAAAAACAAACAGAACTGAGTAATTATTCAAGAGTATATAAAACAATAGAGAAGAATATGGGAATGATGAATACAAATTTTTGGATAGTGGTTATCTCTGCTGGAGGTTATGATCAGGGAATCAAGGGAAGCAAGAGGATATGATCAGCGGGAGAAAGAACAAATTATCTTAAAGTGAACTATAATGTTCAATTTTTTAAGCTGGATGGGAGGTACATGGTGTTTACACCACAGTGTGCTTCATAATTTACATACATGGCATATATACTTGTAGACACAAATATTCCACTAAAAGAAGCCGAAAGAGAGATTACAAAGAGAGTTTGTGAAACATTATGAAATGACTGCAATGAACCTTCAAAAATGCACCAGGAAAAAATGAATGACATTGTTTATTAACTGAATGTTTATCCTGAAAATACTGAAAAATGGCTACCAGGAATTTAAGGTCATTAAAATTAACTAAGATGAAACAGTGGTTATTTCTCCGATTTCTGCTTTTTTTTTTTTTCATCTGGTGATGGGAGAGGATCAGGGAATAGAAGGATTATCACAGTGATGTTGCACTGGAGACCCCCCTTCCTGACAAAAACCCTCTAAAATGGCTATCTATATCTCTACCTAATCAAGAAGAAACAAAACAAAACCAAACCAAAAATGTTCAAATGAATTTGAACTCCATTATATTTTTTAGAAAGTAAATTAAAAATGTATTTATTATTATTTTTTAAAGTTTATTTTTATTTATTTTGAGAGAGACAGAGACAGCATGAGTGGGAGAGGGGCAGAGAGAGAGGAGACAGAGACCCCAAGCAGGCTCTGGGCTGCCAGCGTGGAGCCTGACATGGGGGTCGAACTCATGAAACTGTGAGATCATGACCTGAGCTGAAACCACGAGTCAGACGCTTAACCAACTGAGCCACCAAAGCACCCCTCAAATTTTAAATACATATACAGAATCGTAAAATCACATGTTAGATATGGCAACTCAGAAAAATAAGTATAAAAAATGTTTCCTAAGTTTATGTTCTTTTTAAATTAAATTATAATAAACTAGAATTCCACATTATACCTTTGTTTTTCCCTTAAGCATCTCCTTCCCTCTTCAATAAACAAAACTAACACGATGTTCTCTTTTAACTAACTAAAAGGAAATGTGTCTATTCTTATGGTACTTAAATACCTCTTGGGGAGAAGGTGAAAACACTGAATAGGTATGGAAGTGAAACAAAGTGACAGAAATTTAATACATTTCCAAAATCATTGTTCACCTTTAATGAGCTGATTACATGATTAAATATTAGGATAATCAATGTTCAGTTTTGGAAGCCAACAATATTAAGTCCAACAGGAACATAAATTAACTCACTAGGTACTTGTAACTATTTACTATGTTGTCCTCACGTAGAGACAACACACAGATGGAATTACTTTAGTATGTATTAGCCTAGTCTTAGGGTCACACCCTGATCCCTGATTTTCCACTTCCCTGCCTGGGAAATCACAAAAGCATCATTTACTCTACCCACAAGCCTTTTTCTCCCTGTATCCTGTTTTTAACTTCCTTCAGAAAACTAGTTCTTTCTAGCTATAATTCTGATTCCAATATCAAACCTAGAAATCTTTCAGATCAATGATTTCCATGCCTCTGGTATTCCACTATACTTCCATTGCATTTTTTCTTAAAAATTCCCATCACAGATCAACCAAACATCTGAGTTTTTAGCTCTTTCGGTTACGACGGTTTATTTTCACCAGCTGCCGAGTCTGATCCCCTTTCAAGCAGCAGCTCCTAACTCTTACTAGTGGTGAGACGTTAGACAAGTTAATTCACCTCTTTAAGTCTGAATATTTATAATTAAGGTAATAACATGTGACATATGTTGGGGGAGATCGAGTGAGATTATATTTGCAAAGGACTTTAGCATATTATCTGGCACATAAATTCTCATAATTATCACTTCTGATTATTAGTACTTATCTTGACTTATCTGAGACAAATGAAACTCTCATGTAGCTTTTCTGCTTTGTTTCCACACTCTTACTACTTCTCTATAAATTCTATTACAAGATGCTGTTTCTCTGCCTACCCCTTAAGTGACACCATTCTCCAGTATCCCATTTGCATTCTAGCTGATGACTTATTTATCTATTATGATTTACAAGGACACTACTTTAAAAATTATAAACAAACATTAGGAGAAAGAAGTTAATGATTGCCACAGATGGCAATATATTAATGTGTCTTGTATTTCTCTCTTCTCTCTGTATCCTCTCTGTTAGGATTTATACTTTCTTATAAAGCCTTCCATCTTTCATAATCTTGTCTTCATGGCAAAACACAATTAATTATTGAATTAAGTCTAATTTTCTGTTCTTTGAGAAAAAGCAAAACCTTAAAAAAAATACATCTGCAGTAAAGCTTTGGTTGGCTCAAATTCTTGTTCTCAGATCAGATCTTTTCAGATGGGAAAGGAATGGCAACTTCTATTTTAAGATTTCGAATCCCAGCAACAGGTACCTTTCAAGAATAAAACCTATTCCATTTTCTTCTAAGTAGAAAGCAGTTAGAATCTGTCAATCAAAGTACAAAACTTCCACAAGGGAAAAGCATTCTAGAACATAAAGCCATTCATTGATCTAAATCAAATGAAAAGGTAGATCTCTTAGGCAGGCACTTTTCTTAATGTGCTCTGTTCCCTATACTGGCTAAGGGACAACAAAGGCTAAAATATGGCCTGCACAGCAAGCTGCTGATGGGGAAATGCACATCTTTGCATGGTCTCAGAGTATCCTCGCACAAAGCCCACCACCAGGACATTCAACACCCTTGGTCAGAGTGCCTTTCTCCTGCTACAGTGAAACATGTTTCCAGTAACTTCCAGCTACTCCTGCTCAGATCTCTCAACCCAATTCTACTTTGCATTTTGTAGTGGGGGCTCTGGATGTATCTCTTTAAAGAAGGACTGAGGGACCAGTGGCTCGGGTGTGGTGACCAAGGGTCTGGCTTGTCTCCATCCTTCCCTACCTGTCCTGGCTCCAATGCCTGTGATATTAGCAATATTTCTGGTTTCCCCTTTCCTTGTCTCACTTCCCAGACAAACCTCCTGTCTTGCTCTCTTCACCCTCACACTAGACCCAGCTCTGGGCCAAAGCATCCAAAAACAACTTCCGAAATGTAAATGAGGCTTATGCCATCTTGTGTGGACAAAGTTCTATTTTTCTTTCTCCACGAGTTTAAATGAAAAGAAGATTAGGGAAGGGGCACCTAAGTAAAGCAGAGCTATTTGCCATTTCTGTCTCTTGGCATTTAGTAGCATATCTTTCTTTCTACACACAGTCCCCACGCCACTCCAAAAATAGGTGCATGTGCACACCATGTACACACGATGCATTTTAAAAACATGAAAGGAAGGGCGCTAGGTCGGTTAAGCGGCCGACTTCGGCTCAGGTCACGATCTCGCAGTCTGTGAGTTCGAGCCCCGCGTCGGGCTCTGTGCTGACAGCTCAGAGCCTGGAGCCTGTTTCGGATTCTGTGTCTCCCTCTCTCTCTGACCCTCCCCCGTTCATGCTCTGTCTCTCTCTGTCTCAAAAATAAATAAACGTTAAAAAAATAAAAATAAAAACATGAAAGGAGCTTATGTTTGCTTCTAGATCCCTAGTTATATATTATAAACTTTGTTGAAAACTACATTGGGTAACAGGAATATGTGATCTGATACTACTGACAATGAAAACAGAGAGGCCAAAAGATAAGCTAATCCCAGAAAACTGTAGAAAAAAAGGAAAAGAGAAGTTTTTTTTATAATTACTTATTTTGAGAGAGAGAGAGAGAGAGGAGAGAGAGAGAAAAGGGGAGGGGTAGAGAGAGAGAGAGAATCCCAAGCAGCCTCCGTGCATGATGCACGGCGCCCCACACGGGGTTCCATCTTGCAACAGTGAGATCACAACCTGAGCTGACATCAAGAGTCAGAGATTCAACCAACTGAGCCACACAGGCATCCAAAAACATTATTTTTATTTTATAATTTTTATTTTACAGAGAGAGAGAGAGAGTTTGTGAACACTCCATTAATATCTGTTAAGTGAAAGAAAGCACTACTTGAATGACCAATATCAAAGAACAGAAGAGAAAAATTAGTAATTTATCACACACACACACATACAGCTTATTAGTTGTCCAAATCTCTTTTTATTTTATCTATTTTTATTTTAGAAACATAGAGCATGCGAGGGGGAGCAAAGGGCAGAAGGAGCGCGCGGAAGAGAGAAAAGATGTGTTTTAAAAGGAGAAAACAAAAGTGCCAGGGCCGTGGCTACAGCCAAGAGGATTTCTACGGGGTTTATCCTGCCACTGAAGACCAACTCCCACTACTGCTTACTGTCCAAATCTGGCTTCCCAGTTTGGAGCTTAACGTCAGGAGAAATGACATGGAATAGTTAAAATGGTTGAACTCCAAGGACACAGAAGGTAGATAAGTTTTCACTAGAGTTGCTGTCCCGGAAGAACGTTGGTAATGGGAGATTAGATGCAAGTCTAGCAGCTCGGGCTTCTGCATGATGCAGCGGGTTCGTTCAGGCAACGCCCAAAGTTGTTCTTTTATCAACGAAGTCCACGAGGGTTTCTGTGTAATACATCATGCCAGAACTGCCAAAGCCATCTAGTTATTCTGAAGTGTGTAATTCCCTGCTAGATTTCCCGCGACTACAACATCTTTATGAAAGTGTGGGATGGCAAATAGGAACAGAGCTAGCTAACAGAGAAAGTCTGCGCATCTTTGTTTGGGAACAGACCTGTCTCAGGCCTGGTTTCCCACAAGCAGACTCTGAGATAAAGATCAGCCAGTATGAGTGATTTTTAATGACCTGATCCTAAGAGAGACCAGTAAACTTATGCGGAAGAACAGAGAGAAGACAGAAGACTTAATCAATGGTGTGATGTCAGGCAATGCCTGTGGAGAACGGCTTCCGCCTGATCCTACAGGGGTGTCCAGAGTGTGGGGTTAGCCACCGTTTGTCCTGACTTGAGGTGAGGAAGCTTGGCTTAGGTATTCTCACATCTGTCAATCATCGTTAAAGGCCTTCCTCGCGTATCTTAAATTTCCAGAGGATTTTGGTTTTCTGCCCGGATTGTCATTGTGGGCAGTAGTAGCCCAACGGCAAAATGTTGGAAGCAAAAGCATACCAAATCTGAGAAGGGCACACAGATACAGCCAAGGGGGTCAAGGTGATACGGGTGGGTAATGGACAGTATCCACAACAGGCCCTTTAAGCAGCCATGACAGAGTCTGGAAATTTTAAGCTTAGTGATCGGTCTGACATGAATAAAAATTGAAGAAAAATATAAGCCAAGACTAAATTGGAGGATTATTTTTAGACCACTCCATCTATTTAATCCTCTGTTCATTTATAATGACATTTTGATGCTGTAGCCATAAATAACAGAAAGAAGATGCACGGGGCGCCTGGGTGGCCTAGTCGGTTAAGCATCCGACTTCGGCTTAGGTCACGATCTCGCAATTCGTGCGTTCAAGCCCCGCATCAGGCTCTGTGCTGACAGCTCAGAGCCTGGAGCCTCTTCAGAGTCTGTGTCTCTCTTTCTCTCTCTGTCCCTCCCCAACTCACACTCTGTCTCTCTCTGTCTCTCAAAAATAAGATAGACATTAAAAAAATTTAAAACAAAGAAAGAAGATGCAAAATAAACTCAGGACCTAGGATACAATTGTTTTCTACAATGAGCTGTCGAGCCATAATGATAATTGCCCACATGGTTTCAAAAATGCATGGACACACACACACACACCTATGTATCGATCTATCAGTACAATACAAAATTAAACTGCTTATTTGCTACCACAGGTAAATCCGACAGTTAATTAAATGTTCTAACATTTCATAACCAGTATTAAATAGTCAAGTGATTGTGACACTCTCTGGTTCAAGCTTAAAAATACACATTTGTCTTACCAGAACTTAGACCAGAAGGAACCCTGAAAAACACGGGTGTCAGAGCTCACATACCCCAGGGCAACTGTGAGTTCCATCAGGTAGCCACATACGTGGACCTCAGCCAATGTTTCTCCCAGCAACAAGAATATAGCACCTGTGTAACCTTGGTTCTTTGTTGTTCCAGGGCCTATCAATGCCTATAGTGGTCAATCTTCATAGACTCTCCTAATAATGAGACTTATCACCTTTGTTCAGTTCTCTGTTTCATCTTCCAAGCCCTATTATTTGTGTACACGTCTTCACTTTAGCACTTCACTTCAAGACAGGAACCCATATATATAAATATAAAACAGGAAAACAGAGTACCTACGATGTGACCAATATTGAAATATTGAATACCAGACCACCTCTAGAAATTGGAATGAACTAACCCTCAGTTTCCAATTCTTTAGTTTCTCTTCTGTCCCAGGACTCTATATTCAGTACGATCCACTTTATGGGAGCCCTTGCTTACTATAGAGAAACACGTTATTCTCAGCTGATCACATTTTACCAACCAAAGTGATTTTTAAGCAGCAGAAATAATGACAAAGCTCCTCTAGTGAAGTGAACTAAAGTCTGAAATACAAAACATAGAGACCAAGAAAGACAAAGTAAACAAGATAAGCATGAATATCTTAGAGTGATCTTTCATAAATACCAATATATATCAAACATCAGCCCCAATCCTTCATTCCATAGTGGTTTTCCACCAAAACCCTCCACAATATGTAATTGCACACTGACTCTCTTCTAAAAACATTAATCTAGAGGCCTAAGTATCAATGCAATTTCATAATGCAAAGGTGTTTTTATTTTTCAAAGAACTAGCAATCTGACAGCCTTGACTGAAATACAATGAACATTGTACTGCACAAGTTCACAGAAACTCTTTCCCAATCATGTTTTAATTAAAAGAAAAGATGATGTAGGAAGGAAAGTTATTCAAAGTAGTTCTGAATTTCAGTTTCAGCAGCTGCAAGAAGGGGAGAGGGTAATTTGAATGAGAGTAATTTACTGCCAAATGCTTCAATAATTTTATAACAAAATTAAGAGGATAAATAAAAATCACAAAGCAAACATCGGATAGTCACAAACCACCCTATTTGGTATACAGAGCTGCAAAGCATTAGAAGGATAGGGACTTAGTATTCTTGGGAGAGTCCTAGTCTCATCTTCAAATAGTCTACAAGCTGTGTGACACAGTCAGAAGACAAATTTTTCAGTAGTCCAACATCCACCTTTTTTGAGGTGATGCTAGGAGGGAAGAGAAGCCAACACAATCAGAGGTGCATTTGTAAGTTGTTTTCTATTCTCTCTGTGCATGTGAGGAATGAATACTCACCACCTTCCCCTTTTCTTTTTTCTTCACAGTTAAGAAATACAGAGAAAGTTAGTGATGGAGGGAAAAAGGGGGTATCACTTTTTGATATACCTCCCATTTCTAGAGCCCAAAACAACTAATTCAGCCTAAGAATGTAGCCCTCTGCTAATGCATTCTGAGTTGCAGGTTTCACTCTTACTATGGCTATGCTGGTTTCTCCTATGTTTTTGTGGGTGTCAAATACTAACAGCAGCCTTGATGCTGGATAATATTATACCTAATAGATGGAATATTTTAAGAGTTGAATAAAAAATATTGACTAGTGACCTAAAAACAAGGCATTTTAATTAAATAGGGTTTGCTTTAAAAATGAAGCAATGTTTCAGCTCAAGGTTTAATCAACTAGTTATAATTTATAACCTAATTAATTAGTGGTTTCATTTTCTTTTCTAGTGGGAACACTCACAGACATTATTTTCAAGTAGTGTTATCAAGCGACTCAAGAAGGCCTGCAATTCACACTGCACTGATATTTATTAAATGAAAGAAGCAAATGTCCTGCAGCTGTCTGTGGGCTAGAAACTGTGTTATTAAAGAAGGGGTGGGGGAGGATCTAAAGAAAAATGAGACATTAACTCTCTTCCCACAAAACTTAGAATGCACGCAGAGTAACAACAATGTACAAATAAAATGACCCAGGCGTTCAGAAGGTAGGAAGAGAGAATGAGAGAAGAAGGAGTAAAGAGGGGAAGTAAAGAAGGAAGATTCAGTGGAAAACAGCTTTAAAGCTTAGGTCTGACAGTTGAGTAAGGCCATAAAAATGAAAGAGTGTGGTGAGAGGCACATCGGACAAGCCAACTATGCGGCAGAATCGAAGGAATGGAAAAGGCATGGAGGTTACAAAGCACTGGGTAGGGATCACTGATAAAATGTAGGGTAGGTGATAAAGCGTAGGGTAGGGATAGATGATAAGGTGTGGGTAGGGGTAGGTGATAAACATATGAAGGTTATTGGGAGACGAACACACCAAAGACCTGGCATGTGGTTTTGAATGGGTGGGAAATGGCACCACAGATAGTCCTTGCAAACTGTAATCCAACATTCATATGGACAGCTGGTTGAACAGGAAGTAAAGAGAGGACTCAGAAACCTGAGATGTCTGAACAAAGATCCCGGGGACATTTAACAAGGGATGAAAAACAAAAGGTGAAATGAAAGAACTGTTGAAACTTCCAAAAAGAAGAATGGATGGAATTCGTTAAGATATGTACTGATCCACACGCCATCTTACAGAAAACCGACTTTATAGAACACCTGCTACCAAATACATCTGTAGTAATTCCGAAGGGGCTGAATTATTTATAAAAGAAGATAACCATGAGAGTCTTAGAGAAAGAAGTATTGGAAATAGTGATTTTTTCATCCTTTTCAAACAGTATTTATAAGGGTACGTTTAGCTTAATATTTATATGGATAAAATTATGCATATACATCTCATTTCTAAATTATTTTCAAAGAATTCTAGATTTAAAAGATTGTTTCAAAAAAGTAAGGACAGCAGGAGAGAATCACATACACATAGCTTTTAGCCTAATGGGAGAAAAATCCATAGTAAAAATTTTAGAGAACGCAGAAGCATTTTACGCTTGGTCATTAAGAAGGAAATTTAGGAGAAAGAACTGGCAAGCACTACATAGCATATTCCCAACTGGATCATTTATATGTGAACAAACAATATAACTGGCCCAAATACTATAATTGGATTTAATGACAGTGAAGCAATGTCATTACTCAAAACTGACTGCAGAAAGTGAGATTTCTGTCCAACAGACAAGAGGCTAGAGTCTCAGATAATTTCTGTTGATTTGGATCCTGAAAGAAAAAAATAAAATCTCAAACATCAATTTACGCCTTTAACTAATTTACGAATATATGAGCTTACGTGCTTTAGTTTACAGCACAAATTAGGTACTCTGACTTAGGTAAACTACATAAATATTTGGCGACTTGAAAAGGGAATGCAAATTTCTGATATAAAACACCTGGGGTCACCAGAATTTCTCCTGGCCTCTCAGGCCAACACAGATCTATTTCATTTCAAAACTATATATTTATTCAACTTCTTTAACGATTCCAGAAATGTTCACTATGTTCTCTAATGCTCAGAAAAATCTTACATAGGGATTATCTACATGGCTGACCTCAATGGAACAAGGCGTCCTTGAGTCTACCAGCCATGTCTAAAACGATTTCCAATGTCATATGTATCACAATGGCTGAAAAGAACTCCACTAAAAAAGGCAGTGATTTCCAAATGAACTTCAATTACTTTCTAACTGGGGTCACATATAAACTTTGCTACAGAAGGTCACCGAAAAGTCAATGCTGGTTTCCATCGCAGGCTGGCTCTTTTACAGACAAACATTCAGCCTCTTTACAACAAACCGGAGGGCAAGCCACTTTATGGGTTTGGTTAAAATAGTGTTACTCCGTATGTGAGAATGAGAAAATTGAGAAAGGATTCTGGAAAGGATTCTTTCAGGGGTAAGTATGATGCCTGCAAATACAAAACACTGAACGCACATTTATTGAATGGGTGAGTTACATGTGATATCAAAAGATAAAAGCATTAAACATTTAAGAATTTGCATTTTATAATTTTAAAACCATTTTTTTCCTAAGTTGCCTACGTATTTCCTCCAAGGTTTACACAGGAGATAATTTCTCCAGGTGAACTAGAATGGCTACTATTTGTTGAAAATCGGTCATATGCTAAACCTTTTGCTGACTATAATGTTGATCCATTGTACACATCTAAAGTTCTGTGTTATTATTCCTGTTTTGCAGATGCTCAGAGAGGTTATTTACTTAAAGTCACAGGGTACGTAGAACACATATTTAAGGCTGATCAAAAAGTAGTTGAAAGAAAATAAAAGTCTGAGGTGTTTTTTTTTTTTCCTAATGGTAGAGAATTTCTATTTTAAAATGTACTCGTGCCTCCATTTAAAATGTACTCGTGGCTCCATTTGAAAATTTTTCCAAACAAGGCCATCTAACCTGATTTTGATTTTTCTTTCCAGATGATCACAATTGTATTGATTAATATCAGTTATAAAAAAGTCACCTGATATAAAATCAATCATGCCCAAATGATATACCAATTTTAAAAATGGCAAATTATTGATTCCAATATGCTTTACTTTTAAAGTAAAATTTAAAAATATTAATTTCATAATACGCTACATTATATTTACTCATAGGACATATAATATAAATACATAACAATCCTTTGTTTTACTACTTTTGTAAAGAAAAAGTAAAAACAAGGTAATCAAATAAAATTTTCTAGCCAAATATATTTGAATTATTGTTTTGGATAAGTCTGAACTAACACTATGATCCCTATGCAGCATATAGCTAAATAATCAAGGGTTTAAGATAGTAAAAGATAACAGACATATTAAATTCTTAAGAAACTTGAATTTCTAAGGTGGTTGGCACAATTTCTAAATTGAATATTTGACAGTCAAATAACAAAGTATTATTTTATAGAATCACAACAATTCAAATGGAAGGTGAAATAACTCTATTGTAAGATGGGAAATAAATAAATTTCTGCCCCTTTCTCCTTTAATTTTATCACCTGAAAAAAGTCAGTGAACATAAGAACCAGAATGAAAATCTTTATACGAGATGATAACGCAAATATGGAGCAAAGTGAAAAAAGATGAATTCTAAAGATTTCAAGAGAGAACAACAACAACAAAATCTCATTCACCCCTCAGAGTCATTGAATCAGGAATTTGGGACACCAAGTACCTTGAGAGTGACACTTAGGGCTATAAAAGCAGTGGGTGCTTTGTAAGGAGTGGTTAGATCCACAGGCCTTGCCACCATTTTCTATTTCATGCTCACTTTTGATCCATAGGTGTGGCAAGCAAGACGTATAGTCTTGGAAATGGTCAAACACAGTAGCCATTTGGGGTGGAGTGACTAAATGGGAGTTGAGTAAAGGTCAGTAAAATAACTGGTAAAATTTCCCAGTTCCCTTCTTCCTTCTAACATCTAGAATTGTGCTGTCCAATATGGCAGCCACTAGCCAGATATGGCTACTGAAATGAAACAATAGCAAGATCCAGTTCCTCAATTGTACCTTCCAAGGGCTGAAATGCTACATTAGGCTAATGGTTACTATTCTAGACAGCTCAGTATAGAACATGCACATCATCATAGAATAGACAATTAGATTGGACAACATTAAAGAAAGGAGCAATCTGTCTTACAGTTACCAGAGTGAAGATTAAATGATGCCTCTCAAAACATCTAAAAGCCCCAGAACAAGACCTATAATCTTTAACATTTAGAGTCTTCTAGTGAAAAATAGCTCTGTCATATCACCCTGCATTGCTGATCCTACCACCATTCATGCACAGCATCACATCTGTCTTTTCTAAAACTGATGATCATAAAACATTCAAGAAAACCTTCCAAAATAGAAGACAGAGACCTAAATAAAATGCGTGCACACACACACACACACACACACACACGACATGAAGAAACAGGAACAGTTGCAAGCGAAAGAAAAAAGAAATGCAGGCTAGATAACAAATACATTCATTAATAAACTTACAAGAAGATGCTGTTAAAAAGGAATATTCGAATGCAAAAAAACTCTAAGAAATTATAAATGTGAAAATATATATGTAAAATGTAGCAGAAAATTGTATAAACTCAAGAAAATATCTTCAAAATTAAAAACAAAAACAAAAACTAAACCAAAAGTATGAAAAATAGATGAGAAGATCAGAAAATTAAATAGAGAAAATTAACCTAGAGAGCCCACATCTGACTAATGGGAATTCAAAAAAAAAAAAAAAAAAAGAAAAGAAAAGAAAAGAAAATCCTCAGAAAATTTGCAAAGAAAGTTATAGTAGAAGTCCAGGAAATACTAGTTTTCTGTTGTTAATTTTTAGGAGAATCTTATCATTATTACTCTAACTGTGTATGTGAATAACCCTTGATAAAAATTTAATAATTATTATATGAAGACCCTAAAACAATTTTATAAAACAGAGTAGAATCCATACATTCCACTGGATGCATGATGAAGTTACTCACAAAGCACATATTTGAGTTCATTTCCTGATGGTGAACCCAAAAGATTTTTCACTTTAGAAACCAGAAGATAAACTACAGGCCAAGACAGACCTGAATTCTTCCTGCTGACTCATTTACATCAATGAAGTAAAACATTCAAAACCTCAAGATAAAAACAAAAACAAAAAACTAACCCCCCAAACCTCCAGCTAATGAGACCATTTGTGCAAATTCATTAGCATGAATACTTCCAATTGATTAGCACAAAGTGTTACAAAGAAACCTCAAGAGTAAAAAGTAACATATAAGATTAGAGACTGTTCTCCCAAGATGGAGAAAACCCCTGGGGAGCAGGCACCAGGGAGTTAAGCAAAGCATCTGGCCTCCTTTACAAATGAACATCTCTTAAAAAGCAACATCTTCTAGTACTTCCAAACCTGGATTAGAGCAAGTGCTTCCCTTTTATAAGGCTGCTAAATGTGAAATCAGTTAAGGAAAGCAAAAGTTAATGCTAATTATTTGTAGAATATGACTGTGGTTTTGTAAACAAAAGATCACATCACTTTTGCTCCCAAGCATCTAAAGATGCTCTGCTCCCTATCAAGCCAGCTGCATCTCATTATGAATGGAAGACACATTTGACCCCTCAGATGATTGTAGCTGTCCCTTCCTTCGGGAAGTTTGAGCTGATCAACTCATACTGCAGTGGTAAAGTAATCCAACTAATGGTACCCAGACATCCTTACATGTCTCCATTTGGAGCACTTAGCACAATATTGTAATGATCTCTTCACCTGGTCCCTATTCTCCACGATACTTTATTTTCAGGGAGAATTAGGAACCAGGCTATCTTATTCATTGTTGTACACAGAGCTGCTAAGAAACTGTTGCACACCATGGCTGGTGCACAAAAATTGAAGGAAAGAGTGAAGAAACGGAAAATGAAGAAATAAACAGAACTCTTCATTTTAGAGATGAGGAAATAACAGTACTAGAGATGCAAACACTAGCCCAGAATAGGTTAATAGCGAAAACAGGAGCAGAACTAACTAAGATCTCCAGCTTCCTTGCTTATTAGTTTTATGAAGTATTAAAACAACTCATTAGCCCACATTGAGAAGCCACCAAAAGATGATTATAACTTTCTCCTCCATTACTTATCTTCCCCTTCTCTTATACCTCTGGACAAAAAGGTCTGTTTATTGCTCAGATAATCCCAGTTTACCCCCACCCCCACCCCCGCTTCTGTTTTTGATGCCTCGGTTGATGCCAGGAATTCTCTGTCTTTATCTTTACCCCAAAACAACTATCATTCAGGGTTCAGCTTAAATGCCATCACTTTCAATTACAAAACTAAACAAGAAATTAGATAAAACACTGTACACTTTCTATATACCAAGCAATACAGGAGACAAAAAGATGAATAATGGCCTCTCTTAAAGAAGCGGACCATTTAATTAGACTGATAATATCTAGGGTTTGGTAAGAGGTTGAGACAAACCCCTTTGACACACTGTTGGTAGGGATGCAACGGTTTTGTTTTATTCCTGGGGGAATGTCTTTCTAAATTAAGGGTACCTGTCCCCTCAAACCTGACATTTTTGCTTCTCATAATTTCTCATAAAGATACTCCCCTATATAGGTTCAAATTCTTAAGTACATTAATGACGATGGCAGTTTTTCTAAGATTCTGAAACCAGTAAAACAAGTGTTCAATTATAGGATGTTGGTAAGGATATTGTATTATATCTATACAGATATATGTGTGAACAAGAATGAGCTAGTTGTCTATAAGCTAATATAGAAAAAAAACTCAAACGTAAGTTGTGAAGACAGCAAAGTACAGAACGATATGTCTAATAGGATTCCATTTGTTTAAAACTACCTACGCAAATATATGTTTATATACATTGAAATTTATCAAAGTACATTGAGAAAGTCCAAGTAGTGATCATATGTCTCAAGGATGAAGGATTAGAGGTACTGGGGTGGGAATTCGTCTTTCTTTTCTTTTCTTTTTTTTTTAGAGAGACAGAGAGAGCATGAGCAGGAGGGTGGGGCAGAGAGAAAGAAAGACAATCTTAAGCAGGCTCCATGCTCCGCATTAAGCCGGACAGGGGACTTGATCCCATGACTCTGGGATTATGACTTGAGTCAAAATCAAGAGTCAGATGCTCAACCAAATGAACCACCCAGGCTCCTTCTTTTTTTTTTCAATATTTGAATTTTTAAAATCTATACACAGTTATCATATTCATAATTACTTATTTTCTTAAAGAACTTTTTAAAAAGTCTGGATATTTACATAGTTGATGGGATAGTGGTATGAATACTGGGGAAAGATTAAATGAGATATTGATATTTTACACAGGCCTTGAAAGGTAGTAAGTGTGTCAGTAGACAGACGTGGTGGAAGGATTCTTTGCAGAGAGAGAAAAGCATGTGGCAGGTATGCATGGCCATGTGATTTGTTCTCGCCAATGAAATGTGAGTGGAAGTGACCTGTGTCCTATCCAGGCTGAGGAAGTGAAAGCCCTGAGTAACGTGGTTCAATCACAGAGAGGGACTTGTGCCAAGTTGAATGGAGATAGAACAAGATGTGGAATAACAGCAAGACACTGAGAACAGCTGCTCAGTTGTGTCATGTGAATCCTCGAGAGCGAGAAATAAACTTTCACTGCAAAGCCATTGAGATGCGGAGCTGTCTGTCACTAGAGCCAAACCCACCCCGCCTGATGCGGACAATATCAGAAGAGGAAATAACATTACACAGAAGGAAAGGTTTTAACAATGGAGGTGTGTGTTTATAATGGTGAGTGTCTGCTACGTGTGTAGGTGGACAGATGGGGGATGCTCAGAAAGTGACCTGGATTTGAAAGGTAAATGAAATGGACTGCCAAAATGAACAGTGACATTTGATTTTCTTGGAGTTACTAAGTTGCTGAAAGTTTTCCTGTTGCTTGGCTTTTTGTTTTTGTGTTAAGCTACAAAGGAACATGATCAACATTCAGGACTATCAGTTACTACTCAGGAAAACTAGCCTGACAGTGTTATGCTGCGAAAAATGCCTAGTTTTGGATACGCAAGAGGGGTATTCGGCAACCAAGAGAGAAAAGAGGAAGAGAAAGTGAGAGTATTTTGTGTTCTAGAATCCAAGGACAAAGGAAGGAGAGTTGGGTGGTTCACAGTATAAAACCCAAGGAGGTGAAATAAGGTAAAGCCTGAGAACTGAGTGATTCTGGTGATGAACCGATAAACTTCGAGAAAGTAATTAGCAGAGTCAGGTGGAAAGAAACTGGGTTGTATGGTTATAAGCAGTGAGTAGGTGGTAAGGAAATGGGGTCACTTAGTGTAGGAAACTCTCTGAAAAACATGCAAAGAGAAGGAAAGAAATGAGAACAGCTTAAAGAATTTTTTAAGTGAAAAAAAGTCATTTTCCCCCCAAATGTAGCTATTTATTGAGGTAGGGAAGGTAATGAAATACCTGGGGCCATCGAAGAGTCAGGGTAGGAGGGTAGGAGGAGCATTAATGGCCCACACATGGTGATGATGGGTAAAACCACATGCACAGGTGCAAAGAGCAACCCGAAGGATACTTTCCACCGGAGCAGGAAGCACGAGAAAGGGGGCGAAACCCTGGCAAGTTTCTGAAGCGAAGAAGAGCAAGCTCACAGGGAGATTCACCTTAGACCTAGCACTTCTCAGTGGAGGAAACAAAAGGTATGCCCTTGCCAGCAGAGTGTGGAGGCTGCAAGCAATTTAGAAGTGAGAGTACTGCAGTGTGGGAGTTGAGGACATTGCATTTCCAGGAACAGACAGCGAGTTGGGAAGGAAGAAGCGTAAGGGCTTGTGAGCCCTGCTGGGGGCTCAGATGCAAAGAGAAAGGATTTGTATTGGGCACAATAGCGCTATCTGGTAAATGTCTCCAGTTAGGTACAGTCGCCCGGGACGGAGTGGAGACAACAGAACCGGGGTCTCCTTGGGCTTCAACTGAAGTAGAAGAGTAAGGCAAAGGGACAGATCATAGCTTGTCTATCACTGAACTTTCTAAATGATGGTGGAGGTGTGAATCAGAGCTTGTCTCTCAGGGAATTTTCCAAATGCCAGTGACAGATGTCAGAGCCAGGGTAGGAAATAACAAGTGTGTCTATCACAGGTGATGGCCCCAGACAAAAGGAGGGGTAGCTTTTCCAGGTCACAGAAAGAAAAGAGATCTTGCCCTCTTCAGATGTCTTTCAACATTTTTGCCTGACTCACTCCCCTGGCATTTATAACCTTCCCGTGGTTCAATTTCTTCATCTCTAAAATGGATAAAATAGCAGTATCCATAGGGTTAATATGAAGACTAATTGCCATGGTCTCATTTAATCAGTATTAGCATCTGGTGAATTAGGCATTGTCATTAACTGCAAGGTTATAGATGAAAAAACTGAAAGATTCTTACCTTGATCTTTAACGATTTCATCAAAATATTTGAACCTAGGGTACCTAGAGGGCTGTCGGTTAAGTGGCTGATCTCACCTCAGATCATGATTTCATGGTTCGTGAGTTCGAACCCCACATTGAGCTCTCTGCTATCAGCGTGGTGCCCTCTTGGGATCCTCTGCCTCCCTCTCTCTCTGCCCCTCCCCCAGTCACTTGCACACACGTGTACTCTTTCTCAAAAATAAACATTAAAAAATTTAAAAAGTCTGAACATAAGCACTTCACAGTACCAGCTCACTCTACTCAACACTATCCAACATTTAACAAATCAAACGCAAAAAGATTCATGCACATTGCATATAAGAAAGCCACATCATGCACACCCTAGCATGTGCAGCCTGGACCAGATATTGTCTTTTGACCATCTCCATCTAGTCTCTGACTTCCTCTTACCTCCTCAGTTCCCTCGGGGGCTCACTCTCCATCACCTGGACCCCTTCCCCCCGAATTCTGGTTGTGTTTGGTCCATAGAGGCACCAACAGAACCGAGGGATGGTGGTGAGAAAGGTCAGCGTATATCTTCCCCAGCTCTCTCCAAAGCCTCATACCTCTCTGACAGTAACTGCTTCTCTTTAATACCGTGGCTGAAGCCCTGTGGCCTCTCTGCACAGCCCGGATCTTCTGGGCTCCAGTGTCATTACTCCTTCCCTTGCCCCTTCACGCCCAGGAGTGGCCACAATTTCACCTCTGGGAGCATCATACACAAGAACACATACACAAGAACATGCTGGTTCTTCCAGAACTGCCCTCACCTCTGAGCACAGTCCTTTGATGAATTCCATTAAACCCTGTTGAGTAGATATTTTTCCTATCGGCACCCTGACTGATTCACAGAGTATATACGAAGTGCCATTTATTTTAGGTACAAAATGGAACACCAATAATAACTTTTAGATCCATAGGTGACTTTAGAATGCATTTGAAATAGATGAAAAGACTGAGGGCTGGAGAAGTAAATTGGATCCCAGCTCTAAAGTGAGTAAGAGTGAAATGGAGAAGGGCTGGTCTCCTGACTCCCACAACAGACAATCTGTGCTCTGTCATGTGGCCTCCCTCACAGGGGGACCTGAACTGGAAAACAAAAGGTTTTGATTAGAGGAAGCAGCTGCAAGACAGTGACTGTGGCTTCTATTAAATAAATTCCACCGTCAAACCTTTCCACCCCATTGTAAGAAGACACCTACCATCTCTCTCCATGGAGATAATTAGGATTTAACCTCTGTGTCAGAGGCAGAAAGCTGCTAGCTTTCAAAAAGAGATGTTACTTAAGGGTCAAACCTATTTTCTTCTGATCAATTCTACTGCAAATGGATGAAGCTCTTACACCTGCCTCTTGTTTTGGGGTGTGAGATGGGGTATCTTGTTCTCTCTCCCTCTCCTGCATACTTACGGCAAATCACGGATTACCAGGCAAAACTGAGGAATGTAGTCTTTAATTAAAACAATTCCTAATGAATTTACAGAGTGGAGAATTTATTTACATTAATCAAAATTAACTTGTAACTGTGTTTTGTTCTCCCAAAAATTATTCTTAAAATTGATGGCATATACAATTGATACTATCTTATATATACATACACACACACAAAGTACATACAAACATATACACGAAGTCTTTAAAAACTAAAATGAAATTATTCAGTTTAATCTATAATGAAGAATGATAAACATTTATTTGTTGTTTAGTTGGGGAAACTTCTGCATTAGTAACTTTTTTGCATTATACAATAAATGAAGATGACGTGTATTATTGTTGCTTAATAAGTGACAAAAGTGAAGCATATTGAAATTAATAAAGTCAGGGCGCCTGGGTGGCTCAGTCGGTTGAGTGTCCGACTTCAGCCCAGGTCATGATCTCGCGGTCCGTGGGTTCGAGCCCCATGTCGGGCTCTGTGCTGACAGCTCGGAGCCCGGAGCCTGTTTCGGATTCTGTGTCTCCCTCTCTCTCTGACCCTCCCCTGTTCATGCTCTGTCTCTCTCTGTCTCAAAAATAAATAAACATTAAAAAAATTAAAAAAAAAAAAGAAATTAATAAAGTCAGCCTAAGCTGGCACAGCTTAGTAAGTAGAAAACTGCAAATTTGAGTCTAGGCTTCCTATATAAGCAGGGCACACTCTCCATTTTCTGGTCCTTTATAATCAGTACCATTATCACATTGATCCACAGAAGATAACTTTATTGATAAGGCCAAATGATATCCTCTGCCAATCCCTTCTTTCCAGTCCCCACATCTTCTTGGAATACTCGTCGACCCTCTAGTTCATAATGGGACAGCACCCGCTCTAGTCGGATCCCATTCTCTCTTATGGGAATTTAGTTTTGTGTCCTGAAGATACTGGTTTAAGCCCTGTTGGAGGTTAAATGGGAACACCCTGTGGGAGCATGAGCTGGAGGCCCTGTGCATGTTGAACCAAAGGGAACTAGCTAAAGAGAGAACAAATGCGTATCTCCAGAGAGAAACAAAGATGATCGGCCACTTAGTTCTGGTGAGAGAGAGACAGAGAGAGAGAGACAGAGAGACAAAGAGACAGAGAAAGAGAAATAGAACTCCCTGATGGCTGTCTTGTCTCATCCCTTTAAGAGATCTGATGCTCAGTCCTGCCTTGAGTTCTGTGCGATGTCCATTGATTTTTTTCAGTAAATTACCTCTTCCTTTAATTTACATAAGCAAGTTTGAATAGTATTGTATTACTTGCAACCAAGTGACCCATAATGAAAACTATAATGTTTTCCCTGATAATTATGTATGTCTCTTAGAAACACTGCCATGAATTCTGAGTGTTGCTGGTTATTAAATCATAAGCATTAGTGGAATGTCGGATAACTAAAAATGTAGAATTGACAGATAGTGGTTAAAAGTGCGGGCTCTGGATTCAGAATGCCTAGGTTCAAACCTTTACACAAGTGTAACATGAAACAAGTTATTTTTGACCTATTTTGCTTCTGCTCCCTCTGTTGTAGAATATGGAAAATAAAAGAATTTACCTGAAAAGGTCGTTATGAAAATAAGTAATATATGGAGGGCAATTACCACAGTAACTGACCCAAAGAAGAGCTTAAACAAATGTCAGTTGTTTTTGTTGTTATTTTTACTCTGATCATCTCCACAGCTACTTTTCCCTCTCTTACTCTGCAGATAAAGTTTCATTTTGGGTTTCATGTAGAAGCATCAAAATTCCATTTACAAACGAAAGTAGTTCCAAATCCAGTTTGCAATAAAACCAAGGTCTGCCATAGCCATTAGTATTAACATTTATAGTCCTTCCTTTATCTTTGTTTAAATTGCCAATAAGTTTCATTCATTCTCATAAGAATGGGTTGGGATTATGAGACTTCACTGAAACAGGCAGGAAAAATCTTTTTAAACATCTTAGCAATGGTAATTCAGACAACCGTGGGATATAATCAGATACCTAATATGAAAATAATTGTGCCATCTTTCATAAACGTAAATCACTGCCAACCACTTTCTTGAGGAGTTACTCTGGGTTGTTTTCCCAGCTGTGCTAAATAGAATTGTGCCGAATAATTTCATTTGATCTGTCCCGCATCCCAAAGCTGGTGTTTTCAGAAGAAAAAGGTTAGAGGAAGAGTAGAGCCCACACTCCACGATGAGTAAAACTGACTTGTCCACACAGGGATTTACTTACCACATTAGCCTCATTAACACACAGCTCTAACCAATTGAGCTAAATAATTAGGGTCGGCTATAGATAGAATTACCATTAATTGTTTTCAGATTTCAATCTCTGGGCCTTTCATTCCAGAATCACTAATTAAAACAGGGAAGAAAAAAGTGAGAAGTATGGAGTGAATTTATGCTTCATAATCATCTATTACCAAGCCAAATGGCTCATTTATGGAGAATGCTATCCAAATCAGGTTTTCCAGCAGTAAATATTTAAATTCTAGGCACTTGAGAAAAATGTTGCTAAATAAATTCGAGACATCACTGTTTTGTCTAGTTAACATGTCTTCCCATCCTTCTTATGGGAATAGTTCTATCCACCCGCTAACCATTGTAGACTCACGAAGTGCTCTGAGCCTCTTAGGGGAGCTTGCCACGCAGTGCTCATACTCATTGGTCTGAGGTGTCAGAAAAGAAGCTAAGAGAGGATGTGTTCTTGACACTCTGGTCTTGGAACTGTTCATAGATAAGCTTAATTGGCTCGCAGCCACACAAAGACAAATGAAACCCTCGTGCAGAGGGCAAAGAGGTGAGATGTAGGGAAAGATGAATAGAGAGGCCTAATGGCATTTGAATCCCTTCTTCCATCTATCCCTCGCTTTACTCTTCACATTCACATTTACACAGGCTAATAAACTTCCCATTTTTCTTAAACTAATCTAACCTGGGTTCCTGTCACTTGCAATCAAAATGTCTTGATTAGTAAGCCACTACACCAGGATTACTTTCTTTAAATATTGTTGAAGCTTGCTTCATTTCAAAGACCTTAGAATTACAGGGGCAATTTGAGCAGTAGTCGTGTCTACAAAAAACATATATAAATATGCGTTAATGTAGAAAATGTGTCTTTACAAAGGCCTCATAGGAAACTTACAGGAGATTGTATTATAACAAAGGACAGGCATCTATATAAGAATGCAAATATCCATACATTACTGGATTAAAGAATAAAGCATGACAATGATGCTTCTATGAGTTAACAATATGTCTGCCACGGATATAAGCACTTCACATCTATCATCACATTTCATTCCACAATAGCTCTGTTAGGGTGAATTCGTTATCTACTGATGTACAACAATTTAACTACAAACTCAGCGGCTTAAAGCAACATGCATTTATTATCTGACAGCGTCTGTGGGTCAGGAGTTCAGACACAGCTTAGCTAGGTCTTTTGCAAGACTGCAAGCAAGGGGTCAGCCTGGGATGCAGCCTCATGTGGGGCATAAATGGGGAAGAATCACTGCTTTCCTGACTTGGCTGCTGGCTGCAGTCAGTTCCTTGGGGCTGTTGAACTGGGCCTCAGTCCCGCTGGATGTGGGCAGCATGAGGCTGCCCCAAGTACCTCGTTATGGGGATCTCTCTATAAGCAACCCATTAACACGGCAACCTGCTTTTTCAAAGCCAGTAAGAGAGAAAAATAGGAGTATATATTAGCATTTCCCATATGACACATGAGGAGGTTGGGGCGTTTCTTAACAGAGAAGTTGAGGTGCAGAGTTATATTTCAAATCCAGGCAGCCTGTTTCTACTATTCAACTCTTTATGGAAAAAAGAAAAACTATGTATGGTAAGATCAGTATCAGTCTCAGACCTGATGTTCACTAGCTGTGTGAGCTGGGACACAGCTTAACCTCTCCGATCTTCATTTCATTTTCCTTCTATAAGGCAGAAATGATCAATAAAAACATTTTTATACTTTCTGAAAGTATAAGAATATGGTATCAAAAATATTACCCCATATCCCTATGATATAGAACGAAAACATCCTACTCCTTTCTGCAGCAGTGATACCACGTCCAGCCTTGTTAGGCAGACGGAAATAAAGATAAAAGTAACTGCAGATGATGTGATGCTTCACTATCACCAAGACATGATACTTGAGAACACTGACAGCAGGAGAGATGGGTTTGCAAAAATTCACTCACATTTTTTTGCTTGCCGTGCCATGCGATACTTCTATAACGGTTAGACTTCAAGAAACGCCTTTGGTAATAATAGATGGGAAAATGAAGGAAATCCACATCTAGGGAGCAGCTACTGAAAGTTACCATTGTCCTAGGTAGTTTATTGATGTTATCTCATTTAACTTTCAAGAAGTTCTCTGAAAGAGTCATTTTTAACTCTCTTTTCAGATTCAAACACTAAGAATCAAGGAGGCTGTATAACTTTTTCCATGTAGAATTTAAACCCAAGATTTCTTCACGTTGGACAAATAGGAAAAAATATATATTTAAGTGTGTGTGTGTGTATGTGTGTGTATATATATACACACACATACACACACACACACATATATATACACACACATACACACACATGTACACTACATCATGGTGGAATTCACTCATTTTTTTCAGTTACCAAATCACCAAGGAGTAATTGAGCTTTTACATCAGTCACAAATACACAAAAGGAATGAAAAGTCAGATTAAATGTCACAGTATTTTGATACAGAAACCATTGAGTGGGGACTCAAAAGACATCTATCCTCATCTGGCTGTACAGCTAACTCACCATGTGTCTAAGTTAACTGATTTAAATTCTATAGTCCAAGCCTCAGTTTCTTCTCTATAAACATGGTACCAATCCCCTCTGCTACAAAGTAGTAACTGGAATCAAATTACTTAAATAAAGCACTATAAATATAAGATATTGTTACAGTCTTGGGCAAACACAATCTTGATCCATTTAGCTTTAAGTAATAGTCAAAAAACAAACATGTTCATGTGATATCTTCTTTCACCAGAGTACTTAAGAACACTGTGTACTCAGGGCACTCGTGTGCTTAACGCAGTTGGTTAAGCGTCTGACTTTGGCTCAGGTCATGATCTCACAGTTTGTGAGTTGGAGCTTTGCATCAGTCTCTCTGCTGACAGCTCAGAGAGTCTGGAGCCTGCTTCAGATTCTGTGCCTCCTCGCCTTCTGCCCCTCCCCCACTCATACTCAGTCTCTCTCTCTAAAAAATAATAAACATTAAAAAAAAGAACACTCTGTATCCAAGATAACAACTTTGGGGGCACCTGGGTGGCTCAGTCGGTTAAGTGTCCAACTTTGGCTCAGGTCATGATCTCCCAGTTTGTGAGTTGGAGACAGGGAGGCACAGAATCTGAAGCAGGCTCCAGGCTCTGAGCTGTCAGCACAGGGCCTGACGTGGGGCTTAAACCCACGGACGGCGAGATCACGACCTGAGCCGAAGTCGGACGCTTAACCAACTGAGCCACCCAGGCATTCCTATATTATAATTTTCAATGAAGAGGACTAAAGAAACAAAATCAGTCTTTCCTCCAGTTTGGTTGACTAAGTTTTTCAAATAACAGTTTTTGAACAGTTTTTCCTTCAACTTCAAAACAACTCACCTTTGGTAGTACAAGGTCAACTTTTAGGATAGTTGTCAAATGGGGACACTTCTATCTAGTTTCTTCTGTATTTGAGCTATACGATTGAGAGGTAGCTTCCATAGAGCAGTTTCTGGTTCTGCACATTTCAAACCTCAGTCCTCCTTTGTTGCACACATACCTTCAGTTTCAGGCTCTTTAGAACTGGTTCATATTGAGATCTAAACCCTGACCTGACATTTCTGCTATTACTCTGTGCATTATGGGTAAGGAAACCTAACATCTCGTGAAGTTTTGTCAAGAAGACCCTTACTGAACTTTCCAATGTTGTAATTACATACATTCTGTTCTTTATTCATTAAATGGCCCTTAAACTCTTAAAGCAATACATACACAGACTTGTATTATCAGATGGGGACAGCGTGAGAATACTGAGGTTGGAAGTTGAAGCCAAGCATGTGAATGAATCATAAAATACCTGCTCTGTGAGGAAACGGACACACTGGTTCCTCAGCTCATTTCCATGCATGCAAACATCCATGGTTAGTTGAGCAATCAATCCCTGCCCCTATATCTCGCTGGACGTAGAAGCCACCTCTATTAGTTTGGAGAGACAAACTACGCAAACAATTAGACTCCAAATATAACAATGACTCAGGCACATGGAAGAGTTTTTTTTAAAGTAATTTCTACACCCAACATGGGGTTCAAACTCATAACCCAGAGATCAAGAGTCTCATCTCTTCTGACCGAACCAGCCAGATCCCCTAGGGAAGGTTTATTTATTGTGCATAAGACATTGTAGGGAGGGTGAGCAGGTCTGATGTGAGACTCTCACACATGTGGTCACTCAGGGACCCTGGATGACAAAGGTTCTACTAGCTTTTTTTTTTTTAGTGCTTATTTATTTTTGAGACAGAGAGCGTGAGAAGGGGAGGGGCAGAGAGAGAGGGAGACGCAGAACCTGAAGCAGGCTCCAGGCTCGGAGCTGTCAGCACAGAAGCCAATGCGGGGCTCAAACTCACTAATCCGTGAGATCATGAGCTGAGCCGATGTTGGACGCCCAACCGACTGAGCCATCCAGGCACCCCTGGTTCTACCACCTTTGACATGCAGTTTCCAAGGTCCCTGTATTAGTCTGCTAGGGCTATCATTAAAAATAAACAAACAACCAAAAAAAAAAAAAAAAGTCCACAGAGTGGATGGCTTAAACAACAGAAACTTGATTTCTCACAGTTCTGGAGGCTAGAAGTCCATGATCAAAGTGTCAACAGGTTAGGTTTCTCCTGGATCCTCTCTCCTTGACTTTCAGGCGGCCACCTTCTTGCTGTGTCCTCACATGGCCTTCCCTCTATATGTCATCCCTGGTGCCTCTGTGTGTCCTAATCTCTTATTATAAGGATGCCAGTCAGATGGGATTAGGGTCCACCCTGAAGGCCTCCTTTTAACTTAATTACCTCTTTAGAGGCTTCTCTCCAAATACAGAGGTGCTGGACCTTAGGGCTTCAACATACATTTTTACGTGGCGGGGGGCGGGGCACAGTTCAATCAAAACCCATTATCCTGGGGGTTCTCTTGATTCTAGTCACACAGACGTGGAAAGGACCATGCGGAAAAATAACACTGGGTGCTTTTTGTTTTCAGCCATGCTGAAGTACAAAATTATCTCTTGCAGTCCCATTTCCTTCAGCTGAACTTGGACAGTGGCTGTGTCCACAAGGAGAGCTGGGGGATTTAGGACCCCTGGGCAGCCCGCTCCCAGCAAAAGCCCACACAGGGAAGGCTAGAACACATTTTTGGTGGGCAGGCAGGCAGGCATCCCTGCCACAGCACTGTATTTAAATCGGTAGGTTCCTCATTCAAATGCAGCAGCGAGTTTTACATAGCAAGAACTCAACGAATACAATTTTATTTCACTTAACTTTGTTTCCTGCTTTCATCTCCTAATATTATTAATCTTGTCCTCTAGCCACGCCTTGACCTTTTTTTTAAACTCTAAAAGACTAGAGTTTTGGGGTACCTGGGTGGCTCAGTCTGTCAAGTGTCCAACTTCAGCTCAGATCATGATCTCACTGCTTGTGAGTTTGAGCCCCACATCGGGCTCAGTGCTAATAGCTTGGAGCCTGGAGCCTGCTTCGGATTCTCTGTCTCCCTCTCTCTGCCCCTCCCCTGCTCTCTCTCTCTCTCTCTCGAATATAAAATAAAACATAAAAAAATTTAAAATACTAGAGTTTTGTTGTTTTTTGCAGTTTTCCTTTGACTTTCTCTTTCCTTTTACATTTAAAAATCTTTCAATGTTGGGGCATCTGGGTGGCTCAGTAGGTTAAGCCTCTGACTTCCACTCAGGTCATGATCTCATGGCTTGGCTCATGTGTTCAAACCCCTGTCTGGGAGCTGTGCAGACAGCTCAGAGCCTGGAGCCTGCTTCAGGTTCTGTGTCTCCCTCTCTCTCTGGCCCTCCCCGGCTAATGCTCTCTCTCTCTCAAAAATAAATAAACATTAATAAAAAATAAAAATAATATAAAAATCTTTCAGTGGTTAGTGTTTCAGGTGGCTAGACTATCTTATAAAGCCTTTTCTATCTAATCTCTGGAAAGAGGAAGTATACAGAAAGTGAAGAAATTGTGAGTGTGTGTGTGTGCTCACGCGTGTGCATGTGCATGTGCATGTGTGTGTTGGAGAGTGATTTAAAAACTCATCAATTTGAAAAGAATTCATTATTCAGTGAAAGAGAGGAAAAGGCATAACAGGCTAATCTAAATGAGGCTTGAGGAATCTGAGCAGTTTTATTTACGTAGGATATGAACAGATAACTTTCTGAAAGGCTAATCAGAATTAATGAATAGAAAAATTAAGGAATAGAATTAATGCCCAGAAAACAGGAAAAGAAAAACTGTAATCAAGCATCAAGTTGTGTTCTATTTAAACAGGCTAAAATCTATGAGAATTTAAAAAATAAAATCACCTTAAGACTACCCTCTCTCGTAATATTAAAAACACACACACACAAATGAACACAACAAAAGGCTTAAGGATACTACATAGCAATCCTACAATACGCACAATGTGATAAAAAAAAATAAAGGTAAAGTGAAGGGGTGACAGCACAGATTATCCGGTTATTTGAGAGTTTGGGGTGGCCACAATTCATGCTATTTCCTTGCAAAGGAATCTGGGTAAAAGACATGGGGTAAGGAATGGCTTAATTCTTGTTTACTGTTGGGAATATACAGACATCTGACTCACTGATAGGGCCAAATTAGTTGCTTCTCCACTGATGCTAAAGATACCCTTCAGTACCTTCCATCAGAAAATCAATTTCCTTGCAGGAGAGTTTTTGAAGGAGGCTGGGGAACTTCTATTATGCTAAATAAGTAGTTGCAGCAGAACACATTTTCCTTCCTAAAATGACCTCTGCCAAACAGGGCACATTTACTCTTGCAAATCCCAAATATTTTTCAATCCTTTAAATCTAACTAGTTTTTCCATTTAAAAAAAAAAATTAAAAACAGCCCCGGTTCTCCTGCTTGTTTCTTATTGCTTGTTACACCTGGTAAGTGGTTTGTTAAAGTGTCTCCAAGCAACGCATGCACAGGTCTGGAACAACGTTGTGTGTGTGTGTGTGTGTGTGTGTGTGTGTGTGTGTCTGTGTGTGTGTCTGTGTGTGTGCACGCGCGTGTGTGTGTGTGCACGCGTGTGCAAGGCTCACTCCTTGTAGTATCTGGTGTCTAAATGAGTAGTACAAAATACTTCTTGTGATATCTGTATGCTTCTGATAAAAAAGACAGAAATTACCAACACAGGTCACTTTGAAGCTGGAACTTCAAGGTGTTATAAAAAGAATTTATACATTGTCATCACCTCTGAATCTGCAATAGTGTTTTTTATTGCAGCAAATAGCCAGATTATTAATTCCTCTTCACTGATTACTTTTTGAAAGGCCTCAACAGAGTCAGAAGGTACCATCTGACTAAATCCCTAGAACACATTGATTTTGCCCCTACCGTGTATCTTAAAAATACAAACCTGATCTTTTCCTTCTTTGCAAATGCATGAATTTCGGCAATCTCCTTTCTGTCCTTGAGACCTGTTCCATCAATAACAATTTCTACATTTATAAGCCTTAATGAGTTGAGTAATAGAGAATTCTGGCTTCTCTAGCCACTATGGATACCAAATTTTCATTCCTATTTAATATGGTTGAGGGCAAGGTGTCTCAACTCTCATGTGCTCCGAACAATAAGCTAAGTTCTTCATGAGAGTTTTCTGGTGAGAACTGGGGGCATAATAATGCTGCATGCTAAGAACTGGACTAGGTTCCAAAGAGCAGGGTTTGAATCTAGCTCTGTTATTAACTAGCCGTATGTCCTTGAACAAGTCACAGCTCTTAGGACTTCCCCGTGTGCATCTATAAAGTGAGGTATTTGAACACGATACTTCCTAAATAGTTAATGTGACAGTGTTTTTGTGGCCCAGATATTTCCCTTTGCTTTACGGATATTAATTCACCTCTTCTTCAGAGCAACCCCAGGAGAAGGTACTTTGAGAATCTTTGTTGAACAGAGGTGGAAAGTTAAGGCACGGTGAGGTTAAGAATCTTGCCCAAGGTCAAAGCAGCAAGTGAGTGGGAAGCAAATTCAAACAGGAATAAATGCCCTTAGCCATGCTGTTCTGCTGCTAAGGTCCTTCCTAGCACTAATGTGCTCCGATTTATATCAATCTCTCCTACAAGGAACTTAGGTCTACTATCCTTGATAAAATTTTTGAGACAAATAACCTGTCATAAGGAAAAGCGCCTGGACCAGGAACCTGGTAACTGACTTCCTCTCCCCCCTTCCTCCCTTAGGAAGTTGTATACAGGGGTGCCTGGGTGGCTCAGTCGGTTGAGCATCTGGCTGCAGCTCAAGGGCATGATCTCACCGTTTGTGAGTTTGAGCCCCACGTAGGGCTCTGTGCTGACAGCTCAGAGCCTGAAGCCTGTTTCAGATTCTGTGTCCCCCTCTCTCTCCACTCCACCCCTCCTTGTGCTCTGTCTGTCTTTCAAAAATGAATAAACATAAAAAAAGAATTAAAAAAAAAAAGAAGTTGTATACAGCCAGGGAGGTTGCCAAGAAGCCTGTTGTGCTACACAACTCCTTGAAATCCCTTCCAGTTCCCCATTTGTGGGATTTTAGCTCTGAATCAACAACTGGCACATCTCTTATTGTGAATGGAAGCCTAGACTCCCAGGACAATGATTTCTTTCCTCCTCTGTAGTTAGTTGAATGATGGCCTCCCAAAAGATACATCCATATCTGATCCCTGGATCCCCTGGAACCTGGGAATATTTCTTTATACAGCAAAAGAATAAATATTGCCTTTTGGGGGGGGGAAGGGTCTTTGTAATGTAATGAAGTTAAGGATTTTGAGGTAAGATTCCCCTGGTGGGCCCTAAAAGCTATGTAACTAGTCACAGCAAAACACATTCTCTTTCCTAAAAAGACCTCTATAAAACAGGGCGTAGTTAGATTTGCAAACCACAAATACTTCTCTATACTCTACGTCTGACCAATTTTGCCACAAGACAAAGTAGAAACAGCTCATACAAGTGTACAAACAAAATAGAGGCACAGGGAGATTTCACACATGGGCACACAGAGGAGACTGGAATGATGTTTCTATAAACCAAGGAAAGGCAAAGGACTGCCAGGAGCCAGCAGAAGCTGGGAAGGGTCCTTTTCCAGAGCCTTCAAAGGCAACAACCCTGCCCATACCTGATTCCGGACTCCCAGCCTCCAGAAATGGGAGAGAATAAATTTCTACTGTTTTAAGACACCCATTCTAGTAATGTGGTGCAGAAGCCCCCACAAACCAGAACAGTACCCCATTCGGGATGAATTAGCTAAGTCAAACAGAGGTATCTGAATCATCTCTATATCCCAATGACTGCAGAGTAAATGAGCAACAAACATAAAATCACATCACAGAAGTCAATAGAGTTTGTTGTATAAGTATAAATTAGGGAAACACTAGCAAAGACAGCAATCTTAAATACGGAAAACATCCATCATTAAAAAAACAGGTCTAACAAATATAAGGTAATGCAGTTGAGAAAACTTGAAATTTATTTACTTGTTTATTTTCTTAAATATTGACTTATTCTTGAGAGACAGAGTGTGAGCAAGGGAGGGGGAGAGAGAGAGGGAGACACAGAATCTGAAGCAGGCTCCAGGCTCTGAGCTGTCAGCACAGAGCCCAACGTGTGGCTCGAACTCACGAACTGCGAGATTGTGACCTGAGCCGAAGTGGGACACTTAACCGACCGAGCCAGCCCAGCGCCCTGAAATTTATTTTTTTAATGCTCATTTATTTTTGAGAGAGAGAGAGTGTGAGCGGGGAGAGAGAGAGAGAGAAAGAGCAGGGGAGGGGCAGAGAGAGCTAGAGACACAGAGCTGTCCGCACAGAGCCCAACGCAGGGCTCAAACCCATGAATTGCAAGATCATGATCTGAGCCTCCCCGGTGCCCCTGAGAAAACTTGAAATTTAAAGCTACCTTCTTCTTGACTTAACCTTTATGTGTGTGTGATTATAAATGCAAATATGCATAAGTACACACATTTAGATCCAGCCTGGCATGCTGTAGTTCTTCCTTTCTAAATTCATACTCCACCATCCAGCCAAAACAACAGTGACAAAACAAATGTGATCATCACATTATTCTCCTTAACACCAGCAATGCTGTGAAACAGAGACTCTTCTTTCATTAAAAATTCCCTGAAGCCTCTGTTTCTCTGGGGAATGGAAGTAAGAGTTGCAAAACGGCTAGCTGCTTTAACGTTCTTAGCTCAGACTTGCTGAGGGAGTCGTGATGAAGAAGAACCCGTGACATTCTGAGTCTAACTGAGAAGGAGCTTCTGGGAACTGCATTGTCTCTGGGAAAGAGAAGATAGGAACTCTAGCAATTACATAATTACATTCCTTAGGAATTGCCCCCTCCCCCCCCACCGTCCGCCCCTCCCCCACAGCCCTCCCCCCCCCCCCCCCCCCCCCCCGCACTATTTTACCTGAGAAAGAATGAGGGGAGGGGAGTACTTCGTGCGTTTGGAGACCCAACTCTGTTCTGGGCACCACCAAGCATCTCTCTTCAAAGCATATTAACAAAGGCAAAAAGGTATGTATCCCTTGACTGAGAGCCCATCAGAATTAGCACCCTAAGTGTTCAAGAGCCTGCTAGCAAAACATCAGCACATATTTCAGGGCAAGGGGAAGTTAGTCTAGAAAGCAATGACCAGTGCATCAGAAATACAGTATGGGGAAGTTTATGTTTGAAAGCAAGAGCAGTAAAAAGAAAAAGAAAAAAAAAAAAGGCAGTCAGAAATCTCTGGCTACTTTGTATTTTAAATTGAAGCCAAAAAGGGTCTCCCACCTCTAGTGTTCCAGAGGAACAACAGCTGAGGTGGGGCCTATTGTTATTCAAATGAACGCTGTAACTCATTAGAGAAGAGCCTTCTTTTGGCCAATGTTTCCTCCCCTCCCCCCCTCCCCCACGCCTTAGCTTCGCCTTCCTTTCTCAGTGGCTCTTTTTGGCAGTGAATAGGCACATTACTGGGGCGAGATGTTTTCTGTCTTCCTTCGCCAGAAGCTCTGCGCTAATAAAGTGCCATTTGATCCTAATAAGCCAACAATTAGTCTCATTCCAAGCAGCCATTGTGCACATCCTTGCATTCAGGCTATATATCCTTCTGCACCCAGGTCTGTCCTTTCAGCATCAGGTAGCCCAGTATGGCAAGCAAAGTTCTTTAGCGTCAGTCCACTGGTTTCCTGCTTTGAATGCCCACAGCCTATCTGACTGTGTGTTTTGGTTTTACCCAATATGCTGAATGCAACAGGAACAAGCGTGGCTGTGATACAACATGTGCCAGTACACTTCACCCCTGCAAAGTCACAGTAGGGGCAGTTTTCCACATAGGGCCCAAGAGCAGAACCGGTGCTGGAAGGCTACATATGCAAACTACTAATGGTGTGATACTAGTTTGCAAATCCTTGTAAGGAAACTCATCACAAAACAGACACAGTGGGTAAGCAAAGCAGTGTGACTGTGTGCATGGGTGCTGTGCACAGGAGTACACACACACACACACACACACACACACACACACGCACCCCACACACAGTGCCACACATACATTATTTATTTTCTGAAGTACTAAGTACCTGGCATAGGTTAACCTTAAGCAATGGAAAGCAATTGTTTCCTTATAAAAACCTGTGCACTTACCATGCGGTTAATAAAGGAGGCTGCAAAAGCACAACTTTGAGAGCTGGACTCTTGGCTGCAAATACTGGGTGGCTTTTTCCCCTGATAATTATGCATTTGCTGTCTAAGATTAATCAGGGAAGTTAATGATGCAAAAAATTACATTTATAATCCAGTCTGAATACAGCTGTACTGCAAGCTAAGTTCTAAGTCCTATTAAAGTAAATGGAATTAATGGGCTGTCGCTGGCAATCTTTATATCTATCAGTTACTAATTAACATTCTTCTGTAAAAAATAGTTTGTGGTGGGGAAAAAATAAAACATACCTTAGTAGCAGCTGTGGTAAAGCGTAAGTGGAGTCATTAAAGGCCGACCAAAGCAGTGCCTACTAGGGATGACAAGGCAGAGTGTTCACAATGCAGGGAGCAAGAAAGTGCCAATTCACTGTGCCATCAGTTAAAAGAAAAAAAAAAGTGTGTGTGTGTGTGTGTGCACGCGCACACGTGCACGCGCGCATTCATGTGGGCATGTGTAAAGGTGTTTTATGCGACAGCAAATAATCACCACTAAGGACAACCTTTCAACAGGAAATGTGGACTTCAGCTAATAATGCAAGAACAGAGGCATGCCAGCTGTGAAACTGGAGAGTTAAATTAGCTACCGAGGACAAATGAATGTAGTGTTTTATCTTCAGAGATACTCAAGCGCATTTGCTGCTCTCATCACAAAAGGCTCCCAGTTTGATTACTAATTTTATGTCTTCTGTTCTTGAATTAACTTGAAGTGTCCTTTCCAACCCTTTACACTGTGTGTGTGTGTGTGTGTGTGTGTGTGTGTGTGTGTGTGTGTATGTGTGTGTGTGTGGTGTGTTATTTGGTCCTTAGCACAAAAGGGGAAATTTGTTACTCTTCTGGATGTTAATTCTTTTGTATTTTTGTGTTACTTTTATTTTCTTAGCCAGGAATGTGAGCTTTGTTACTCTACAGGCAAGAAGAAACTCAATTTGCTAATAAAGGGTAGTTTCTTTTATAGGGGGCATAGAGTTTCCACTCATTTTTTATTATTCACAAACTGAGACTCTGATGCAAGAAAATCTCCCTTAGGTCTTATCAGAGATTAAATTTATTTCAGTGGGGGAAAAAAGTGATCTAGGAGGAAGGAATTAAAAAATAATGCTTTAAAAAAATAAGGTTAAGAGCATTTGCCCTCAAATTTTCAACACCACAAATCTGCCTTGACATAACAGCACTTAGTCTGAAGAGATCATTTGCTTGTAAACTTTCCAGATGTGCAGGTCTTGCTGTTTTCAGTACGACTCATACTGAACCTCACAAATCAGAGAAGAGGCAAATTTTTAAGTCAAGTGATAGAATATATTGAGTCCTAAGCTTTTAAATTTTTTAATGTTTATTTATTTTTGAGAGAGAGACAGACTGAGCACAAGTGGAGGAGGGACAGAGAGAGGGAGACACAGAATGCTAAGCAGGCTCCATGCTCCGAGCTGTCAGCACAGAGCCCAATGCAGGGCTGGAACTCATGAACCTTGAGATCATGACCTAAGCCGAAGTCGGATTCTTAACCCACAGAGCCACCAAGGTGCCCCTCGAGTCTTACGTTTTGAGTGAAAAGATCAAGGTTGACACTGTAGCATTATCATTTACTAGGAAAAAAATCTTGGAATTTAGGTTTTTCATCCATCAAAAGGGAGTAACAGGGCATAACCTTCTTTCCTACTAAAGAGGTATTGAGATGTTAAAGGCTTCATGTGATTTTACAGATAAGAAAGTGCTCATAAATGTAAATCAATTATCTGTGTTGAATTTGGTCCATCTATATAGTTATCAACAAAGATGCATCTTCAGTTCTGGTCCTGTAGATCAGAATCTCCCAGGCAGGGGCAGGGACTCAAAATGGCCCTTCAACCTGGGAAAGGAGCCAGCCACCTGGCCCTGCTGGTTGGGGCACCTTCCTGGAAATTTGCCAAGACCTGCATGGGTGCCTGGACCTGCAGGAGTTGTCAGGGTCATCCTCTGAGGCATCCTGAACAGGATGCAGATGTCCACAGAGCTCAGTGACTCTTGCCTTTAAGGCTGTCACCATATGTGTAGTTCTGGGGCCTTGTAGTTCTGGGAGGGCAGCCTGGGTCACTCCCACTGCTCCGTGCACTGTTTCTTGCACAGGAGATCAGGCCACCAGTGGTGCTGATATCTGATTTGGGGCAACCATTTAACAAAGAACACGGGCTCTGTTTGGGGCTCTGAGCCTCCACTGTCCACCATGGACCTCATAGGATTCGTACTCGTAGGCCCTGTATAATTCTGACTATCCAGGTCCGCAGCACCAAGGAGGACGAGAAGCAACCTTGGCTGTGTGCCCCCTTATCACCAACACCAGAAAGGCCACCTACTTCCCAGTGCAGTCTCAGTCATCTTCCTAGGTGGCCTTCCAGAGTGTTCCTCCTCAATGCCAACAGAGCCTGCTGGTCAATGTCCTCCTTTGTCTCTCACTGATGTCTCCCACCTCATGCTGTCTCTATCATCTTAGGCCATGCCTGATGAGGGTGGACACTTTTTGCCATAATGGAACTGTTCTTGTCACTCTCCCCACTGGCCGTTACTCTCTGGTCTGGTGGCCTTGTGTAGCTGGCAAGGGTGTGGGTCCCCACTGACAGGGATCGCATTCTAGAAAGCCAACGATTACCTCCTGAATTGTTCAAAACATATTCTAAGACCCTCGACACTTAGACTAGAAAATTTCAAACAGTAAATTTAAAGCCCCCAGAAGTCTTCAGACTTTGTGGCAGACCCAGGAAGATTTGCATTTCCTGTTCCTCATCAAAGGGAAAACACAGTGACAACCTTTAAGGGGGTCATTGGGAGCCAATCTTCCCCTGAAGCCCCACGGATAAGGCAGCTCATTAGTAATAATGTAACAAGCCTTAAATTAATGGTCTTAGGAAAATCAGAATCAAGATGATCTGTTCCAATATAAACCAACTCTGGAGAAGTCTGGCACTGTAATAATAATGCTGTCCCTTTCTTCCTACGGTGGGAGATGTGAAATCAACAAGGAAAGGTGCATTGGACAGTAATGGACAAGAGAAGATGGTGTCTGAGCCCTAAAAAGAATTTTAATGTGCACTGACTGGGACATAAATACATACACCACTAGCTCTTCTCTACCCATTTTTAAAATTTTTCTTCAATAAATCACTATACCTCATATAGGCCCATGGATATTATAATTTGTAATCAACTTGTTTTATAGACAGGAGCCCCACCAAACAGTATTTATTTGCTCAGGCTCTACACATGCTAGAGGCAATTCTGTTGCACATCCTGTTTTTTTTTTTCTTTATTTTACAGGAAAAACTATATAGTAGATTGAGAGGTATCTATATAGAGACAGCGTATATATCTACAGTCCAATTAATTCTGTGTGAAATTCAGTCCATCTATATAGCTCAAGAGGCTTTTGTTTAATTTCTCTTGGACATAATCATTATTTTGCTTTTTAATGTAAAACAAATGTTGCATTTTGCTTAATTCTCACTTCACTTGATGATGGTCATAATACATGTATAGCCAAGGCACATTTAACTTAAATTAATTCACGTGTCCTTTCAGAATGATTTATGTGGACGTCCCAAGCAAAATGTAATGGTGAAGGGAAATAACAATTTAAAAATCTTGCCCCCAAATGAAAATGTTTATTAGTCATTTCCAATTTGTCACTGAAGCAAAGTGATGATAATATATAATGTTCTCCTGGGGAGCCTGGGTGGCTCAGTTGACTAAGCGACTGACTTTCTGGATTTCGGCTCAGGTGGTGATCTCACAGCTCCTGAGATTGAGCCCCGTGTTGGGCTCTGCACCGAAAGTGCAAAGCCAGCTTGAGATTCTTTCTCTCTCCCTCTCTCTCACTGCCCTGCCCTTTCTCTCTCTCTCTCTCTCTCTCTCTCTCTCTCTCTCTCAAAAATAAATAAGTAAACATTAAAAAAATAATAATGTTCTCAATGAGAAGAACTACGTTTTTTATGGTCAGAGACAGTAAAACTTGTGTTTGAAAACCGGGGCTCTGATTTCATGCTGCCCTTGTTCACATTAGAGCTCTGGCCCTGTGATTTGGCACTCAGACGCTTCAACTGCATAGAAAGACAACACAGCTCCTCCTCCACTAGGTGGATGTAAGGATCCCAATAAATAATGTAGGTCAGGAAATTATGCAGTAATTTAGAATATGTTTAATGAATGCAAGTTCCTATTATTTTATACAGATCATAAAATAATGCTTTGCCTCAACAACACTATTATTACACATTAATAACAAATCTCAGGAAAAAATAACTTTCCATATGACCCTTATATCACTACATTATATTTATACAGTTGCAAGTACCACAGCACTTTTGCTTTGCTTTTTTTAGTAAGGCATGGCCTGATGATACTGATTTGAAACTAATGTTCCCTATCTAGTTTGTCCTGTCTATCTGAGCTGCAGATTCTCTTTCTTGCAAAAGTAAAGCAACGAAATGTTGACAAAAATTAGTCTTAAATTATGCTTGTCAATGGGTTTGAAGCGAAAAGCTGAACTATATTAAAATCATTCATTAGGGTGTATTGAGAAAAGGGAGGAATGGCCCAAAGGTGTTTTCTGGTGGTTTGTTTGTTTCAGAGACATACATGGAACAAGATATGGTGAGAAACATGTTAAATGTATCCAGTTCAGCTTCCTGTTCCTGTCACATGCAACTAATCAACATTGCTGGCAAATAACCAAACAGCACTATTTCAGAAGGTACCTCCATTCATATAAGTTCTTTTTATTGCCATTATAATGCAGGTTTGGAAATGACAGTTTGGTGTTCCTTGGGAGCTCCCTAGGTTGTTCACAAACCTTAGAACAAAACCCAGTTTCCCCCTGTACGGAGGATGACTGTCACATATCGGCTTTTCTGGGTGACCTGCGAAATCAGCCTACTGTTAAAAACGGGCATTGACGGAAGTAATTCTTTTTTTCTTTTCAAAAAGTGCTGAAATCATAAAAATAATAGCCCTCTTTTGCCTTAGACAGAGAGATACAAAAGATGAAAAAGATACAGTACCTGAATTGGAAAGGATTTGTTTTAAAATAACAGAAATCTGGGAAACAATCATACTTTGAGACCTTGTAATGATACTGGCAAGAATTAGATTGGTGGAAATGCAGGCAGCTGGGAAAATTCTGGCTCCACAACTCCACAGAGAAAGCTTGAGTCCCTACCCAGAACTCAGGAAGGAAACCATCACTCCTCAGCCTCAGAAGACCCAACTCAGGCACCATGCAGGTTTAGTGCTGAACATTCCAGGAAAACCTCGAGCCAACTGCAATCTGAATCCTGGAAGGTGGGGAAGAATATTTTATTTCAACTCAAGTCACGCTGTAGTGTCCAGACGGTTTTCCTATTTCCAAGTGGAAGCCAAGCTTTGAACCTTTTAAAGAGTAGAGGTAAAAATTTCCTTCTCCTTGGAGTGACCGCCAAACCTACCCTATGTCCACCCTCAAACACGTAGACTTTGAAGAAAGATTACAATTCCACAAAATTGGACTTGGGAAGCATCTGTTCACTCATGAATATTTTCTTAATCTGCCTCTTGCCTATGTTTTACGTCCCTTCTTTGAACCAATTTTAAGGATAAGTAAGTTAAAATTATAATATAACAAGATAGAGGAGAATTGATTTTTAGAACATACTTAAAATATTTTGATCCTTGACTCCAATAGTCAAATGAAAACGGTAAAGAGTAAATGAAACTACCTTTATAAATCAGAGGCAAAGAAAACATTTCCAAATGATCCCAAATTCAGGGCAAAGGACTTTTTAAGTGTTCCTAAGCTTCATATTCTTGTGGATGATGGCATTTTACATGTTTTTGCCCTTTCTGTTAACAGCCAAAACATGGGGCGCCTGGGTGGCTCAGTCAGTTAAGCGTCCGACTTCTTGCTCAAGTCATGATCTCGCAGTCCGTGAGTTCGAGTCCTGCATTGGGCTCTGTGCTGACAGCTCAGAGCCTGGAGCCTGCTTCGGATTCTGTGTCTCCCTCTCTCTCTGCCCCTCCCTCTCTCATGCTCTGTCTTTCTCTCTCTCTCTCAAAAGTAAATATTGAAAAAAATTGAAAATAAAACAATATGAGATGATCCAAATGAGGAACAACCAGGAAGGGACTACCTGCATGAGGATTCTTTAGGACACACTCAAATAAAAAGTTTCTAAGCCACAGTAAAGCCTTCAGGACTTTGAGGACAACGCTGAATCTTTTTATGAACCCAGTCTTCTTAAACAAGAATACTTAGCAATGTTTCTCTCTGACCTTCACTGGTGGCTCTAGAAACACTCACATATCCACTAAATTTTAACAAGAGAACAATGTTACCTGACTAAATAAGAAGAGTCTTAAGTGATTAAGACACAAAAAAAATTATATAGTTTCTCTTCCTGTCCTGCCCAATACCATGGACATTAGTTACATGGGACTGCTTAAACTTAAATTAATTAAAACTAATATTTCAGTTCCTCGATCTCGCTGACATTTCCTGTGTTCAACAGTCACACATGGTGAGTGGCTACCACATTGGATGAAAACAGAACACGTTCAGCATCACAGAGAGTTCTAGTGGACAATGAGCACTTCACGGTAGTCAAAGCCATCTGAGGTTGTCATTCAAGCCCTCTCTCCTTTCAGGTTTCTTAAAGTTTCCATTTTATTTAAATGAGACTATTGATCGGGTACTTTCCACATTTCAGCTCCATTTAATTCTCAGAGCTGCCCTATGAGGCACATGATACAATTCTCACTTTACAGATGAGGAAACTAGAGTTGAGGGAAGTTAAACACATTGCCCAAGGACTCAATGCCCGGGTCTGCCTAGCTCAGAGCTCCCACTCTATGCACAATGCTTTCTGGCTTCTGGAGTTTGTGCTCACTGGTTCATGAGATTTCAGAGATACAGATGAGGAGGCAAACCCACCCAAATGCCCTTTATATGTGTCCTTTGGGTGAAAACGTGACAGAGCAAGAAAGTAGAAAAAAATCAACATGGTCTAAGAGTCACCTCTGTGCCAATAACTATGCTAAATATGTTGTCTCTATCTTCACAAAAAGCCCAGTACAATGTACACACATAACACAGAAAGTGATGGTCACTGAACCTAAGTAATAAATTGGCTTATTTATTAAGCAGATGAAATGTCATCTCTTGAGGTCAGATATGCTTGCCATCTGTGGCATTCCCTTTCTCTTGTGTGGGATGTTCCTGGCTAATTTGAGGTAGAGCTCCCCAGTGGCTACGAAATGACACAGCACTGATGAGCTTTATGGCTATCACCACCTTGTGGCTACAGTGGCCATTGCATATACTTCTTCTCCTTGGAGGAAAGCTAGGTAGGTAAGGAAAGAAAGTGCCTTTCCCCTTTGGTTGAGGTGCCTGAAAGTGATGGAAAGTGTCAAGAGAGAACCTGAAAAGTGAGTCCAGATGGTGCCAATATATAAGAAAACCTAAGGCGAATAGAATTTGAAGGCAGAATGGGGAGATAGAACTTTGGAGAGAAGGAAACAAGTACATCAGAATTTATAAATGGATGGTGATCCAATTGGATCTCAGAACCTGATGTCAAGGCTGGTGGGCTATTTATATGCTTCAGTGTACAGAGATGTGGCCCTGATTGGCCTGTTTAAAAGGTATGGTGTTGAGGGGCTAAGAAAAAGCACATGTCAATTAGGGAGCTGGTGCCTATCGATGACGGGTGTTTATATTTTGCAACAAAATAAAAAAATTAGGACAGTTTAGGGAATTTTACTTTTTTTCATAAAATTAAATAACCACAATTACAGAACTATCTCCCCCTCACCGAGGTTATGTCTTTTGGTTTTCAAATATCTGTTTTAAATGAAATGACATCAATAGTACATGCTAGGTTGTTCATTTTAATGCCCTTACTCACTTGTCAAAATTCAATACTGGCAACCTTATATTAGCTCAAAAATATGTGTGTGTGCCTGTGTGTGTGTGTGATAGAAAGAGAGAGAGAGAGAGAGAGAGAGAGAGAGAGAGAGAGAGAGAGAGAGCGCGCATTATTACTGGTTTGTGAAGGCCAAGTCTAGGAACCACTCTGCTATGGGACAATTAGTGAGAAAGCTAAGCCCAGGCTCCATATGCTCAGGTCCTCCACATGTTGCAATTTATACTGGGTCCTGAACCTTTTAAAGAATTACCCTTTAATCAGTGTGTCATATTTTATGAGGGAAGCTGAGAGTTTGCAAGACAAAAGATGCTGTGAAAATCAGGTGGTGGGTCCAGTGTCTTCTCACCATCCAACCCAATTCCAATGGGTGAAATTATACCCACCTGCTTTGTTTTTTGGGGCTTCTAAGCCGTGCATATCACAAACAACAGAATGGACACAGAAAAAAAAGAAACATACAAAAAAGTTATTGCCCAGTTGCCTTGGGCAATAAACAATACTGCCGGGCAGACCATGGATTTCCCATGAAACAACACACGAAAAGAAAAATGTGTGCTGCTGGAGCAAGCATCACAGGTATTTACTGTTCCAGAGTGTAAGGAAATTTTCTATTCAAGTATCACCGTCCCGGTCATTTATGTGGAAAGAGGTATGCTGGTCACTGAAATGCTTTTGAATCATGCAGCAATACATGGGTAGATGCGGATTTATACCACAAATATAATCTGATCTAAAGAGTTTATTTTAGATTTTGTTGTGCAGACAACAAGCAGAGCAGACCAAAATGTCAAGTATTTTCTTTGCAAATATACTCTAAAACAAGGAAGGGGTGTGCTAATAATTTACTTGCGATTTGCACAACAATTTGCATGACAAAATTGAGGAATGACCCGAAAGACTTTACTTTTCCCACTGACTCCTTTGTTCCCCATTCACCTCTGACACTGCGGACAAAGGCTCATGGAGTAGATGCTTGCAAATTTCTAGAAGTCTGAAAGACATAGAAGGTGGCAATGCATTTAGAAAAACTGAGGTTGAGGTGGCATAGACTGTTGTAATATGTCTTCATTCTGACACCATGGACTTTAAGAGCTATGCCATTGTCAGGTAGGGTCCAGCTGAACTGCTCACAAGTGACAACTCTGCTGTTAGAAGGGACATTAACTGGGGAAGGCTGTGGGTTCGACAGAGGAAACGTTAACCAGCAGTGGAGAAAAAAGGAGGATTTATTCCCAAATCTGCCACCAACTGGCTATGTCACCTTAAGCAAGTCATTTTGATTCATTTCTTAAAGGGTACTCTTGGAGAGAAAGGATTTGAGGTAGCTCCTATGGACAACCTAGATAAAAGGAAAAGGTCAATTTCATGAGAAGAAATAGAGACGTGGCCTAACTTCTCCAAGCCTCCATTTATGGTTTTCTAAAAAACGCAGATGGGTTTATCCATGGTTGTGAAATTCCATTCTGTGGCTTAGGGCCCGGCTGTAGCATCAGAATGATCTGGGATCTCCCTTATTATACACATTCTTTGGAACTACTCCTGAAATTCTGACCTAGTGAGTCTGAGGAGGAGCTGTGGAACCTGAATTACTATAATCCCCCCAGATGATCTGAACACATAAGCAAAAGAAGAAGCAGCTGTAGCAATAATAATGATAACAGTGATAGGTAACATACTATGGCACTCACTATCCACCAGAGACCCTACTAAAATAACATGTGTTGGTATCTCTTCAAATACGGCCTTTCCAACTCCACGATTTTATGAACTCCATGCACCTTCCCATTCATATTTTGCCTGGTAAGATTTTATTAAGGGTGGGACTGTATTTTTTTTTTAAGAAAATCTCCCACTCAGCCCATACATCATAATTAACAAACACTTAGTAAGTGTTGGTTAAAGTAGCAGAGTATCAGCCTAAAGTTTCTCTTTCTTGTGATCCGTTCCAAGTCAATTCTGGGGAGAATGAGTCTCTTATACTGTGGAGTTGCACGTTCTCTTTTCCTACAGACTTGCTAAATGTTGTGGTCTGTCCAAGCTATTTGACATAGGCAGGAGAACCAAAAAAGGTGCAGAGTTCTTCATCAGGCCTCTCTGGTCAGGACTGTCTTAAACGAGGGATGGAGGCTGGAGGCCCTACCAAGGCTCATCCAGCTGGTCGTTTCTCCCCACACCACATCCTATGACAATCTGCTTCTGATTTCCACCTATTTTTCTCCAGGACTATTCTTCTCTTACCACGTAAGAAGGCTCATTCTTGAGAGAGAATAAAAACTCAGAACAATACGTGTTCTATAGTCCATGTTCCACTGTTCACTTTGAAAATAAAAAGATTAAACCCATGAAAAACGACCACTTGCCCAGATGTTGGGAATCACTGCCAATGACTTAATCAAGCACACACTTCTGTTTCCCCATGTGAAGTTGTTTCTTCTTTTTCCTCTTCTTCTTCTTCTTCTTCTTCTTCTTCTTCTTCTTCTTCTTCTTCTTCTTCTTCTTCTTCTTCTTCTTCTTCTTCCCCTTCTCCTTCTCTTTCTTTTTCTTCTTGTCTCTATCACCAGTATTTTCTCAAAGGAAAGGTGGCCTCCTCCCATGTGGGCTACTATTATAAGCTCTATAGGCAATTGGTTTTCAGTATTTCTCAGAGAGGAGAATCTAAGATACAATACGTTATATAAACTCATCTAGCCTCTTTCAGGAGCTAGATGTCATGGATTAAACAGAAAGATGTAAACAGAACTCATTGTACTGGAACCCACATTGTACCCTAGAATTGCTTTGACGCAATGTACTCTGACATCATTTCATTGGTCTCTGCCAAGTAAGGTTGAGGAAACCCATCACAATATTTGCTGCAAGGATGTGATTAAATATTTATCATATTGATGGTGCCTTCTCTGGGAGGATTCTTGGGGAAAGTGTCCCTCTGTGTATTTTTTTCTCAACGCTGTTTATGAGCTGGTAGGCAATCAAGATCTTCCTAATAAAGCAGAATATTCTCTATGTGAAATGAAAAAATCATTCTGTGAAGTAGGTTTCACCATCATCGTTACCAGTTGACCAATGAGGAAAGTGAAGATTATAAAATTTAAGAAGTGTTCTCATAATTATTCAGCTAGTAAACAGTGGAACCAGCATTCAAAGTCAAGATTTTCCAAATTCACAACCTTTATTTTCAAAAGTGTCATTGCCCTTTTGAAATACCATCCATATCTCAGTATTGCTAACACAGGGTACACTTAAGCAAGTCACTTCATCTTTATAAACCTCACTTTGCTCACAACTAAACAAGCTCAAAAGTATCAGGTTTGGATGTTATGGTAACTTTTTTTGTTTGTTTTTTTTAGAAGGCGAGCAAGCAGGGGAGGGGCAGAGAAAGACACTGAAGCAGGCTCCAGGCTCTGAGCTGTCAGCACAGGGCTTGATGTGGGGCTCGAACTTATGAACTGCAAGATCATGACCTGAGCTGAAGTCAGATGTTTAACCAACTGAGCCACCCAGGAGCCCTGTTATGATGGCTTTTTACTCACTGTTATCAGGAACGTGGACTTTAAGTTCCTTTGTATCATCATCACCACCTTCATCATAACCAGCATCACTATTATTTACTGAGCACATATTATGTGCTCTTTACTGTAGAGTTTTACTCCTCTCACACACCTTGTGAAATAGTACTACTGATTTCTCTATTGGGAAGATGAGGTAAGAGATCAAAAAGGTGAAGCAATTGGCCAAGTCCACATCATGAGTAGGCGATGAAGATAAGGTAAGCTCCAAATAGTCTATCGAGTTTCAAAGATAAACACAAGGGAAGTCCTCAGGCTCACATGAAAGAAAATCCTAAGGATATCTGATATGGGGAGGGGAGGCTTCCAAATGCCAGAATTTGGGTATCAAATAGGCAAATGTTCTGGTAAGCATCCGGACAAAGTTTTAAAGACTATATTCTCATCATGTTACTGGAAGTTAAAGAATTTCCTTTGAGTCTTCAGATTCCTAGGGGTGGACCCTTATTAATTCAGAGCTTATATAAAATCCAAGTTTATATAAGTCTTATTCATACTATGTATATATCTATTTATGGATGTCCAATAGATATTTCTCTCATTTAACCAATATTTATCCAATTCCTAGTATATGGTGGGCACTATTCCAGGGATCAGTGACAAGTGATAAACAACAACAACAAAAATCCCCATTGTCACAGAAATTACAGTCTAGTGGTGGGAAAGATAGTCAATTAAAAATGGGGAGAAGGGGTGCCTGGGTGGCTCAGTCGGTTAAGCGTCCGACTCATGATTTCGACTCAGGTCATGAGCTCACAGTTCCTGAGACCAAGCCTGTGCTGATAGCACAGAGCCTGCACACAATTCTCTCTCTCCGTCTCTCTCTCTGCTACTCCCCTGCTCTTTCTCTCTCTAAAAATAAATAAATTATAAAAAACATTAATTTTTTTAAATGGGGAGAAATTATATTCCTACCCTCAGAACTTCCATCTAGTAGTGATGAGAGAGATACTACAGAAACAAACATATAAAATAATGTCAGATTTGGGTAAGTGTTATATAGAAAACCAACACTGGAAAGAAGGCAGGCATAGTGGTGAGGTGATGGTAGCTGGTAAATTTTAATTAAAAGTGACCAATTTGAGACTGGCTTTCTTAATTTTTTCATTTACTGAGTTTATATCATTAGTTAAAACCCTTGGGAAATATATTAAATTTTACTCACTTCTCATGCTGATTTTTGTCAATTCAAAACAATTCTGCATGAAATGCATTAAGTTAATTTCCAAAAGAATGTAGTTAAGGGGAAAAAAGGCAATATAATAGCATTTTGCTCTGGGAGATTGAACAGTAATGTGCGATATGAATTGGACCACAGAGTGTATTCTTTAATGAAAGACACCAGAGAAAGGAGACATAACAAATCTATTTTCAGATTCAGTTGACACGGACTGCTGCTTCTCCCTAATTTGTAGTAGAACACACATCATCTCTGTTGGATTGGATGTGACAAAATTTGGGGAAACAAAATAGAAATCATCATTTTGTGTGAACATTAGAATCAAGTTACATTGTCATCAAGAAATTTGAAGTCCTGAGAAATTATTTTTTCATGTGTCTTAGCCAAATATCATAACGTGAATAACTGAGGCATTTGCATTATGTCTATTTTATTATTTATTTATTTGATGAATTAATTATAGAAAAGTTATTGTTTTTTTTTAAATATAATTTATTTTCAAATTGGCTAACATCCAGTGTGTAAAGTGTGCTGTTGGTTTTGGGAGTAGATTCCCATGGTTCATCACTTATATACAACACTCAGTGCTCATCCCAACAAGTGCCCTCCTCAATGCCCATCACCCATTTTCCCCTCTCCCCCGCACCCCCATCCACCCTCAGTTTGTTCTCTGTGTTTAAGAGTCTCCTATGGTTTGCCTTTCTCCCTCTCTGTTTGTAACTATTTTTTTCCCCTTCCCTTCCACCATGGTTTTCTGTTAAGTTTCTCAAGTTCCACATATGAGTGAAAACCTATGATATCTGTCTTTCTCTGATTTCACTTACCATAATACCCTCCAGTTCCATCCACATTGCTGCATATGGCAGGACTTCATTCTTTCTCATTGCCAAGTAGTATTCCATTGTATATATAAACCACATCTTCTTTATGCATTCATCAGTTGATACACTAATTTAGGCTTGGAAAGTTATTCTTATATGCTTATTACTTCAATACATTTATTTTGAAGAAAGCTATGATGTTATTAAAAAGAAATTTGACTTAGTTGAAAATGGAATACACTGAAAAAAATCTAAAATTCAGTATATTCACATTTAACGGAAAAATTACTAATTTTCTAGGTGTCATAAGCTGGTATTTAAAGGAAGAGAAAGAAAAGGAATAAAAAATCATTCATTTTGGTTCCTTATATGAGAGTGAAATTAAAATGAAATCATTAGAGGTGCAGCAGTTTTTATTCTACTGTATAATCTTTATTTGACTCTACTATTCATGATTATTCAATTACCTTGAATAAGAGCTTGCTATATAGCACTTGAATTACACAAAGTCACATGAGTGTGTGTGTCAAAAGGACAGACCTTTAAACTGGAGTACACATGCCAATGTAGAAAAACAAATGTAGAAATGGACATTTGTTTTGTTTTTTTTAAGTAAGTAGGCTTCACATTCAGTGTGTGGAGCCCAACCTGGAGCTTGAACTCACGACCAACCCTAAGATCAAGACTTGAGCTGAGGAATGCCTGGGTGGCTCAGCTGAGTCCAGTTCTTGATTTTGGTTCAGGTCGCAATCTCACAGTTTGTGAAACTGAGCCCCATGTCCGGTCTGCACTGACAGTGAGGGACCTACTTGGGATTTTCTCTCTCTCTGCCCCTCCCCCTACTCCTGTGGATGCACATGCGCACACATGTTCTCTCTCAAACCCTTAAAAGAAAAACACCTTAGCTGAGATCAAGAGTCAGACCTTAACCAACTGAGCCACCCAGGCACCCCCGCCCCCCAAAAAACAACTTTAATGTATATACTGTACGCAGCTATTGTGCTGAATTACTGTTCTAAATATCAGTCTGAATGCCCTGACCTTACTGAGGAAGCTTCAGATCATATCTTAAGTTATTTTGATAGCCAATAAATTCATTAAGATACTGAAAGATGGAGCTTTTAGAATTGTGTTCTTTTAACGATTCCCGGAAATAGAGAATTTATAATCAAGTATAAGCATTTTATAAAATTGCCCATTTCTGCCAACCCTGACCTCTCATGAATGTATACATTGCATTATTCATAGCACACTGAGAAACCTAATGAATATATGATCATATACTTGCATACTCAGTCAATGTTTTAACCAGTGGTACTGGTGGCTACACCAAGCAAATAAAAGGAAAAGACGGCTTTCTTTTTCACACACAAAATAATAATCCATAAAATCAGCCACAAAGGAAACCCATGATCTTCTAGCTCTAAACAGCATTGTATTCTACACATCTCTGTCATTTTTAAACATTTAATATATTTGTAATATTAACTTTGAGAAGTAATTACCAAAATTTAATTCTCATTTGCCGGTCAATAAAGCGCAGAACATATGACATACTTAGTTTAGAAGTACATAAAGGCTAAGTACCATCCTTCTAGTATTTCCAACTACATAATAACTTTTTAGGTGAATTGCATGTATGTAATATTATTGTGATGGCTCACATAAGTACACAAATAGTCTGCTAATCAAATTAGATGTAAATAAATCAATGTTCTCAAACCTGATATTTTCCTTTAGGACATTCTATGACTTAAGGCTTACAAATTTTTGGATTGCTTTTTTTAAAATCTCATTTTCAGAGACAAGAAAACTGCCATTTAGAAGAAGTGTAATTAAAATATGAGTCAAGAAAATAAATCTTTTCATATACATCAGGATAATTTGTTTCATTAGCTTACAATTTCAATGGAAACAAAGCATGTTTTTCTTTTTCCTTCAGGTCCAACGGTGCTATCAAGAGGCATTTTCGTAAAAGTCAAAGTAGATGTCTATGCCAATAGAAACCTCTAGACACATGCACATATATACAGAACAAATCACAGACATTCTTTATGTTCCTGCAGATTGTTTCAGGATTGTGACAAGAAAGTATTTATTTTATTCTTTATTTAATTGATATTGATCAAGCACATATGAGGCATTGCGGTTGGCTAAAAATATAATAGTGAGCAAGCCAGACTTGGTTCCTATTCCTGCAGAATCAAATGGATTCAGAAAATATCTTTGTTTCCCAAGGGGAAAAATCATAAACAATCAGATGATATCTAAAGTAAATAAAATGTAATGAGTGCCCACCACATGCCTATTCTATTCAAAGGGCGTAATATCTATTAACTCTATTAACGATCACAGCAATCTTACAAGTTAAGTTTCATTATTAGTATCCCCTGCATGTAGATAAGGAAACTGAGACACAAGGGATTTATACGACTTGTCCCAAACTGAATAGCTACTAGAGTTTCTGGGATGGGAATCCAGCTTAGGCAGTCTTGCTCCAGAGCCTATGATATTTAAAAAAATTTTTTTCTTAATATTTAGTTTTGAGAGACAGAGAGAGAGAGAGAGAGAGCAAGCGAGCATGAGTATGAACAGGGGAGGGGCAGAGAGAGAGGGAGACAGAATCTGAAGCAGGTTCCAGGCTCCGAGCTGTCAGCACAGAGCGTGACGTGGGGCTGGAACTCACGAACCGTGAGGTCATGACCTGAGTCGAAGTTGGACGCTCAACTGACTGAGCCACTCAGACACCCCAGAGCCCATGATCTTAAACACCACAGGAACTTTGGGATAAGACCCTGTGAGCACAGAGCCACCAATCCACATTTTTCATGTAACTTTCAACGTGAGGTTCAGAGCATGTGTTGTGTCTCCAAGTCATCCTATTTTTTTTCCATTTGCTTGCTTTCCCTCTCCAACTTCTCTCTCCCCAAAATCTAAATTCTAGATTTTAGATGACTTTAATGGGTCACTCTCAGGGAACTTGCTTTCTTGTTAAAGGAGGAAATAGAATTTGAAGATACTCCTGATTATTTCTACAATTCCAAAACCTTGACTCCTGACTCTGTTATCTAGGCTGAATCTAAAATTTAGTCCTAACGCATTTGTCCCTGTACTTTCCTATCCTCATCTGTTATGGAGGACATGATCCACAAAAATTCCAAATAATAACCAGAGGAAATTAAGAGAAATATAGCCGTAAACATGAAGTCATACTGGTCATTGCATCATACTGTGCATTAACAGTATACATTAACAATAAAGTGTTAGCCCTCACTTTCCCTAAGCATATTCATAAATATGAACAAACTCAAGCAAACACACAACACCTAAGAAATTACAAATAATTCACCAGAAAATTTAATATTCAAAATAAAATTGGAAGGACAATTCTCCATGGGTTTTATGTTTCTGCACTTGTGAGCAAAGGGACTCCACACCTCCACACCCTCCATACTCCACACCAGAACACACGCGTGTTCTGGACTATCGTTGCTAGGATGTTTGTTTAGCAAACAGCCTTGTAAGTTAGATAGCGCCTCCCTCTGGGCAGAGGACAGATTTGTTTCCTGACCGGCGTAATAAAGATAATGCTCTTCTCTGGGGCCAAGGCTGTGCAGGTTTGCTAGGAGTTTCCTTTCAAAGACTGCGGTTTTGCTAAGCTCAAGGTTTCTCAGCTGTAATACAGAGCCACTGCACACTCAGTATCAATCTGTGCCTACCCCCGCATCACCCTGTGGACTTGGGAGGCAAAGCAAACCGATGTGAAAATGAAGCTCAGTGGGGCCAGTAATAAAGTCATTTATCTCTGACCTAGAAGTCTCATGTCTTTTGCCAACATCTATAAATCTGTGGTAGACTTACTTAGTGTGCAAGTGGTGTAATATTAGATCCTGTACTCTCCTTAACACATTCCAACTGAAGAAGAGGTACATTGGTTTTGTGCATAGAGAGCAATTTTAGGAGTCTTTTGTTTGAATCTTTATCTATCTCTTGTAATCCTCAGATTTCTGGAAGAATACATAGTGAAATATAAACTTGAACTTGACAAGAAATGACCAGATGTGCAATCATATATGAAACTTACCTAGAGAAATTTCCTCAATAGCCGAAGCACGCAGACCTATTCATTGGTATGAAACCACAAAGACATGGCAGGTTGGCTAGACATTACAAAACACAGTCTCTCAAATTCACCAGATAAAGACACACACACTCCAACTTTGGAAAGAGTTAACCTCATCTTTCCATCTAATCCAACTACCAGTCCGACTTATCAGAATTTCAGAATTTCAATTGGTTGCAGAGCAACCAACTTCAACTTTTCAAATTATTCAAGGACAATTAAGATAATTATTATATATGATATTTTCATGCTTAAGTCCTACAACAGCAGAGAAATACATCACCCCTCATCACCTATCTCTCTCCTTCACATTTTTTCCCAGAGTACTTAGTACTGCTTAAGATACTTGATATATCTCTTGTTTATTTATTGATTACCTGCCTCTCTCCATTAAAGTCAAGGAGTGTGATTGCTAGAGCTATAATAGAATATGATACACAGTAGGTACCCAATAAATAGTGAATGAATTAATACATTAAATAGATATGCTGATTGATTTTTTTTTGCAAAATTAGTAAAGTACTGAAAAGAGTTTTATATTCTGCTTTATAAATTAAAGTATTATGAGCCTTTCCCTATGTCATTAAATATTCTTTCAAGCCATTATTTTTTATGACTATATAAAATTCCATTTTACTAATCTACCATAAACTTAAATATTTCCTCATAGGTAGACACTTTGGCTTTTGTCCACTGTTTTCATATTATAAATGATCCTTTTTATACTTCCATGAATATTAATCTTTGCCCATCCTAATGCTAAGTATGTACTCTCATTTCGGGGAATGCCTATATCATACAATTTTAGATGAAAACCAATTGTGCTTTAGACCTGCCCTCCCTTAGAAATTTTGGATAAATGTAATTACTTGCATTATAGATTTATTTATTTAAAAATATTCATCATTTGACTCTCACAAAGAGAAATTCCTTCACTACATTATTATAGTTTAGAAAAAAGAAAATTGAGACCAAACATCTCAGACTTAGTTCTATTATACAATGAATAGTTCAAATAGACTTTAAGGATTTCAAATGATCCTTCTGTATTATTTCCCTTTTCCAACCATTTAAGTAATTAAACATTTACATTGTTAACTCAAAATAATCTTGGATTTTAAAGTTGGATTTCTTTTTCCTCTTGTTTAAAGTTTTAACTTACTTTCTTTTTGCAAATCTTTGAGAAAGAAAGAAGCTTGAAATCGATTCTGTACTGTGAGGCTTGCACATTTTACACTGGTCCTCCCAATGTTTCTAATTCACATGTTATGCTGGAATTAACATGGTGGAAAGTGGGTCTTCCAGTTGAAATACACACACACACACACACACACACACACACACACACACGAGACTATCACAGTAATTTATCTCCATAGTTGTGCCTCTCTGACTTTTTTGCACTTTCTGACTGAGCCATGGTGCTTATCTACAAATAATAGACCATCTCAGATTCACCACTCTTAAAATTCAGGTCCTGTTTTCCGAACGTATTATATTTTTTCTAGGCACTAAGAAGTACAACGGCTCTTAAAAGTGCCTCTTATGATTGGGAGCTACCAACTGAATATTTGTAACAATGATCCAGAATTTTTTGTGAATGTATCCTTTGGTATGTATGATGGCACATGGGAAAACATACAGCTTAGCCTCCTAGGAAACAGAAAGGGTGGGATGGTGTGATAACGCTAACAGTTAAAGGATTTCACCTTCTTCCAAGCTCTGAGAAAAGCCCTTACAGGCAGTTAAAGCCTCTTTGTGACAAAGGCTGTCATTGGTTGGTTCCTTTTGTTTTCTTGACCACAGGGTCAAAGTCACTAAATTTCAGTGTTCCATGACCAGGCTGGCTAAATGCATCAGTCTGTAAACGGCTCGTGTGAAGGGCTAAGAAGCATGTGAAGCAATACCTGATATGTACTATTATAATACAAGAGAACTGGAATAGGACTTAATCTAGACCAGGGATTGACAACTTTTTCTGTAAAGAGCCAGATAATAAATATTTCAGGCTTGGCAGGCTATGGGGCCTCTGTTTTAAGGATTCAACTATGTCATAGAATGAAAGCAGCCATAAACAATACGTAAACTAATGAGCGTGGCTGCATTCCAATAAAACTTTATTTACAAGAATAGGTGGCCCACTGGATTTGGCCCATAGGCTATAGTCTGGTGATTCTGCTTACATTGGCTTCTGTTCTGACATGGTGACTAAGCACAGGTAGATCACCTAATCATGCTGGTCCTTAAATTCACCACCTGTAAAAACATTTATAGAATTCTAGATCTTAATGTACTTAAGGATACTCCCATGTATGTCCACACAAAAAAGACAACTCCACATTGACATATAAATACTTTTGCTAAAAATCCACATGCACATGTGGGTTTGATGTGTTTCTTCAGTGACTTCAAAGGTACCTTTTGAGTATCCAATCAGAAAAGTGTTGTCCAAAACATGCGTCTATCAATTTCTAGCTTCATGAACATAGGCAAATTAATTTCTGCCTTTATATCTCCTTTTTGTAAAACGGGGATAATTAAAATTATTAAAAACAAAATTATTCTAACTGCCTGTGTAACTGAGGTGTTCAAATCCAGGTAGCCCCAAGTTATTTAATCTTTCAGTCCGCTCATTCATAAGCAAGTATCTTGAGGTCCATCTTAATGTGGCGGAATGCTCCAAATTCTCAGGAGTATCTCCAAAAGCTGGAAGTGGAGATAGAGTTTTCCTATATGTTTCCTCACTGTAACTATGTCCCTGTTAGCTCCTACAAAGGACATCCTTTCTCATTGGTCTGCTTTTGTTCACACTATAGATTATCCCTCATCTTCAATTTTCCTAAAGCTCTCTTGTTTAAAGTGTTATAAACAATTAAGGGGTACACAGAGTAAATTTTAGCATGAGGAATGAAGTATGGTACCAGAGAAGTTGGAGTAGGAAGAGGCGGAAGTGAAAGAAAAAGAGAAGAGGAAGGAGGGAGAAGAGGAGGAAGAAGAGAGGAAGGCAGGGAGGAGAAGGAAGAGAAAAAAAGAAGGAAAATCATTATTATTATTATTATTATTATTATTATTATTATTATCATTGTCGTCGTCATCATCATCATCATTTCCCATCACTGGGAATTCCATGGGTTATTTCCCTCTCTTTTCTAGTCCTCCCGCCATGTCCTCAGGCTCCTCTTTCTTGCTAAACCATTATTACATCTCTTTATTTTCTCTCTTCCCACACATATCCCACTTTCCACAACCAAACAAAAATTTTCTCGCTTTACTATGCAGAACAAGTCAGCTCTTCTTTGAAGCTACGTTCTTAAAATCTCCTTGTAAGTCAAGATGCATTTTGTGGCATTGTCATCCCAACCTCATTCAGTCAGCAGTACTCACTAGTTAAGAAAAAACCTCTGGGCATACACTGAAAAGATTTGAAAGCAGAGACTTGAACAGATATCTGTACACATATTTGTTCACATCAACATTATTCACAATAGCCAAAAGGTGTAAATCACCCAAATATCCATCAATGGGTGAATGGACAAACACAGTGTGGTAGGCACATACAAGGGAATATTATTCAGCCTTTAAAAGGAAGAGAATTCTGAAACATACAACATGGATGAACGCTGAAAACATCTTAAATGAAACAAACCAGATACAAAAGGACAAACATTGTACCCTTAGACACAGATTATAGAATGTGGTCCCAGGGGCTTCAGAGAGGATAGGGGGAACGAGGAATTGTTATTTAATAGATAAAGAGTTTCAGATTTGCAAGATAAAGAAGTTCTGGAGGTGGATGATGGGGGTGATGGTTGCACAACAGTGTGAATACACTCACTGCCACCAAACTATACCTTTAGAAATAGCTAAAATAGCAAATTTTATATGACGTATACTTTAGCACTACAAATAAGACAAAATAGAGAAAATCCATTTGATTTTCAAAAGCCAATGTATTTGAATTCTGAGAGTTGAACTTCTGAGTATAAGTTCTAAAGGCCACAGTGTATAAAGTCCCCACCATAACAAGACAGAATGAGAAAAATACAGGTTCATGGCAAAGCCGTTTTTCTCATGTCAATGGATAACAGCATTTTCTAGGCTGAGGAGGGCAGCACAGAGTGAGAGAAGACAAAAACTTAGTGTTTGTTGGTAAATAAGAAGAGTCAACCTGAGAAGCAGGAAGACAGGGCCACCATGTGCTTTGTTGGGAAAGTAGAGAAAAGGAGACCTATTTTAGCTTCATCCCCCACCAACACCCCAACACCAAGAAAGGCCAGTAACACAGCATGAGCCCAGAGCTTGCTTGTGCCCCTCAGAGTTCAGAAGCAAAATATATTTCTGCATGGGCAGGTAGAAAGGATCTAAACAAATGACTGAGTCAATGTCATGGAATTACTCTGAGTCAATGTCATGGAATGCTCTGGTGATGCAAAATTCAGTAGAATGTCTTCTCATTTGCATTAGATTATCATTGAACCTATTATGGCCTAAGACAGCCCCGCCAATTTTCCAAGTGTCATGGAGAAATGACTGGATTTATTTCAAGATCCTTCATAGTATGTAGAAGTGGCCAGAAGTGAAGTAACCTGCAGAGACCCTACTGTTTAGAAATGTGCTGTCCAACACAGCCACAAGCTGTGTACCATTCTTTACAGATTAAAATTAAATACAACCAAATACTCAGGTACTCTGTTGCATGAGCCACATTTCAGGTGCTCAGTAGCCACACATGGCTAGTGGCCACAGAATTAGAGCATATACATTTCCAACATCATAGGAAGTTCCGTTGGACAACACTGTTTTGGAATGAAAAGCTATAATAGCAATCTATGTGGCTGAACAACAAAGAATCCTATGGACTACACAGGGTGTATCCCACCTTTTGCAAACGTGAACAGGAAGAACAAAGAACAAGATGTCTCCTGCCTTCTGACATTTTTAAAGCACCCGAAATATAAATATAATCCAGGAAAGCAGGAAGATTCTAAATTAAACTTAAATTGTATTTTTACCACACAGAGAATTGAAGTTAAAAATAGATACCAAGTTCAGTTTTTAAAAAATGGGAAGTTTCCTACGTGCATAGCCTTATGAATTAAAATTTGTACCACATCACACATAAATCACACTGTCCTAAGATAAACAGGCTACACTAGTGTGTGAAAGTGACTGTAGCCTCTTTCTAAGGTAAGATTTTATTCTTATCACCATCTATATGAAATGCTCAATGTGGTGCCTAGTTTATAGGCCTGGTTTATAGACGGCACTCAAAAATGATGGCGTTTCTGATTATTACTGTCTAAACACATCTCGTTCTAAACACACAAAAGCATGTATTTGAGAAGGAAAACTTCCATATCGAAAAACAACAAAACCATCTTGGAGAATAAGCAGCCAAGAAGAGCTGCGAGGACGTGAAGTCCTCTAGGTCACAACACTTGGCATGTCTCTGAGGCAATGGTCCCTGAGAAAGTTTTGTGAATTCCAAATTAGAGAATATGCCAGGTTCTTGCACCCACTGGCAGTGCTGGAACTGGCAACAGCTGTGCCATCAAATTCACACTAATCAGTTAACAGTCGTCCAAATCAAATTGCAGCCAAGGTTGTTAGAGTCGTTGATAAAATAAGTGGTTGCTGAGAGGGAGGCGGTGCACGCCGGTGAGCTCGCACTAGCAGCTGGGACTGGGGGTGTGAATGAAGAGGCACAGGAAGTAGAGGTCAGTAGAGACCTTGGCGACCTACACAGGTGCAGAAGCCAGTAGAACTAACTTACTGACCCTTTCGTCTCTAACCCTCCTCATGGCGGGGGTTCTTAACTGCAGCTGACAAATAAGACAGGATAAGTGAGCAAATGGACCTCAGAAGTATTACTCCTGACGTACAGCCTCTGTTTTGAAGGTGGGCGCAGGGCTTACAAATAAATAACCGGCAGGCCAAAACTGGGGGAGTTGAGAAAAATAAAGCTATTAAATTAGCTAGTTGGTACAAATTCTACAGAAGTAGGTGTGACCTAAGAGTTTTTGGAAAAGCTGAAGTTGCCTTCAGCCCCCACCTACTTCCAAGGCAGCCAGCCACCGGCCCTCAGCAGCGGCCAAGTTGAACACATCAGTCCCTGCATGGCAGAAGGAAAGACGGAAAGAAGGGCAAAGATAAAGCAACTTCGTTCCAACTATTTTTTTCTCCCTCATTGTGACGTCACAGTGGCTGGGTCTTGTTTCAAATTTGGCTTTTCTAGGTCCATGTTCAACATTAGGAACAGAGAAATTTGTACATTAACAAAACTTAGCCCACGACTCTTTCACTAGCAAGGGTTTTAGTTCTTGCATTTGATTAGTTGATAAGTTATGGGTGAATTTCGAATGTATCTTCTACTTGGAAGGGCAGTCAACTCCGAGAACGGAGTTTAAAGGACTATCTTATAAAGCTCAGAGAAGTGCAGTCCCAGTTTACAGGGATGGAGAAGATCTACAAGGAGAGTGGCTACCAACAGCCACAGGACCAAATAATTTTTTTTAGGAAGGAAAAATTTGGGAACATTTTTAAAATTGTTTTTCTTTTCCAAAATTGCGGAAGACTATATAATTTGGGGGTGTGGAGATAAGCCATGGAAGCAGACGCAGTCATGGATTTGGTTATGTTTGAGAAAATGAGAAATGCATGGGTGGATCAGTTAAGCCTCCGACTCTTGATCTTGGCTCAGGTCATGATCCCGCAGATTGTGGGTTTGAGCCCTGCATTAGGCTCTGCACTGACAGCACAGAGCCTGCTTGGGATTCTCTCTCCCTCTCTCTCTGCCCCTCCCTGCTCATGGTCCCTCATGCGTGCTCTCTCACTCTCTCTCAAAATAAAGAAACATTAAAAAAAAAAATGAAGAGGGGTGCCTGGGTGGCTCAGTCGGTTAAGCGGCCGACTTCGGCTCAGGTCATGATCTCGCGGTCCGTGAGTTCGAGCCCCACGTCAGGCTCTGTGCTGACAGCTCAGAGCCTGGAGCCTGTTTCAGATTCTGTGTCTCCCTCTCTCTGACCCTCCCCCATTCATGCTCTGTCTCTCTCTGTCTCACAAATAAATAAACGTTAAAAAAATTAAAAAAAAATGAAGAAGGAAGGAAAATACCATTCCCTGAGCACCTACTTATCCAGGACTGTGCTTAGTGGTATGAAGTTTTTATACTGCAGGTTTTGCTTACTGTTGTGTTACACATTATTATCCTATACTGATGAGGAATTAGCTGCCCAGAAAAGTGAAGTAAATGGACCAAGAATCACACTTGCTGGGTGGCAATGCTTAGATCTGAACCCAGACGTTTATCTTCAAAGGTAAGCTACAATGTGAAAGACAACTTGTCAGCCACAGACTACTTTCAGGGGTAACTGAGACTAATTCATTCAGCCAACGTTAAGTGAGCATCTACCGTGTGTTGACCGTGGTTACGGAAAAATGGCAAAGAGTGCATTTTGGAAACATGTCGAGGTCAGAGAAAATGGGAGAGTTTTGATAACTCTCTAGACTCTACCCATTTCAGAGGCAGTTACAAAGAAAGAAACTAACCTTTCTTTCCATTTCCACCATTAGAGGTCTGTATAGGCCACTCCATTTACTTTCTTTCGATATATCATCTGGCAACGTCTCAATCAGCATTCACAGCCAACAGCTTTGGTATGTCAGGTCACAGACAGAAAGCAATAGAAAGTGCTGTGTTATTGCCTGTAACAGCAGCACTGCCCAGCCCCTCTTTGTCTGATTCTATGGCTTGCTAAAATTAAGGCTAGACAGAATGGAGAGCTGGTCCAAAGTGATTTTGTAATGTAATGTATCACTCTACGGCCAGTGATCATTTAAAAAAAATTTTTTTTAATGTTTTTATTTATTTTTGAAGAAGAGACAGAGCATGAGTGGGGGAGGAGCAGAGAGAGAGAGGGAGACGTAGAATCCGAAGCAGGCTCGAGGCTCCGAGCTGTCAGCACAGAGCCCGATGTGGGGCTCGAACTCACAAACCATGAGATCATGACCTAAGCTGAAGTCGGACGCTTAACCAACTGAGCCACCCAGGCGCCCCTGTGCCAGTGATAATTTTAATTGGTAATCGATTTCTTAGTGACATATGTAGTTTCTCATTTCTAAGTAAGACAGACTACTCAAAGAAAACAGCAGGTATAGACACAGCTTAGATTTTCAATATCATATTTACAGACAACCCAAATGTCCAGGATAACTCGTGTTATCCAAATTGTGATATAGCTGTTAAGCAAATTGTAGTCATTTTCTAAGCATTAATCTTTTAAAGAGATTGCCTAAATAACATGTAATAACAACACAGGACCTCAATATGAGAATTTCCTTATTGTCCTACCGTAAATCATTTCTAGACCGACATTTCTTTGGCAGAGTATCTGAAATGACAGTGATAGATCAATCCTTCCTTTCTTTTGTCTGCTTCCATCCTCCTTGTCTCTTTTTTCCCCTTTTCTTGCTTCCTTGCTTTTCTCTTTCCCTCCTTCCTTCCACTTACTAACCACCACAGATACAACAAACCCATGCTTATTTTTCAAGAGCGCTTTAAGTTCTGAAGAACATCCATTAACACAGCTAATTACATAATGCCCATTAACACAGCTGAATTCCTAAAATAATGATTTTATTCCATTTTCATTATCTATAAGTCTGTTTCTTTTACCCACAGAATTAATTGTGGTGGTAAAATGTGCTTCTCCTTCCATATTCCTGACTAGCTTAATCAAATAATTTCTTAAAGTACATCACTTTTCATTTTAAATGTAGCTTTAAAAAACAGGTTAACAACTGCCTACATTTCACTGTAGATTTTATGTGCTATAATATTATATGTCATCCACTACCAACGTTATAGGCTTAGCAGAATAAAATAATCATTGATCTTTTTCATATGAATGCTATTAAGAAAAACGATGTAAACTTTAACTGATTAAAATGTTACTTAAGATGCTTTATTAAAACTTATTTTAAAGCAATTTTTCTCATTAAGACTTGACAAATCTGGAGATGACTTTATTTAATCTCATTACAAGGATGTTTTGCATGCTAAGAAGAGCCTGCAGAACCATAAGGACCCAGAGAGACTCAGGCGGTCTAGAGTTGCTGATACCTGTGGGCAATTAATTCCTGCAGATATGCTGTGCAAAGTGCTTCTTACACAAATCAAAGTGGGAAGAAAGAGCAGGGAATCACGATCCTGTTCGTGGTTTTCGTTTTCTATAAACATCGATAAAAAATGGAGATGGCAACAACTCCCAACTAAAATCTGTGTGATTCTTACACATCTCTTGTGATTCCTTGATTAAAAGCCATAGAATTCAACTGATTTAAAGGATGCAAGTATGTGATTAAAGAACAGGAGAAGATCTATCAGGAAATAACAAAGTTGTAAACATCATCGCTACTTTCCCAACCTTCCAGAGAGAGCACCATGTTCTTGAGGGTAGGGGCGTTCCAGGAAATAAGATATATGTGATATTTAATTTAAGCCACAAATAATCCATGAGGCAGTTAGTAGTATTACTGCCATTTTACAGATGAGTAACAAAGGTACAGGGAGACCAAGTAATTTCCCCATCCCTATATATTTAGTAAGTAGTGAACCTAGAATATATACCCAGCAATTGCACTACTAAGTATTTACCCAAAGGTTACAAACATACAGATTTGAAGGGGTACGTGCACCTGCATATTTATAGCAGCATTATCAACAATAGCCAAACTATGTAAAGAGTCCAAATGTCCACTGAATGATGAATGGATAAAGAAGATGTGGCATATTAGGGCACCCGGCTGACTCAGTTGGTACAGCATGTGATTCTTGATTTCAGGGTCATGTGTTCTAGCCCCATCTTGGGTGTGGAGCCTACTTAAAATAAAGATTAAAAAATTTTTAGAGGTGCCTGGGTGGCTCAGTTGGTTAAACATCTGACTGCTGGTTTTGGCTCAGGTCATGACCCTGTAGTTCATGAGTTCAGGCCCTGCATGGGGCTCTGTACTGACAGTACGGAGCTTGCTTGGGATTCTCTCTCTCCCTCTCTCTCCACCCCTCCCCTCCTTGTGTTCTCTCTCTCTCTCTCAAAATAAATTAAAAAAAATGAAAGAACATGTGGTATATATATTCAATTGAATATTAACCAGTCATCAAAAAGAATGAAATATTGCCATCTGCAATGATGTGGATGGAGCTAGAACGTGTTATGTGAAGTCAGTCAGAGAAAGACAAATACCATACAATTTTACTCATATGTAGAATTTAAGAAACAAAACAGATAAACATGGGGGAGGGGAGAGGGAGGAAAACCATAAGTGACTCTTAACTACAGAGAACAAACAGCGTTGACGGATAGAGGTGGGTGGGGACGGGCTAAATGGATCATGGGTACTAGAAGGGCACAGGTTGTGATAAGCACTATGAGTTACTATGTAAGTGATGAATCACTAAATTGTACACCTCAAACTAATTTTACAAGGTATGTTAAATAATAGAATTAAGTAAAAACTTTAGGTTAAAAAAAATAAAATATAAACCTTAAGCTCTGGTTCCCAAACCCATTGTCTTCAGCTCCACGGTCTTGCGCCTCGATATGTGGTCCATGACAGGCAGGATCAGCTTTACCTGTGACTTTGTTAGAGTGCGTGTTCTGATTTAACTGCATACGGACATTTGGGAACTGCTCTACACTATAACAACAATATGAATCATAATAACATGTATTACATTATATACTTCTTTACAGCTTTAAAGTATATACACATATTACTCAACCATGGGCAAGACAAGCCTAGATGGCAAGTAAGAAGAATGTTCTAAGAGAGCAAGAGTGTATTTGGATGTCACCAGACGGTGTTCTGCTTGCAGTTTACATGACAGCGTGAACACGCTGTACTCTTGGAAGATTATGAAGGGAGTGGTCATGGACTCATGTCCCCAGAAACTACTTAGTGCTATGATATCATGGAAATTCGCTCAACTTGCCTAGGAAGGGTTGTCCAACCACATCAAAAAGCTATCTTACCAAAAATGACACTAAATGTCCTTTCTGAGACTATAATGAAAGAAACCCATTTCATGAGAGTTTCCATTTATATACAAGGAGGAATCTTGGCAAAGCAACTGTTCAGCATCAGAAAATATTTAGGACTCCAGTCTTGCCTATTGGATGCTTTAAATAACTCAAAGACCAAATTTAATTAATTTGTATCGAATGCAAAATTGGATATGGCGCTTTTATAATAAATACAAGTTAGTTAAAAAACAATGAGATAGGATAGAATTTATTTTTTTTCAATTATTTGACTTTGTCCAAATAAGAACCAGCTCATTAAAGGGAATCAATCTATCAAATTAGTAATATTGAATTTGCTACTTAAATTATTTAAAAATACATTGGTTTCTTGCACCTACCTCCTCAGCTACCTTACAAGCTTTATTCTTCATTTATTCTACAATATTCTACAAACATTTATGAACGGTCTGTTATTTGCATCTCTGAGGATGCCTAGAATGATACAGAGCTATATTAGTCACATAATAAATGCTTATTGATTCATGAATTAAAATAAAATTTATTCAGGTTCTCTGAATTAAAATTAAAATCCCTGACACAAAGAACGGGGTCTTGGTCATTGTTCTATCTCCCATACTAGAAACCTGACAGTACCTGAGTATTTACCGAATTAATGAATGAGTACAAGGTTGTAGAGAACAGGAAGTTACCATGCTCTTGAAGAGGACCGTGAAATATATTAATTCCCATGAGCAAATAATGCCCATTTAATGGCAAGAATGTGAATAGTTTATATCTTAAAATATAGATTAACAATTGGAACACATGTTCTAAATACCTTTCAGTTCAATTTAATAAAAATATCTATTATCAAAATTTTCAGTTTATATTCATTGCCTACTGGTTCATATATCTTGCGGTTCAATATTGTCTGCTAACAATCAAGCTGATACACACATTTATGTATTAGCTCCTACTTAATATTCACATTATCTAGAGCCAAAATTGACGAGAACAAAGTTCACGATAATGAAACACGCATTAATGATTTTAGTAGAATTCCTTAAAGCAGGTCCTTAACCATCAGTGCTCCACAGAAAGACAATATTTAAAAAGGGTATAGACAAAATATGGGTTTTTATTTTAACAAGTGTTTTTTAGAGTGTTAGTATAACAAGTCTCACATCCGTAAGATTTTTGTTTATGTCATTCTTAAAAAAAATAAGAAAAAGAGGAAACTAATACAGATATCCTCAGGACATGGGGAGAAATCTAGAGCCATTTATTCCTCCACTTGAGCTACTCAAAAATAGAACTTGCCAATGACAGTAAAAAATAATGGCTACCAACCAGCCATATAAAGAAAGCAGCTTCTATTGAAGAAGGCCGATGTCCTAAATATGGAATTAGATAGTAACTGTAGAACTAATTACCCTATTTATAGTCGAATGTTAAAGTTGGCAAGAGGATCAAAAGATGTGATGAGAACAGAAGCAACCTGGAGTCCTAGTATTTCAAAAACTTAAAATGTGGGAAAGGAGAAAACCAAAATAAATGCAGAATGCAAGGAATTGCATACGTAATCAACATTCCCCCAAGCCTGTGGAATTGTACATTAAATATAAACAAATTTCATCTTTTGTCAACTTTAAATCTTTGGAATGATTTCAGGAGCCAAAATTCAACTTGGAATATTTTCCTTCACTCCTGTGGTGATTCTTTTTCTTCAGGATGTTCTTTTAGGTTTCCTTGGCTGACACCCCTCTCCTTGCCAACTACTGTAAGGGTCTTTTTAACCAGTTAAATCGGGACAGACAGCACAATACACAGATAAGAAAGAACTGGCGACATTTATTTATTTATTTTTTATTAGGCATGCAAGTTTTTAAAACCTGAATTTTTAAAAATCCTTCAAACAGCATGCAGGTATCTGCAAATGATAAACTATTTAATATAGCATATATTACGTATCGTGCTTTCAAAAGAATTCTGAGAACAATATGGGCTCATATGTTCAACCTTTCACAGATTCCCAAAACTTTTCAATGAAGTCAGAGATTAACCAGAGTAGTGGTGGCTGGGTGGCTCAATTGGGTAAGCATCCAAATCTTGATTTCAGGTCAGGTTATGATCTCTCGGTTTGTGAGTTCAAGCCCCGCATCAGGCTCTGTGCTAAGAGTGTGGAGCCTGTTTGGGATTCTCCCTCTCCCTCTCCCTCTGCCCCTCTCCCACTTGTGTGCGTGTACTCTCTATCCCTTCCCCCGCCCCACATTAAAATAAACTTAAAAGAAAAAGAAATTAACTAGGGTAGCACAAGGCAATGAGTGTTTTTTTTCCTTATGTGGACTTACTGATAATTTCTGAGAGTGTATTGGTTTTTTTTTTTAAATTATTATTGGCTTTTTTTACTGTGTGTAAAAGACACCATGAAAACTTAAATAGTTGATTGGCTCAAAGTTTGTCAACGTTATTGATGTGGGCTGTTTTCCTTTGGAAGGAGTATGTTAGAATTTCCATTTTTATTTTTGACAAAATATTATTTTTGGGCTCTTACAGTTATCTTGACAATTTAAATTTCTTTATAAGGTAAAAAAAAGCAAAGACAAATTCTGCAGCTAAGGGCGTATAAGATATTGTCTCATTTATATTCTAGCTTAGGTTATTTTCATTCAGCTAAAATTGAATATATCCATCAGGTGTACCACATAGTATACCTGTGATTGCTAAATTCTATTGGTTTTATGGTTCCATTTGGATTAGTAAGCACAACTCTCTGGATTTTTAAGGGTAGGGGGTGATGGAGAGAGGTGCCTACAAGTTATTAGATATATTTTAGTGGGTCCAGTGATCCTTACTTCTAAAATGAAAATTTTCCTAATACTCAGAACCCAGTGGTTACCTAAAAACTATAGCCATTCCTTGAAAAATACAGACCTGGGGCGCCTGGGTGGCTCAGTCGGTTGAGCGTCCCACTTCGCTCAGGTCACGATCTCACGGTCCGTGAGTTCGAGCCCCGCATCAGGCTCTGTGCCGACAGCTCAGAGCCTGGAGCCTGCTTCAGATTCTGTGTCTCCCTCTCTCTCTGGCCCTCCCCCCATTCATGCTCTGTCTCTCTCTGTCTCAAAAATAAATAAATGTTAAAAAAAAAAAAAGAAAAATACAGACCTTTCAACCGAAAATTAAGTATCACCTTGACATTTTAAATTTGCTGGGTGGACTAAGGAATTGTAAAGTTGACCACTTCTGAGAAATAATCAAAGGGCAGTGTTTGAATGGTGATATTAATTTGCCGAAGACCCTAAAATACCATCCCTTCTATACTAAGACCTGATGTAAGTTAGAGCATCATCGCAATCACATTGCATTACAACTGATATTAATAGCCAGACTGCAAAATTTTCCTAAACTCTTTGACCTTCAATGAATATCCGTTTTAAAAGATAATGTCTTTAATAAGTAAATTTGAATTGAATTTTAGGAGTAAGTTGTCAAGCTTGGTCAACACATTTTGACTGTACAATCACATCTAAATAGTAGACAGTTATAAGAAGCCATGTGTTAACCTTTCTACTTGGATATTAATCTAAATAGTTCGCTAGAAGCCTTTGAGCAGCCTACTCATAAGTGTGATATAGAAGTCTCAGAGTTGGGAACATGCTGATCAGGAAATAGAGACTCGTGTTTGATGCTAACATCTAATTATTAAGATCAGCTGGGCTCATGAAATAATATTGTAGGTAGTATAAGTTGCAATTAAGTATTTTGCCAAAGACATTTGCAACTTAAAAAATTTAAAAAGTTTTTTTAATACACAAAGTATATAGAATATTATAAATAACTATGTACTGATCACCTAGACTGAAAAACTAAGTATTAAAAACTCTTTGCCTTTGTTACAGATATTTTTTTAAACAACAAAGCTTTAACACTATAGATATATTGAAGTCTCCTTTGTTCCCCTAATCAGTCCTATTGTCTCCTTCTTGCTCCTTAGAACACACTGCAAATAAAGATTTAATGTACGTTTTTCCAGTTCATGTTGTTAATGTTCTATAAATCAATCTCAATCTTTCTCTCTCTCATTGCCATGTGATTTTAAAAATATGCACATACACATACATATATTCTGTAGGTCTGCACACATTATGCAAGTTGTGTTTCCTCCCCATCTGTCCTTTTGCTTAAGCATTAAAAAAAAGATACATTTGTTAAAAAGAGCTCAATTTATATCCATTTTCCTATCGATATTCGTATTGGTTTTTATGCATTTGTTTTATATAGCTGTTTCTTTTGGCTAATAACAAAATTGCTGCAATGAACGTCATTGAATTAAGTCTCTTGACACACAAATGCAAGAGTTTTTCTACACACTTACATTCGGAATTTTACGCCATGATCCCCAGTAAGAAGCATGTATATATGCATAAACATAAATATCTATATACATGTGTATATGTATTTTCCCTTCTTCAAAATTCTAAATGTCTTTACTATGATTTTAGATAAGTAGAATTAAAAACGAACTAATTCTAAGCTCTAAATCATCCTATTTTATTTCTCTGTCCTCACTCTGAACTAGGATCTCAAAACCAGAGTATACCAATAGAACCAGATAAATAATCTAAGAGCTAGTTAAATTAAATCTCAAAATCAATTGGTATTTTCAGATTTTTTTTTCTTTTTAGCTAAGAAAAACACAAAAATACAAGGGGGCAAAAAGGCCAGTCTTCCCAGAGACCATTGTACCTAAGCACAATCTATTTGATTATATCAATTCTGTATTATAGAAAGTGCCAGAAAGAGCTGATTACCTCTCTTTTATATTCTTCCTATCACAAGTTCCTAGGAAAACAGGGACTGTTGCTTTTCAATATAGCAAGTGACAAAAGTCACAAAAGTACTAAAACAGTAGGGGATGCAGAGATGTTCTAAAGAGCAAGGATGTTTTGGTAAAATTGATTGTTTTTTTCTGTGTGATTTCTTTTGAAAAACTGCTTTAAAAATGTCCCCAACCTACTGTATTACTAGACTACCATTTTTCTAGTTTCTAAAAAATAATTTGGAATTAGACATTAAAGTAATAAAGTTACTTTCTTATCCTCATATATAGTCAACCTCAAATTTCTGTTTTCTTTATTTTTCTTTATTTTTCCTTTTTACCTTTAGTTCCTTAAAATCCCTCAGCAAGGTCCACAAAAAGAAGCTCAAAAATTAACTACTCATTTTACCTCTTTCATATTTGCCCAAATTCAAGATAAAATGTGCCATCAGGGGTTAAGCTCCAGAGAAAGGCAAAATGCAAATTATCTTACTTTTGACTCTACTACTGTCTTGATTTATGAGTTTCAGAGAGAGTCATTTACCACTGCTACACCTCACCAGGATAAGGGAAATTGGATAGCACTACCAGAATTTGGGTGAAAATTGTATTTGTGAGTTTCTCAACTATCCATCGTTTGAATTATCCAAATAACAGCTTCAAAGTCCCCATCACTTTCTAGGTATAGATGAAACTCAAATCCTTAACAATAAGAGCAGAGCAGTGCTTTTCAATTCTCTCTGCCAAAGGACCAGCTTTCCCCACATCAATCAGAGGCTAAAACTCTTATAAAATATAATGGAATGAATTATCAGAAAAAATTAAAAATATACAAAATATAAGTCATCATTCTTTACTGGCTCCAACAGATGCAAAATTGCCCTAGGCTTCTATAAAAACTTTTAAATGCTGCTCACTCTCAATTTCTGTACTTCTCACAGACCAGTAAACAGTTTTTGGACCAGGATGGGTCTGAGAACCACAATCTGAGAAGCACTGAGTCATGAAACAATTGCCTTGCTGGCAAAAAGTTCTCATTCCTTTGACTAAGAGTAATGAGAAACAGCATCCACGTCGTTCTTTACACTGGTGATGAGGGGGGATGTGTGAAGAGACAACTTGGCTCAAAAGATAGTCTGAAAAGACTGCACCTGTACTGAACTGTGAAAATGGATTTTCCCACCAATTTTGACCACAGGGTAGAATACAGTGACTCTTAACATTTAAGGGGCAAAGGAATCACTTTGGGGAGAGTGTAAATAATGCTCATTAGGGTCCCAACACCAGAACCTCTGTTACAATAGACTTCCTTAATGTCTACTATTTCTATATTATTTTCAATTTTAACACCTTTAGACCCTCGAATGAGGTCAACATGATTATTCTAGTTTCACAGATGAGAAAATCTGGACTCAAAGTTTCACAAAAAGTAAGGTATTAAACATAGAACTCAAACCTTTTAGATTCTTGGTATTTTTTTTCCTTATGTGTGAAGATGGATTTTTGAGTCTTAAGAAGCCTAAATTATTGTTGGAGTAGGAGTGAATTTTTTAAAATTTATTGCCATTGAAAGTTGTTTATCCCCTAACAATGATTGCCCATCTACAACATAAATGTTTGTGAGGGTGACATAATATAAAGCCCACATTTATGCTCTAAATGCTCTTTTCCATACTTACCCAATCATGGCCAGATTGTTGCGCAAGAAATAACTTACTGTCTGGGAATTAAGTCTTCTAAGGAGTTACAGATTACTTAATTAATAAACTAATACAGAACCAATGCTCTGGCAGCTGACTGAAGAAACTACAACTGTTTTCAGGAAAGAGATCGGTTAGCTTTGTTATAGATGAAATCACACTGGACTTGGATCACTGAACCTAAATCTGGCCATGATTTGGTCACTATTTGCGTGATTTGGGGTAAACTATTTTATCTCTCACCTATAGGTTTCCTTACCTATGTTATTCAGATAATAGCTATAACATCCAAGACTCTTGCGAAATTATATTGTTAAAAAGGTCGGTGTAAAATTGCCTTCCTTAAGAGCCCTTGTCACTCAGTTCATGATCAATACATACTTTTTATTTAAAGAAAAACCAATATATTGTGAATTATATTTTTCCTTTGTTTACAGGAGTTCCAGGGAGCCTGAACTGGCTCCTAAAAGAAAACTTCCCTACAGTGTAGATGACCTATGGTGTAGGGACTCTCTTTGCCCCAGGGGAAGACCGACTTACAACCACTGCAGAGAGTCAAGTTAAAAGATAGACTGTAAGTTGTCAGAAACCCTATAGTAAAGAGTCTGGCAAGTGAGAGTGGTAAATCAGATGGCTCTAAGAATCTTTTCTTGCCAGGGCCGCCATAATAAAATACCACATACTAGGTGGCTTATATAACAGAAATGTATTACCTCACAGTTCTGGAGGTCAGAAGTCCAAAATCAAAGTGTCAATGTTCGGGCTGTGAGGGAAGGATCTGTTGTAGACCTGTCTTCTTGGCCTGTTGATGGTGTTCACCCTGTGTCTCTGGACATGTATCTCTGTGTCCAAATTTCCACTTATAAGAATACCAGTTACAGTGGGTTAGGGCTCACTCTAATGATCTAATGATCTTGTTTTAACTAATTACATCTTCAATGTCATCTTCAGTGACCCTACTTACAAATATGATCACATTCAAAGGTACTATGTGTTATGAATTTTGGGGGGACCCAATTCAAACCATAACATGATTTAGTGATTAGCATCTTCATGAAACAGAAGTCATGAGTCTCAAATTTTTCTGCCACTTACTACCCAAGAAGCTGGAAGTCCCTCAATTATTTTAGGCTTATCTGTAAAATAAATGAGTTGGAGTAGAAAGAAATTGACTCTAAAAAGTTTATTTCATTTCTGAAATGTCTGTATCTCAGTGTGGAGCAGGGATCTCCGAAAGAGCTGCTGGATCCCATAAACTCAGAGCTTAGACAGGCTCTTATCTGGGTCCTCCTCTTTACCTAGAATCACAGTTAGTAAGACATTCAGACTAGGAAACAGGTCAAATATGTTCTTTGCAAGAGCAAAGTGTCAGTCTGTTATGATTAGATTGACTGATAAAGGAAAATAAGCAAGCATATGGTGTATATTAAGCCACATCTTTAATGTCTACCTCTGGAAAAATAGAAATAAAAATATTTGACCACCTTGATTGTCACTTAAGAGAGGAGAACTGAGCGGCAAGGGAAGAACAGTCAGGGAAACCTTTTTGCTCTTTTTACATCTTGAATCACAGGAGAATGCGTTACCTGTTCAAAGAGTAAGCAAGGATTAAAAGAGGAAACTATTTGTGTATTGTGTATTTGTTTATTAGCCTTTTATTTTCAAGCCGAGATACTCATATTTAAGTCATTTTGCGTTTTGGAGTTTTATAAGTAGGCTTGACTTTTACAGCTTTTGGCTTCACAGGAAGCTAGAGGGTTTGGCAAATAAGCTTCTGTATTTCAGTGTGAAAACATAAAATGAAAGACCTCACAAGTAGATGTTTCTTAAGAAGCTTTTGCTATACAAATATGACACAGTTAATGCACAGAACTAGCTAGCAATCTGCTATCTCTGTCTTCAAAGGACAAAGAACTTAGCAATCAATACTATATTTACTATGTCATTATTCACCTGAAAAATTTCCACATCCTCTATCAATTGTGACTAAGAAAGACAGTCTTATTTTCTTCTACTCATAATTTCCAGTTGGCTGCCTACCTATTTTAGGGATGGCAGCAATTGTAGACATTTAGTAAGAGCAGTTACTAACATATAAACTGGATTTAATTAATATCTCTAAAAAACAAACACAAGTGTGGTTAACTATTGTTTCTCTAAGTGCTACACTTGCTGAGTGATGGGAGGCACCTCCATATCTGGAACAAAATACAGAGCCACAGAGGAAAGTGACAGTAAGGAATAATTTTTGAAAGGAAAGTAGGCAACGTGTGCCATTACACATGGTAGTGTTTCCATTTTAAAGATGGAGGAAATGAAGATCTTGAAGGGTATATATCTGAAGATAACAAAAACTTCAATCTGACATTTCTTCTTTAGGTTTCTGTATTTTTGTCATTCACCTATTATGATATTATAAATGCATAGGTAAGCCACAGCTGTAGAATATGTGTTATACACACTTAATGAAGTCCTTTTAGAGTCATAAAGTGCCTCACCAATATTTTATGGTAAAAGTCCTTTTGGAGTCATATGAAACAGTTGAGGAATATCATAAAAGACTAGTTTTAGAGGACATTCTATAAACAACCACTGTGATTTTAACATCACTGTTCTTCCATATAACCAGAGTAAATAAACACATGAGCCAACATAAAATTATGGATGAAAATTAAGGGGATGGTTTGATGCTATGCATGCTTATGTTTCCTAATAATCCCTTAAATTAATAACATTGGTTAAATGGAAATAATCTAGTGTATGAAAACAGTGAGTACTTAGATTTTCTGTTCTGTTTCTTATGGTACAACTATAATGGCTATTTCTCTTCTATTATCTATCATGCATTTTCTCTGTCATCTATTTATCTATCTATTCATCCATCCATCCATCCATCCATCCATCCATCCATCCATCCATCCATGCATCCATCCACAATTCCAGAATTGTGTGTTGAGTCTTTGCAATGTTCCAGGCTCTGTACTATGATAACGTTACCAAACAAGATAAACATGGAACTGATCTCAGTTCCCAAATTAAACCTTAATGTTTTCCATATAGCTTTCCTTGGCCACCTCCAAGTGACTTCAACTTCCCTTGAATTCAGGGAGCATTTACATTCAAAGGATTTTATTTAAGCATTTAGTTACAGAATCCTTTACAGAATGACTTAAGTAATGCACCACAGTTTTCAACAAGTGAAGCAAACTGTATAGATAAGGTTACTGCTTGCATAAACTCTACTGTCTAATGTAGTGTTTTAAAATCTAAATGTTTACCAGTAGCTGATAGAAGACTGTTTTAAGAAGTAACTAATCAACTTACGTCAATACTATAGACACAAGGACCATTCCTCCTCTTCCACCTGCCCCTTCACTCCCTCCACTTCCTCTCCTCCCCCTCTCCTCTTTCTTCTTTTACCTTCTCTTCCTCCTCCTTATTTTTGCATTTTTATTATCTGCTACAGTGTCAGACATATAGTCAGTGCTTAGTAAATGTCCAACAAGCAAATCATTGCGTAAGAGATGAATTGCTTCTTCTTCCTCCAATACTTCAAACTTCCCTAATACCCCAGCACACAAACACCAGAAAATAAGTTCCACAATGACAGAAATTTAGCCTGTTAGTTTTACTGCTGAATCTGAAGGGCCTAGCCCATGATTGGTCCTCAGTAAACTTTAGTGAATGAATGAAGAAATACACTCCAGGAGTGTAAGAACTGTCCAGTGTATTTAATCATTTCCCTGGCTTCCCCTCCCCTTCCCTACTCACATATGTTCAAAATCTGAGGTCCCAACCCGGAACTACTAAATCAGAACCTGTATTTTAAAATGATTCCCCCAGTGATTCACATGTACCGTAAAGTAGGAGAAATGCTGTTATAAATCACATCCATTTCACTTTCCTGTCCCCCTCCCCACCAGTGATAACACTTCTGAACTCCAACTAACACCACACTCAAGTGTCTAGGGTAGTTGTTTTTGAGAAGTAGGAAGAATCAGCACAGAGTTGGATGGTAAGATTTGATCTCTCTTTACCTCGCTCCTCCTCTCTGCTTGGCTCCCTCTCCCATAATGAAATCATATCACACAGAGGAGGAACACAGAGTCAACATTTCTATACTAATTTACATGTTTTGAATGTGAAAGAATATGGGCCACCTGGCTGGCTCAGTAGGGAGAGCATGTGGCTCTTGACCTAGGGGGTCATGAGTTTGAGCCCCATATTGGATGTAGAGATTACTGAAAAACAACAACAACAACAACAAAAGAATATTAGCCCAAGCTAACTGAAAACAAAATAGTTACTCCTCTTTATTTGCCCACCTTTATGTCTTTTGGCCCTCTATGTGACCTTACTCTCTTCCATGCACCTCCTGGAAGACCTCAATATTTACTGAGAGTCTGGTACTTGCAGGTGAATCATGTCAGTTTACCCATTTAATCTTTATGCCAATAGGAAACACAGCCATGGAAGGGGAGCACAGGGCTAGGTTTATAGTCAGTCCCCAGTAACACATCCCCCCAAAGCTACACAGTTTCAACAACACGTTGAAGGTTCATTATTGCTAAACCACTGATCAGTGTATGAAGAAAATACATTAAAGAAAAGGAAAAGGGGCAACTCTGAGACTGAGAAAACTGTTAAGGAATATAGGCATTTTTAAATGATCAGCTCTCATTTTAAACAACATCCCAAGTAATGGAAGCCACTTCTCAGCATCAATCTCCAGCATTTTAACAGTCAGCTATCCCTCAAACCTAAGAGAAATTTAGTCATTCTCATTTTACAGAACAGGACATGGAGGCTCCAAAGGATTTAGCTTCTTGCCCATGATTGCAGACATGCTCCAGTTTTCTGATGATGCATAAATCTTTCCATTCTGCCATCATGTCAAGTCTGCTGGCAATTCAGCACTGCCTTCTCCCCTCTGTGCTCCCTCTTACAGCACAAGGACTGGAAACCTGAAGGTTACATTCCCACAGGTGTCTGCCAGCAGTATTCAGGCATGGATCTCACTAAAGAGAGGCGTTTCATGGCATCTGGATGAAAGTAACTGGGATTACTGGGCATCTTGTATTTCTGCAACTTCCTGATTCCATGAAAGGAAGCAGAGAAATTGAGAGCCAACAACAGCCTTCCCTGACCTTTGTTTTACTGCCCACCACCTACAAAGGCTTTGTTATCATCTAAATCCTTCTATTAAGTCCCTTCCTGTTTGCATGCCTAGAATAGTTTCTATTTTTCTCACCAAACCCTCACTACGCCAACCACACAGTCTTCCTTCCACTCCTGTTCCCATCCTGCCCTTGCACTCTATACACTTAGACAAATATTTACTTGCTTAACATCCTTTATACATTGAATTATTTCATGGCAGAGGTCATAACATAATTTTTGTTATCCCTATTCCCGCCACATAATAGATGCTTAATAAATAGCAGTTGAGGGGCGCCTGGGTGGCGCAGTCGGTTAAGCGTCCGACTTCAGCCAGGTCACGATCTCGCGGTCCGTGAGTTCGAGCCCCGCGTCGGGCTCTGGGCTGATGGCTCAGAGCCTGGAGCCTGTTTCCGATTCTGTGTCTCCCTCTCTCTCTGCCCCTCCCCCGTTCATGCTCTGTCTCTCTCTGTCCCCCAAAAAATAAATAAACGTTGAAAAAAAATTTTTTTAAAAAAACAAAAAAAAATAGCAGTTGATAGAATGAACCAAGCTCATACCACTTTCTAATATTTCTTTTCCTAAACATCACCTACCTACTTCTGGGATTGGTTCCTTTCAAGAAATGCTGATGCAGAATACTATCATTGGGATCAGAATGGTCCTAAGCACTGAGACTCCAACGTCTTAAGGGACTGAGGGGCAGTACAGGGGGTACATGAGGAAAATTCAAGGAAAGCTTTCTCTTGTCTCAAAGCTACTGGAACATCCATGATAAAACATCCATGATAAAACAGGTCAAGAGAACAGTTTCTGTTGCTATTCTTCAAAAGTTGGCTCTGAGTAGACCAAGGGATCCTAATGGTTTTATTGAATGGCCTCTTCTATATCCATATCTAAGATCAAATTCTACACCTGTTTTCCTTTCCTTTTTAACTGTGCATAGTTTTACAGATGTTTCATTATTCTTCTCGGCTAATGTCCAAACCCAGTGGCTTATGCTCTTGTGAAGGATGATAATCAGAGATATCCATTTATGCTTTCCTGATTTTATTTCACAAATTTTTTTCTTTCCCCATTCTGCCCCACCCTACTCCCAATAGACAGATAATTCCATACACATATCCTAAATAGAGGAATATAACAGGCAGTCAGTCTGTGATTCTTAGGAACTTGTTTTGAGAAGGTCAGATGTGGGAAGGTTGTTGGGTGGCAGATGGTTCATCATTTTCTTGGCAAAGAGATAAGAGTAATTTGGCACATTTAGGCAGAAGGGACCACCAACAGCCATGCAAAGTTTGTGTGTCCAAAGTTGGAAGGTGGGGGCCTAAACAGCCATGCTAACCAGGTGCTGACCATCTATAAATGCCTATGTGGATAAAGAGCTTAGTGAACAGAGGTAGTTTCCCACCAAGGGCTGGATGGATATCCTGTTACATTCCAGAACCACAGCACACCCTGAAACAGAATTAAATTGCATTTCCCTTCATTATAAAATGGGCTTTTGATTCAGGAATAAAATCAATTTACTGCATAAAAAAATTATGCTTCATACACCCTGAATTCATGGACTGAGATTCATACCTGCTACAAAATCAAGAAGTCAGGCTATTAGTTATAGAAGTGCTCTATACTAACTCTGAGTCCAAAGCCACCTGATTATGGGCTTTGCAACCATTCTCCTCAGTATGAAGCAAGGAGTGGCTTAATCCTTGCTTGGCTGCTGCTTGACTAGCACTGAAAGGAAATAACTTAAGGTGTGCAGCAACAGAGGGTCCCCTTAAATGGAGCAAATACAAACATAAGTCAAAATTCATCATAGAGGAAAAAGAATCAAGCCAAACTTTTGCAATCAGTCAATGAACTGCCACATTCAAACCAACAAGAGTTTACAGGCTATGTATGAACATACTACGTATCACTCAAATAGTGCTTGCTGTGGGTCGAGTGGTGTTCTCCATTATTTAACCCACACAAGCATTACCACATGCCTAAGAAGTAGGTTAATTTTTAATCCTATTTTACAGATGAAGATATTGAGATATATGGGGTTGTGTCACTTACCCAAGGTTGTATTGATGGTTAAGTAGCAACTTTGAGATTTGAATGCAGTCAGTCTAGTTGCAGGGTCCAGTTTGATCATCATATAATGCCTCCTTTGCCACAAAAACTCAAATATTTGAATGAAATAATCCCCAAAGGAAGAGAGTAGTAGGTCCACTCTCTTTAAAGAGGAGGAAGTAGTCAAGAGGATAAAGAGACTGCTCAGTGTCTAATAGCTGAGCATATCACTCATATTTTTTTATGACAAACAATACTTACATCCATCAAATTAATCATTTTGCTTTTAATGTTTCTCAACTGGCAAATCGCAAGTTTAAAGCCCAGTTTTTTACAGCCTTCCAGGAACTTCGCCTCAACTGCTCTAAAGCTGACATGAGACCGAACTGACAGGATGCCAAGTGGTCTCAGAGGCCAGGTAAAGCACCTTGATGGATCATCTCCGGGTATCTGGGAAGCAAGACTATGCCAGGAAGCCACTTAACAGAGGAGCAGAGAAAGGGAACCCAGGGGACTTCTGTGTGGTCACTTAAAAAACCAGAGAATTTGATGCTGAGCAATTTTTTTCTCTAGTATTCTTAAAACGCCTTGGATTAGAAACCTCTACTTTGGAAACATGATCTTTATGCAGTTCCGTTTATGCTCCATCAATTTCAAAGTAAGATTTCCATGGAAAATCCCTCACCCCTAAAAGAACAAAGTGATCATGCTGATTGTCCCCTGCCCTTTAGCAAGGACTAGCATACAACTATACCTTCTCACTGGCATGACCAAAGTCCCCCCGATGAAGTATTATTAAAGAAAACAAGACCCACTTGTGTCTCTTGAAAGAGAATCATCTAATTGTGGGAAAGTTTTTAAAATTTCATCATGGGAACAAGATGTTACAACAAGAAATCTGTATTATTTAGGTCACTGGGCATTCAGTGACCTCCCATCTTAATCCTCTTTGCTTTGGTTGTGTTGACACATCCCGTCATTGTCATTGATAAGCTCAAACCTGCATTATGACAAACTGCTGAAATCTGAATCAGATGACATTAGGGGGAAAAAAAAGTCACTTTCTGGTTTCTAACCTTTTCAACCCTTATTTCTATTTTCATCATCACAATACTCTCTCACGGCTTGTACAAAAAGAGATGATGATGAATATGAGAAATCTGTCAACTTATAAAGACATGCTAAGAGTGAAAATAGAAGCAAGTAAGTCATTGAGTTTGTTGAGAAGGCCACTGGCAAAGTCCAAAACATAAAGCAATTTAAGAAAGACTTAACTGAGCAACTGTGACAAGGCAGGAAGGAAAAAGCACACACACAAAAACCAAAAAACTCCCACTACCAGAACACTGAGTTGTTTTAAGGAGGAAAAAAGTGCTCTTCAAATGGAATGTATCATTATTGTGATTATCAGGGTCCTCTTTATTAAATCAGAAAAGTGGCAACAGATTTGAAAATTAAAGTGCAGGATCCAGATAGAAGGAATATGTTTATGTTTTTAGACATCTACTTGAATTATAATGTTCTCTATAACAAATTCATTAGGTTTTCATTTAGATAAACGCCAACAAAATAATGGAATTGTCAGTGTTACCCAGAAAGACACTAAAGGGGAGACATGAACTCAAGACCAATGCAATCAGATTAAACCTCTTTTTTTTTTTATATTTTTTTAAACATTTATTCATCTTTGAGAGACAGAGAGTGCATGAGTGGGGGAGGAGCAGAGAGAGAGAGGGAGACACAGAATCTGAAGCAGGCTCCAGGCTCTGAGCAGTCAGCACAGAGCCCGATGAGGGACCCGAACTCACCGGCTGCGAGATCATGACCTGAGCCGAAGTCGGACGCTTAACCGACTGAGCCACCCAGGCGCCCCAGATTAAACCTCTTTTAATTTTCCCTTGAAGGAGCCTGGTTCTGGAGACCTTACGTAACCAGGCAGCCAGCTACTTAGTGGCTTTCATATAATTCACTTTATCTGTTGTTGATACAGTAAGACAAAAGTAGTGACTGACTCACCCCTGGCAAATCAAGACCAGTCTTATGGCTATTGGGTCAACTTCTCCCCTTTCTGTTCTGCACTGAAGTTACAACCTTGTGGCCAAATGAATTTATTGTTCATAACAAATCCCAAAGGCTCAGCTATAAAAAGGAACCCCATAGCTTCCAATATTGTATTGAAACGACACTGCAGCAAACTCTCCTTTGAGAAGTAACACAATAACGTATATGAGCATTCGCTCAAAAAAATAAAATAACCCTCTCAAAAAAGAAAACCAACGACAACAAAAAACGTACCCCAGGCACTTACCACGGTGTCATATGCAAATTTGACCTTGAGACTTACCGCATTAAAATTGGGGAAGAGGTTGACCGCAGCAGTGTCCAGAGGAAAGGGAAGAAAGGGTTTGATATCCAGCGAAGGTTGCAGAGGAGGGGCTGGTGGACGGACCAGGGCTGGGAGAGCAGGGCTCTGGCATGTACCACCTGCAGAGAGGAGAGCAAAGGGAGCCATCAGGGACATGATGCACGTTAAAAAAAACAACAAAAAACAAAACACGTTGAGGCGTCCTTTGAGCCCAAAAGGCCGGCTTTGTGGGTTGGTGGAGAAAACAGGCCATGGAGTGTAGTGACCTCAACTGGAAACCGGCCAATGAGCAGATCTGCCATTAGGCAGAGGGAGCCAGCCGAGCTTCTCCCTTCCCCTCCTCAGATATATAACTACATGGTTGTGTAGGTAACAGTTACCCTTTCAGGGGCGCCTGGGTGGCACAGTCGGTTAAGCGTCCGACTTCAGCCAGGTCACCATCTCGCGGTCCGCGAGTTCGAGCCCCGCGTCGGGCTCTGCGCTGATGGCTCGGAGCCTGGAGCCTGTTTCCGATTCTGTGTCTCCCTCTCTCTCTGCCCCTCCCCCGTTCATGCTCTGTCTCTCTCTGTTGCAAAAATAAATAAACGTTGAAAAACAGTTACCCTTTCAAACATTTCATGCTCCCCAATCTATCCTTCCTTTCCTGCCTAAAGCTCTGGGTTGAATCATCAACAAACCCTTCACTGAAATCCCTTGATTCAGAAGGAACACTCTCCACCACACTGCCCTCTCTCTTTGAAAACTAGCTTCTGCTCAGAATATGCATCGATTCTAAGCGATTATTTTACAGAACTGCTCTTTTCCAGCATGTCCAAAACTCTGGCAGCAAGATAACATGAACTTGGCATGGAAAAGAAACTTAACCACAAAGACAGGCAGCCATACCTTCCTGCCCTGGCAACTGGAAGATTAAAACAAGTGAACCCAGCTACAAACCAAGCAGTCCCTGAACTGCTGAGCACCCCGCAGCTTTGAGCATTCAAGGACTACCTGCCTCCTTCCCAGTCGTGAGTAGGTGGAATTTAGAAGGCCACCAATGAGCAAGCAGTGGGAATATCATGCCAACAAAGACACCCTTTGCATACTGGTAGGCAACCAGCTGTTTGCAAAGGAGCACCTTCACCCCTCTCCCCCACTCCCCGTGAGAGGACTCCGTGCACTCAGAAGCTGGAGGGAAAGAAGCACATCCCAGTGTTCAGTCTCCCATATTTTGGTAACATTCCAAAACATCAATTTGCTGTTAATTAAAGGCTGTTTGAATCCTAGGAAACCGTTAAAATATGCCAGCATTCTTCTAATCTGAGAGGCAAGCAACAGACTGTAAAAACCTGCTGGTGAAAATCCAAGAAGCATTAGGAAAACAAAATACAGTGGGAGTTTTCCTTTCTCACGGAAAAGAACTCTAAGAGACAGATGAGACAAGAGAGGCCCATGTCTGCACCACTTTCTTGCCTGCCATTTTGTTTTCAAAACAAAGTAGAGTGAGACCCATAGGAATAACCTTTAAAAATCTCACAATCGGGGCGCCTGGGTGGCTCAGCCCATTAAGCCCCACCTTCAGCTCAGGTCATGATCGATCTCACAGTTCGTGAGTTCAAGCCCCACATCGGGCTCTGGGCTGACAGCTCAGAGCCTTGAGCCTGCTTCGGATTCTGTGTCTCCCTCTCTCTCCGCCCCACCCTGCTCATGCTCTGTCTCTCTCTCTCTGTCTCAAACATAAATAAACTTAAAATAGAAAAAAAAATTTTTTTTTTAATCTCACAATTAACTCTCTGGTCAGCTGGACGCCGAGCATCATTCTGTCCTCAATCAGTTACTGAACACAAAGTAAACATTCTAAAAATGATTCCCTGATGGCAAATCTAACCCTACTAGACCAGTGGATGACTTAATAACAAGGCGGGTGACTTAATACCTACAACAGAAGCCATCAGCACAAGATTTAATTAACCATACCGAAAAACCATTTACTCTCCTGTTTCCAGGTATAAAACCAGCTGGAGCCAAATTAACAAAACCAGTATTTTTTCCCACTCTTTTTCACTTCCCTCTTAAAATATTGCTTAACAACAGCAAGGCCAAACACAGCAAGTTTGAATCAGCAAACCAATTAAAATAAAAAGTAGTACAAGCCAGAAAATAGAGGGCAGATGTTGAAACAAACACAGATAAAAGCAAAAAAATAACAAGTCCACAGTCACCAAAGCACAACATAAACTTGTTTTCTTGTCCACCTGTTAGTATTCTGAGTGCAGGTGTCTAAACTTTCTTACAACACCCATAAAACTTTGGTGATAGGTCTGCCTTGAGTGTAGTATTGCTAAGAATTTCTCTTTCGATAAAAAGTTAAAGAACCAAAATAAATTTTTGGTCAGCACGTCTTCAGAAAACTCAAAGTAAAATATGCCTTGGTGGGTATCAGTGACATGGTTTAACAAGTCCACAAATAGTAGTGAGCTTTAATAAATAACTTCATGTGATTTTTATCTGAGTGACACATCATGCTTTGCAAAAGGTATTCATCTACATCCATCACCGTGCTTGAGCTTAAAAATATCAGAAATTAGGTAAGGACTAACATAATATCATAGAGGGAAAAAAAATAAGTTGGAAAACTCCTTAGCTGTTAATGTAGCTTCCATCAAAACATTCCATTCTTATAATTACTAGAATGCAATTCAGCAGGAACATATTTTGTAATTATTTCATTATAAGTCCCCCTCTAGTTCAAGATATCCAAAAATGTTAAAGAGACAGTTGAAGCTTATTTATTTTATCCAGCACAGTCCGAGGCACATAGTTGGTTGATTGCTTGGTAAAGTTAATTCCTAACTCTCTTCCCCCAAGATGCGTATTTCATTTACACTTAAGAGGAATGATTCAAGACCTTCTCTTAATGCTGCCACTGGGTTTTCCTTAGTAGGGGATACAAAATATCAAGGAAGAGTCATAACATGTAGGGAACCTAGGCAAACTATTTAAGTCCATCTCTTCCTACCTGTTTTAATAAACCAAGACAACGGTTGGAAAGCAGAGGACATGTCAGTGCATACTTGTGGCTAGTGGCTATGCAAACGCAGGTGTAGTGGATGCTGTGGTGTGCCTCCACACCCCCTTCCCCAGCTCCTGGGAGAGCTGGGAGCGCTGGGAGCTGAGGACTCACACCTGAGATTCTTTACATGCAACGCCTTGGGCGCGGAGGGTGCTGCCTCACCCAAGCTCAAACTCCTCCAGAGTGCAAGGACTGATTAAAACAGGCGTCAGGCCTTCTCCCTTTTGCCTCAAGACAAGACAACTCTGAAGTTCTGCTTTCAGTTCCAGACCTCCTCATACGATCTATGATAGAAGGAGGCCTCTGTTGTGACTGCATCACAGTTCAACTTTTCCCACTGCCCAATCCTGCATGCCTCATTGCTCACAGAAGATGTTCCCCAATAAAGTCTCAGAGTCCACTTCCAGAAGAACTTGGACAGCAGGGCATAACTATTCATGAGTCTAAGTGAAATGTTGACTTGCTTTATTCTAAAATAGATTCATGCTTCTAAATCTATAGTGTTGATATTGAGGAACAAAATTGAAGATACCTCTTAAAAATGATCTGTGACTAACATTTCTTTTTTTTGTTTTAATGTTTCTTTATTTTCGAGACAGAGAGAGACAGAGCATGAACGAGGGAGGGTCAGAGAGAGTGGGAGACACAGAATCTGAAGCAGGCTCCAGGCTCCGAGCTATCAGCACAGAGCCCAATGCAGGGCTCGAATTCATGGACCTTGAGATCATGACCTGAGCCGAGGTCAGATGCTTAACCGACTGAGCCACCCAGGCACCCCTGTGACTAACATTTCTACTTTTAAAATTTGGCTAAGTCCTGAAATATTTCCTTGTACCAATCTGTACAGGCTCAGCAGCAAGAATATTATTTGCAATATCGCAAAATCAAAATCAGCAAATAAAACGTATTTCATTTGTAAAGCAGATTAAAATATTCTCCTTGAGAAGATAGCGATTTCATGTCTTCATTTTTTTAATAGAAATTATTGCATTTAGGATACAAATATATGTTTATTATTATTTTCCTTATTATGAAATTGTCTTAACAATAGTAAGCATTAAAATACCTCATGAATTTGTAGGTATTTCTGTACGTTAAAAAGAGTAGCTTCGTGGGGCCCCTGGATGGCCCAGTTGGTTAAGTGTCTGACTCTTGGTTTTGGCTCAGGTCATGATTTCAGGGTTCATGGGTTCAAGCCCAATGCTGAAAAAATCCATTTGGGATTTTTCTCTCTCCCTCTCTCTCTCTGCCCCTCCCTCTCGCTCTTGAGTGTGCTCTCTCCCTCCATCTCAAAATAAATATACTTAAAAAAAAAAAAAGAGTAGCTTTGTTGTTACTGTTTACCAACAGTGTCACTTCATTCCTTGGAATGTCACACTTCTGGAAATATTGGTACTCTTAATTTGAGGAAAGCATTTTGAAACCTCCATGAGTAGAGACTGAAAAAATGTTAAGTTCATGCCTTTTGTATTTGAAACTCTGTGTATATATGTCTAGTAACATATATATCAAAGCCTAGGAAATTTTAACATACACAGGCTTAACAAATTAAACTTAACAAATTATTCTGAATTCAGAGCAGTTAATCTCTCTATATACCAAATTTCTAATATACCATTAAAGTCAAAAAATTAAAAAAAATCATTATCAAATGTTAGACATTAAGGTATTAAGTAAATAAGATAATCATTAAAGCTGACAAAATTTCCTCTGTGCCTTTTGTATATTTATTTCTGTTAGTTTATATTTAGAATTTAGAATTGAACTATAGAGCAAACACTAAATATCACTTTGGTCTATTCACAAGACAGTTGTATATTTACAAAAGTACAAACTTGTGAATTTGAAAAAATACTAAAGTAACCTATTTGTTAATAGAGTATTTTTTAACTGAAAGGTTTGAGTTCTTTTATTTTTTTTTTAATTTTTTATTTTTTAAAATTTACACCCAAATTAGTTAGCATATAGTGCCACAATGATTTCAGGAGTAGATTCCTTAGTGCCCCTTACCCATTTAGCCCATCATCCCTCCCACAACCCCTCCAGTAACCCTCAGTTTGTTCTCCATATTTATGAGTCTCTTCTGTTATGCCCCTCCCTGTTTTTATATTATTTTTGTTTCGCTTCCCTTATGTTCCTCTGTTTTGTCTCTTAAAGTCCTCATATGAGTGAAGTCATATGATATTTGTCTTTCTCTGATTAATTTCACTTAGCATAATACCCTCCAGTTCCATCCACGTAGTTGCAAATGGCAAGATTTCATTCTTTTTGATTGCCGAGTCATACTCCATTGTATAAATATACCCCATCTTCTTTATCCATTCATTCATCGATGGACATTTGGGCTCTTTCCATACTGTGGCTATTGTTGATAGTGCTGCTATAAACATGGGGGTGGGTGCATGTGTCCCTTAGAAACAGCACATTTGTATCCTGTGGATAAATGCCTAGTAGTGCAATTGCTGGGTCGTAGGGTAGTTCTATTTTTAGTTTTTTGAGGAACCTCCATACTGTTTTCCAGAGTGGCCGCATCAGCTTGCATCCCAATCAGAGTATTTTTTTTTTTCAACGTTTATTTATTTTTGGGACAGAGAGAGACAGAGCATGAACGGGGGGAGGGGCAGAGAGAGAGGGAGACACGGAATCGGAAACAGGCTCCAGGCTCTGAGCCATCAGCCCAGAGCCTGACGTGGGGCTCGAACTCACGGACCGCGAGATCGTGACCTGGCTGAAGTCGGACACTTAACCGACTGCGCCACCCAGGCGCCCCCCAGAGTATTTTTAATAAAGATTATGTGGCAGAGTAACAGATGTGCACCTCAAATGTTTGCATTTTTGAAAATCAAATGAAAATATAAATTTGGAAATGTCTGTTTTAATAATTCATAAACAGAGGAATTCTAAGACACTGGTTGCTACTTGAAGCTTATCATATTAGAGACAACATACATACAGTGCCTAGCACAATGCCTGCCCGATATTGGTGCTCACTGGGTGAGGCATATATGTTTTAATGAACCTAATAAATTGCAAAGGAACTTTCCAAGTTCCTGAAGACACAAACCGGGTCTCTGAAAGCAGTCAATCAAGACAATTTTAAAAGCATGTTCCTATCCTTCACTTTGTTTATTTTGATCTCTGCAGAAAGAAAGTCTTCACAAAGAGGATACTTTGTCAATCAATATTCTGAAATGCTCCATCAGAGTGCTCAGTGTTCTTTCTGTAATATAACACTTTAACCTTGAACTTCTGCATTTAATCCATTCAGGGTTTATCAATCACAGATGTTCTGCCTGACAGCTTAACCTACTAGTTAATCTTTCATTTCTCCAAATGATAAAACCAAAGTTCAAAATAATCAAGGGCTGATGCTATTAAATATTCAAAATAGTGTAGGCTTCAGAACTGATTTCCTGATGGGATAATTTCTATAGTATCTATTTCCTTATTTCCTTATTATATATATGTGTATATACACACACATACATATGTATGTATATATACAAATTTAATTATATACTTTTATTTATTAAATATATGCATATTAATTTTTGTATTAAATACATAATTATATGTATGTGTATATATATACACACTTAACTATAGTATATATGTGTATATATATGTATATGTATATGTGTGTGTATATATATATATTTCAATAGTGACCTATGATTAAACTACTAAACCACTCAGAATATTCATACCTAACAGGGAAACATCAAGAGCATTTTATATAATAGCAAGTCCTAAATAGTTACTTGTGAAGCAACTACTTTCATACACATGAAACACTATTCCATCCATCGCAGGAGGGAATGGAAAGGTGCACTAGGAATTCTGGGGTCTATGTGACCGTAGGCAAGAAATTTACATCTGATCCCAAGAACATGAACTGAAACACAAATGATGGATTGTGGGCATAAAGGTAAAATTTGATTTGACACAAAACACTGGCCATGGAGTGCTGTGGTTAGTGAAATCTGCCAGCCAGGTGGGCAGGAGTGAGCAACGTAGAGAATATAATAGCTACATTTTATAAATCTATTGAGTAATTGCATGGACTAGCTCGGCTCTCCGTTAATTCCTTTAAAATGCCCAACAACAAACTGATGTTTACCAGAGGGGATGTGGGTGGGGGGAATGGGTTAAACAGGTGACGGGGATTAAGGAAGCACTTGTGATGAGCACCAGGTGTTGAATGAATTGTTGAATCACTAAATTGTACACCTGAAACTAGCATTACACTGTATGTTAACTAAGTGGAATTTAAATAAAAACTTAAAAAAATAACAATATAAAAAAAAGAATAAAATGCACAACAATTCTTCTATGTATCTATTATAATACTCAATTTACAAACTCAAAAGCCAAAAGCTCCAGGAAGCAAAGTATCTTACCTAAAGTCACACGGGTAAGAAATGGAATTTGTTGTGAGTACTAGGGACCTGAACAATTCTCAAAGCACTGATGCAAACAGCTTTTAAGTTAAAACAACCACAAAAACAAACAAAATAACAACAACAACAACAATAAAAACACTCTACAAAGTCAGTTTTGCCATATAAGGCAAGCCAGCTCCTTAGCAACTGGACGTAATGCATTAAAATGAGAAATCTTGAATTTTTTATTGCTACTCAAAAAAAAAAATCAAGCCTTTGATTTACATTCCTTGTAAAGGCTATGATAAGGGAATATTCAGTATTTATCACAGATATTTATCTACCATGGGAACATCCTGGCACTGCCCTGTATTTGAGAAAGAATCCAGAAGGCCATGCATATCATATCAAATATGTTTCAAAAGCCCTCAAGTTTGCATTCTTTAACATCTACTTGCCAAATCAGAAAAATAAATATGTTTGTTGTGTTCCTTTGTGTTACTGCCTCTCAAATACTCAAGGTTGTTGGCTGGGTAATATAATGTTGTGATGATTTTTCAACTTTCTGGCTAGAAAACTGTATGTCTACTATGTTTCCTTACACAGTGATCCCAACTCCCACTCAGTTTTGATCTTTGTTTAAATATGGTTCCCAAGTGAATGATAAAACTAGAAACTTATTTTGAAATAAAATATGAATTTAGTGTGATTTGGTCACAATTGTTCTTTTATTGCCTTCATTTCCTCCCTGTTTACACTGTTGATTTACCTACTAGGTTTTGGAAAGTTGACCCAGCACTTTCTCCCTCAGGATGAAGGTCCTCATTGGCCTAAAGTGACTTGTCCTTGGCAGGTCAATTCAAATGTTAAAAGCAAGTTCAGATCCACAAGGCAAGTGGCAGCACTAAGCCACACAGGATGGTGGCTCTCAGCTCACATCCTGTTCTTGATTGACCACAGAGAGGAATGAGGTGAGAATTGGGGTATGAGTCAGAGCGACTGGAGCATCATTCTGGAAACACTGATTCAGAAACATTAGCCCAAGTCAGTGGTCAGAACTCCATCTTTAACCATGACAGAAAACACATGTGAGCAAGCTGTATTTTCCCTTTATCAAATTCTTCATTTACTCATCTTAAGTGCGGTATTTAAGTATCCCAGTAAGCCACCTCAAAACTCGTTTTGGAAGGAACCTACAAAGGACTAGCTAACATTGTTTTCTCTGTCACTATCAGTGAACACCATGACCAAAATTAAAACCAAAAACAAAAAACAAAAAACGACAAAGTTATTATCTCATTGCCAATATCATGAGTCAAGTCTTCACTAGAAGAAAAGTTGAATCTCACATTTATTTAACTAACTTTCATGACAATTTCTGGCGCCTGGGAAACACTAGAGAAGATTTTGTTACGAATGCCAGAGTTAGGAGATTTAGACTTTTAACCCTGTATTTCAGCCCCTCTGTCAAAGGGTGCATAACTCAGGACAAGTACCTCCTCCCAAGAAGTCAAAAGATTTTGCCTGAAAAATTCCTCTCAATTCAGTACCAATTCCTCACGAGGAATTTCCCAACATTTAATTTCACAAAATAAATTATAAGTAATAATAAAGATGCTCTGGTACCAAGCTGTCCAACATGGTAGTCATTAGGGTGTATGGCTATGTTATGTTTTTATTTTTAAAATATTTATTTTGAGAGAGAGAGAAAAAGAGCATGCAAGTGGGGCGAAGGGCAGAGAGAGAGAGAGAGAGAGGGAGAGAGAGAGAGAATCCTAAGCAGGATCCATGCTCAGCACTGAGCCAGATGTGGGGCTTGATCCTATGACTGAGATCATGACCTGAGCTGAAATCAAGAATCAGATGCTCAACTGACTGAGTCACCCAGTGCTCCCTGTGTAGCTACTTTAAATTAAAAATTAGCAAAATTAAAAATTCAGTTTTCTCAGTCACACTAGCCACATCTAAACGCTCAATAGTCACATGAGGATAGAGGCTACCATGTTGTATATGGCAATTAGAAAGCATTTTTATTATCACAAAAGGTTCTATTGGCATTATAGCTACAGTGAAATGCCGGCATTTTTGAGTGATGAGTAATTTACAGATAAGTTGCCTGGTATAGTCTGTTTCAGAATGCATTGCTGATAAGAGAGAAAGTCTTGCTTTGTCCTCGTTTCTTCTCCTTCTGCAATTAGGGAGAACTTTCCAAGAGCCAAATGTGGGCACTGTCAGAAGGCAGACACTGTTGCAATCATACCAGAAAGGATTACTTGTCCACTCCTGGAGAAGACAACGGCCAATATGAATCTTCATGTGTGATCAATGATGATAGTACTCACAGGGAAACCTAATTTAAAAAAAATGTTTAATGCTGAAATCAATAGTAATGAATAATGAGTGCTTTGGATAAAAATGATACCACATCTTCAAACCGAGGATGCAAAAAGGGTCAGTCCTGGGGCAAATGAATGTTTATTAATATCTGATAATCTTTGAGAGTGCTATCACAAAGCTTTTATTTCATGAAACAAAGTGTCTCACAATGCAGTTTCACTAATAGCCAAGTGCGGAAATCCAGCTAATGTAGGCAGTTAAACCTGCCTAGCTACATCTGTCTCTCAGGGTAATTTTGCTCATAATGTCTAGGCTTTAGTCATCTCACTCTAGAGAGGGAAAAAAAAATGATGTTGAAGTCTTGTTACTTGGCATTGCTTTTCCACGATCTGTGACTTTCAACTGGGACTTGCCTGCATGAAATTTGCTATGCCAATGGTGCTGGGCATGTGTTCCTCCAAAGCCTGATAAATATCTTCCCTCCTGTTTTTGTTTTTTCCCTTTGTTTTTTTCCCACATGACATAATTGTGTTACGTTTATATGTAACATGCCCCAGCTCTAGCCAATGTGCCTAGGTAGTCAATGTGGTATTAATGAAACATCGCCTGAGCTTAAACGGTTTAGTGTGTCCTCCCAGTACCATTAAAATGAGTTAAATAAGAGGTGCCGGGGTGGCTCAGTTGGTTAAGTGTGTGACTCTTGGTTTCGGCTCAGGTCACGAGCTCACAGTTTGTGAGTTCGAGTCCCACATCAGGCTCTGCATTGACAGCATGGAGGCTGCTTGGGATACTCTGTCTCCCTGTCTCTGCCCTTCCCCTGCTCTCCACGTGCCTGTGGGTGCATGCACTTCCTCTCTCTCTCTCTCTCTCTCTCTCTCTCTCTCTCTCTCAAAAATAAGTAAACATTTGAAAACATGAGTTAAATAAGAATTGCACACCACCTTCATTTATCTTAAGTAGTGTTTTTACTATGCAGATGGTGAAGCTATTAAGTTGACTTGAGGAAGTTTTTGCCATAATGAGCCTGAAGCAGAAGTGGAAAAGTAGCCATTGGATAAGAGGGACTACTGCTTAGAAGCAGGTTTTGAGTGGATTTCACTCTGAACAAGCACTGGAGTCGTCAGGTAGGAAATTAAGTCATGGACATGGAAAAGATTTCCTTAGGAAAGTGTGGAAGAGGCCGGGTCTAAGCCTGAGCCTCGACCATCTTTAGCCCATTGAGGAAGACGGAGCAGGACTGGCGAAATTGCTCGACAGAAGGCAGAGAACGCACCTGCCCAGAGGCAAACTCACCAGCAACTTCCCGGAAAAACTAGAACAGAAATGGGAACTAAACAGAGTTTATTGGTGTTTTTTGATAAAAGGTGAGGAACATTTTATCGTATGTTTTTAGTCCAACTGAATTTCCATTGTTGATTTTTTTCTTTAAAAAAACTAAATTCATGGTCCAAGCATAAAATGCTCTAATCTGTTTATAACCTAATTTCATTAGCATTTTTTCTCTACCTAAGTGGCTTAACCATGGATTTCATTTTTTAAGTGTGAATTTTTTCTATCTTTTAAACAACTCCCCTTTCCTCCATCAACCTAAAATTTCAGCTCCTACACATGGGGCACTGTGCTGAGTACTCTACACAGTGTATCCCCTTTTGTCCTTTCATAGCCTTGTGAATTAAAAAAAAAAAAATAATGATGAGGCTAAGACAATTGCTCAAGGTCACAGCCTTAGTAACGTGTGAGGCCAAATTTTGACACCAAAAATTCTGTTCCCAGAGTCTAAGCCATTATAGCCACATTTTATTCAGATATTGCCATTTCTTTTGATGATGTATAACAGACAAAAACAAATTCTATACACAAAAAACTGATTTCAATTAAACTTTGCCAAGGCAACTCAAATCAGTGTATCCTGAGAGGGACTCATTTGTAAGGCACTGGATTACTGAAGAAGCAATTTCAGTTTCGTGCTCCACTGGTGCTTATAATCCAGTATATTGCATATTATGCATATACTGAGTCTACCAGATACCATAATCCAATAGACTGAACGTTTGTGCCCACCATAAATTAGAAACCCAGCTCCCAACCTGATGATATTTAGAGGTGGACCTTTGGGCGGCGATTCGGTCCTGAGGGTGGAGCCCTCAAGAATGGCATTCGTATCTTTATGAAAGAGGCCCCAGAAAGATCCCCGCCCCTTCCAGGTGTGTGGGAGACGCCTTAGAATCAAAAAGTAGGCCTTGTCAGATACTGAATCTGCGCTTTGATCTCGGACTTCCCGGCTTCCAGAACTGTGAGGAATAAACGTCTGTTGATTACAAGCCACCCAGTCTGTTCTGTTACAGCCATCTGAATGAACCAACCAGATACATTTACCCAAAGATATCCCACTTTTTCTGTTTGAATTAACCTGTTATGGGTTTAGTTCTCCTTTTCACACGATCTACACAGTCCAGAAGAGCAAAGACGAAGTTAGATTTACATCCATCCTAATTAATTCTATTGAATCTAAGAGTAGTATCTCCTAGAGCAGTCACTTGATTGTGAATGTTTTCATTCAACGTTTCACTGTGATCCCCCCCCCACACACACATTTCAATTGAATTTTCTTTCATAATAGTCATGATGCAAAATTCCTAGGAAATTCGACTGGAGTTAGCATTGGGTAACATTTAGAAATAACCACAGAAGAGACTATGTCACTGTCACCATCACCTAATTAAGTAAAATATATTAGAAACAGCGATGATCACATTTTGGCCGTCTTAAGGAGCCTACACTTAGCACACTCCATTCGTAGTATCCATTAGCTTCTAAGGTTTAGAACTGTGAGTTCTGGCTTCCATTGCTTTGGTGAACATTCTTACAAACTCTGTAATAGCAAAAAGAAATTCTTATTTCAGTTTCCTCAAGAACATTCCCTGTGGAGCTGACATGTGCTCTGTTTAGTCTCGGCCTCAATGGGATTGTTTCTTCTGGCAGGTTTTGCTTAAAACAAACCTAACTTTATATTTTCTTTTAATTCTGAAACATTTAGTTCTTGGAAAAGATGTAAAATCAGTTACTAATGGAATTGTAGTAATTATGGTGTCCTGAAAATGACTGGCTTTAAAATGGAAGAGAAATAAAATACTTATCAGTGACTGCAAGTGGGAAGATACACATAGCCATTTTTTAAAAAATTTTTATAAGAAGTCCTGTTATCTTGAGCATTTATTATACTCTAGGTTCTTTTTTCTATACATTATTTTTGTAAACAATGAAGACATCCTTGTTCTCATTATGCAGGTGAAGAAACAGAGGCTTAGTGGGATCCATTTACTGAAGATAAACCACCTTAGGTGGTACAGCCAAGAAGTATTAGAAACCAGAGATGTCTGATTCCAAAGCCCATATTCTTTGATTATAGTACACTGTTCTTCCTCTCAAAACCTACCACGTTGTGATTCTCACCAATCTGATAAAGGTATTGATGGAAACAGAAATTGCCTCTGAGTAAAGGACCTGTTTTCACATTCAAGTAGCCAGGAAGGAGCAGAAACAGGATTTACAAATCCAGAAAAAAACAAAACAAAACAAAACAAAACCCAGAAACTGCTTATAGCCTCAGGGAGGAGAAAGTCATCATACCAAGGTTATGGAGCCATCATCAAAATGCAACACATAATGAAAAGGGACCTCTGTATTGTGATACATAAAAGACATCATAAAAATACTGCAGTTAAATACGAGGACTAAAACAAAACTAAAATGAAGGGGAAACAAATAACCAGTGGGAGCTGTTACTTCTGGGAGCCATGTTGGTAAAGATGATGGGCATTAAAGGGTCAGTTTGAGAGGGTCTGCTGGAGTGGCCTTGAGCTCAGAGAATACCAGGCACTGACCAAAAGTCCAAGAACGGAGACCAAAGTAAAGAGGAGAACACCACAGGTTTTTTCTGGCCGCCATGATCAACGTCTCACCTTCCTGTGAACTGCAGCCTAAAATACATAGTTACTCACTTGCCTTGAGGTACATACACATCTTGATTTGTGCTACCAATACCTATTGTTTTTTTTTTTTTTTTTTTTAATTTTGGGACAGAGAGAGACAGAGCATGAACGGGGGAGGGGCAGAGAGAGAGGGAGACACAGAATCGGAAACAGGCTCCAGGCTCTGAGCCATCAGCCCAGAGCCTGACGCGGGGCTCGAACTCACAAGACTGCGAGATCGTGACCTGGCTGAAGTCGGACGCTTAACCGACTGCGCCACCCAGGCGCCCCTTTATTGGTTTGAGTCAACTCAGACTCAAGCCAGAACCTACAGATGTAGGTATGGCATCAAAGAAATTGTCTCTGATTTTTCTTTGACCACGGAGTTACTAGAAGCTTGTCTTCTTACTAGAAGAATGAAAATTTGAATATCCGGATAGCATAGGCCTAAATGAATTTTGAAGAGAAGTATTTAATTTAGCAATTAGGAAAAAATATACCAGTAATTTAATTGTACTCTGCTGGTTTGTGGTGGCCTACATACAGTGAATTATTCAATTTCAAACAACAATAATAAACATTAAAATAATAATAACCACTCTCAATTTTTCAGTGCTTTATATACAGGTAGGATTTTAATTTTCACAATCTGTTAATTCAATAATTTAATATTTGTAGTAGTGAAACTGAGGCTGTATAAAATTAAGTACTCTGTAGCAGCTAATTCAGAGTAGGAAGGCAAACAGAGATTGATTGATTTCAATATTCCTGCTCTTGGTAAAGATCATATTCTATCCATTGTCCCCATAAGCCAAGGATACAAATCCATGATACTGCTTTCTTTTCTAGTACTCAAGACATAGTTACCAATCAATCATGTATCTAGTAGGCCTCCTTACCCTTCCAGCACGACACGATGGTATCTCATCCACTTGGTCAAAGTTTGCTCTCCCCAACATGATACTCAAAATGACCTAAACACAATGACATTAGGGCATCCTAAACTCTACTATTATCAGTCAGGTTCAAAGATACATGGAAATGCTTTGCAAGCATGGGAAGATGGGTAGTGAAATCACACTCATGGGTGTCCTTATAACAAGCCATTTGGTGAACAGTTCAGCCTTCTCTGGGTTAGAATCTGGTGAGAGGGTTAAGAAGGGCCATTTGACTTTTCTGCCAAAGCTTGCCCAGGTTATGAGGACAACTGGAGATCTGTACCTGCTTCTCAGTAAGTAGGAGACTTCCAGGGTTTGGCTTTCTGCAACAGCGACTGTTGACATAGTTAAGACGTTCTGTTGAGACCCCCCTCACATCTCAGATGTCACTGAACACCTTGAGAACATGCAGCTTCCTTATAGCTATTCTTCCTCATTGATGTGTCTCAGAGAGTGGAAAGCCTGTGGGTTGACATGATCAGTGTAAACCCAGAAAGATCTGTGGAAAATGAAAGAACTACTGACTTTAAAAAGAAACTTGCAAAGGGGTTCTGATCACAGACACGAGAACTGGAGTGAGTCCTTTTAAATTCATGGGCCTGTTTGCCTTAAATTGTAGAGATTATTTTGTGCTTTTGAAAGGACATTAATCCCAAAGGAAGAACAAAACAGAATGAGTCAAATTGCTTTGAGCAGGAATGCCTGCTGAGAGAGGAGAGAAATTCTGCAAGAAGCATCTCTTCTGAAATTGGCCCTGCATTTTCCTGAATGATTCTGATCTGTCCTGCATATCATTTTCAGAAGTCATTATGCCTTCTGAGTGCTAACTATCTGTCTCCCATGTTATCAATGTCATTATGACCTTTTCTTGCCTATTCATACCACTGAGTGGCTTCATCATATAACTAAGATAAGGAAAATACTTGTTTAATTTTTTCACATTCATATCGCTTATTTAACTCCTCCCTGCCCTTCAAGGTTTAGCTGAAATGTCACTTCTCCCTCCCCCTGTCCTTTTAGCACCCAAATCAATTTTCTCTTTTGTAAACTTCTACAGAATATTTTAAGTGCTTATGAGAACAGGCTTTGTTATTTGAAACCTAAATCCGAATTCCAAAGTTTTCATGTCCTAAGGAACTTCACAGCTATGTAGTTTCTTCTCCTACGAATTAAGGAAAATAACACCTAAATCACAAGATTTAAGGATTATGTGCAGAAATATTTAAGAGTAAATACTAAATTTATAGTAACTATTCTTATTGCCGTTTTATTATTATTTTATTTAAATGATAGGAAATAAATTGCTACACAGTATTTTGTGAAATTTGATTTTATTAAAGTTATTGTTTGACTCATTAATCATTATGTTGGGTCTTACTTTCTGTTTACTAGTAGAGTTATTCGGCTCTGGCTAAAAAAGTTTTTGAAGGGGGGTGTCGATGTCTGTGTTACGTTAATTTTTTTCCATGATGCCTAATGAAGTGCTTTGAAAATCATGGGCATTGAAGTGTACTTGAGTGAATGCATAAGTAAGACACTGTTTCTCTGAAAACTAATCCAAAGAGAGTAAAGGGAAGTGGCAAACTGTATTTAATTTCATTACTACTATTTGGTTTATCCCTATGAAGAATGCGAAGTATTCGCTGATGCCTGTTTTTGATATATGAGCATTGTGGTGGTAGGCATAGGAAACAATATTAAAAAGAGAGAAATAAAAAGGGAAGGGAGGAAGGAAGGGGACAGGAGGTGTTAGGAAGAAGCAATACTCTAAGGAATCATATCCAAATCAGATACACAGATGGTCCACTGGACCTAGACAGAACTGTTACTAAAACAACATAGAAACTACCTGAAAAGATGCCCTGTATGGAAACACCGACTCTTTGAAGAGCTGATGGTAACCCACAGAAATATTTCTGTCTTTCAAATTGGAAAGTAAGTAATTAAAAGCATGACAGTATCTGACAAAGTATTGCACGAGACAGAGACAAGCCCTGTGTCTACAACAGCCGACTTAGAATCCAGCATGGAAACATTTACTATTATTTTCGGTAACTCTGATTCAAGTCTTCCCCTTCTTATCTGTGTTCTCAATTACTTCCCTGCTCAGTCACCTCTTCTCTCTTCCTGCCCCTCACTTCTCTGTCCTCTCGGATCTATGTCCCGGCACGTTCATTCTCTCTCTCACAAACATTCATCAAATATTTATTGGTTGCCCACTGTTGTGAATGCCCTGGGTAAGTTTTAATAAAAGTAAATATGATCCCAAGCCCTTTAAATAAAGATAAAATGAAAGCAATAGCGAGAGAAAGAGCACATGCCTTTTTCCATCCCGATTCTCTTCAGCTTCCCCTTTGGAATACGAGTTTTCTCTTGTTTAATAAAATGGAATATTTTTCTGAACCATCAAGCAAAAACAGTACAATTGGTTAATATTACCATATATTAACAAAAGCAAACCAGCTTTTAACTGGATGTTGGTTGGCCTTACTTTGGTCTTCGCTCCATATTTTTATACAGTTTGAAACCTACTTTTTTTTTTTTTTAATTTTTAGTAGCAAGCCATGTGTGATGTTTAACTAACAACATCAGACATGACTGACACTTTTATTTATTTATTTTTTTAACCCAAATGTCACATGTTCCAGTATTCTCATGGATTGGAATCAAGGCCACTTAATTTTATGAGTAGCTTTCTTGTCCATTTGCTACATTTCCCCCAACGATTCCAGGCAGACAGTTTCAGATGGCACATAGGCACTGGGGAAATCTTGATAATAATTGTTTATGGCAGTCTTGCTTGTAGCTGAAGAATCCAATTAGTCTAGCCAAAACTTTAGTTGGCTCTTTCTCTCAAATCCCCCTAGCCAAATCATGAGTGCTACACAATTCCTTTCTTTTCTATTCCTATACACCAGCTCATAATTTTCTATTTCTTATTCCCCATAGACAGCCATGCTGTATGGACAGCCTTTCTTTAATGGCCGCTGCTGCAAAACCAAGTAGATATTTTGGATCGTCTGCCGCCGTTTTATTTTTAATTTTGTCTTCCATTTTCGATTATCCTTGGCTACAGTTTCATTTAGCTAGTCTGGCTGGGCAGGGTCTCGACTGATTGATAAATTCCAACTCTGGATATGAGCATAGCAGAACTGCTTGCAAAAAAATCAGAGTTTCCCATCACATTTCAGAGTATTATACTGTTACAAAATAGCTGAAGTCCTTCCCTGATAACATAAGAATATGGCACGGTAAATCTTCAAAACATGTTATTTTTATTTTCAAAAAGTTGTATGTTCAGAGAACCTCTATGAATAGAGTCTATGAGTTAAACCCTACATTTCTGGCACATGGGATCCAAATTTGATTGGCATGGAGCAAATTATATTATTCATTATGTTTCTGGAAAGGTAAAGGCTGTACAATTGGTAAATTAAAAGTGATTATTTCAGTAATGAGATATTTCAAATGAGCAGGCTTTAATCTGCTAAAGGAAATGGCAGGGCGTACCTCAAGAGGCAAGCTTAGGAAAGCTGGCTGTTCCTCAAAGACATCCATAATACCAAGAGCACAAATGTACATCACAGATAAAGCAGGGCAGAAGGGAAACCAAAAAGGACAGAACAAGAGCTCTGCGTATATTTGCAACCCACAGAAAAAAACATGTGTTCTGGAAGACTCCAGACAAAGAATGATAAAAGAAATACAAAAAGTTGAAACAAAACAACCAAACAAAATTGGTGTCACAGATCAGAAAATACCAAGACTAAGGATCAAACTGAACGGGACTAACGGAAAGAGAAAGCTGAGATTTTATTGACTGATTGATTCACAAAATGGACAGAAATTAAACAAAAGCTTGTATGATTAAAATTGGGCACCTAGAGTATGTTGGAACAATTGGCTGGCCAACTAAAAATATGAGATGTCAGTAAAACCTTCCCTACGCCACATGTTTGACATTAATGAGTCCAGCCTCAGAACATAAGAATTAATCATATTAAAAACCTCATTGCTGGACTGATTTTGGAGAGAAAAGCATGTAAAGTAAGGCATGCAGGCCACATTTAGTGAACTTCAGAAACAGGTAAGGTCAGAAGAAACTCAATCACATAGAAATCTTCACAAAATAAAAAGCAAAACTCTGGAATATTGGAAGGTTCATTTGTTTGTTGTTTTGTTTTTTTTTTTTAATATTGAAACCAGAAAGATTGGCTAAGTGTGTTCACAGTGTAATAACTCACAAAAGATGTACACACCCTAGTAAATATCCAAGGCAGAGAAAAAGACATGATCCGAGGGTAGGGAGATAGGGAAAGAGAAGGAATGGGGAAAAGCTAAAGGCATTGGCAACGTTTGCCTGAAGGTAAGAGACTCAGGGTGAGTCTCTTCGACTCTTTGAAAAGTAATATAGGAAGGGTGGTGAACAGATGTTCTCCATTTTCACTTGACAGAAAAAGCAGAGGATGGAAAGTGCAGAGGAAGGATAAAATCAGTTATTTTAGTTGCAACCATGTCTGGAGGAAATGGCACACTTTAAGGCCCTCTAGCAGGAATGACTGTCAAGGGTTAAAACTTTTTAGGAAAATGGGCTTCTAAATCTCATATGCAATTTTACAGGATTCTTATGGGAAGATATGCAGGATAAGAACAAGTTAAAATAGGACGAGACTTCAGCAATCAAGTAATCTACTCCCTGAACAGGGGTAGGCAAACTTTTTTTTTTTTTTAATGACCGAATAATAAATATTTTAGGCTTTGAGGGCCATATGGTCTGCAGCGTAATTCCTCCATTGTAATGTGGAGGCAGCCGCAGACAATACGTAAACCAATGGATATGACTATGTTCCAATAAAATTTATTTACTAAAACAGTCATCAAGCCAGATTTAGTTCTCTAGCACCAGCTGTAAGTCTGCTGATCATGGTCTAAAGCGGTGGTTCTCAGGCTTTGTAAGCATCAGAAATACCTGGAGGATTTGTTAAAATACTCACTGCTGAGGTGAAACTCTATGTAGAGTTTCTGAGTCTTGAGTAAGGCCTGCTAAATTACATGTTTTACTAATTGACAGGCAATGCCGATGCTGTTGGTCCACAGACCACGCGCTAAGAATCCTGAAGCCAGAGAATGGAATTGATAAGCCCAAGGTCCGGGCAAGGGTATGTGTATCTGTGAGTGTTGAGCAGAATAATAAGATTTCCTGCTTTCCTGGTATACACACTGTGCATAATCCCTAGGCCTGTGCATTTGGTGGGTATTATTCCTGTGATTATGTTATTCTAAATGACGGGACCTCAAAATTGGGAGATTATTGGAGTGGGCCTGAGCTAATCACATATGCTCTTTAAAAGAAAAGAATGGGGCGCCTGGGTGGCTCAGTCGGTTAAGCGTCCGACTTCGGCTCAGGTCATGATCTCACGGTCCGTGGGTTTGAGCCCCGCGTCGGGCTCTGTGCTGACAGCTCAGAGCCTGGAGCTTGTTTCGGATTCTGTGTCTCCCTGTCTCTCTGCCCCTCCCCTGTTCATGCTCTGTCTCTCTGTGTCTCAAAAATAAATAAACGTTTAAAAAAAAATTTAAAGATTAAATAATAAAAGCAAAGAACATTCTCCTGATGGCCACAGAAGCACCAAAACGATGTGACAACATTCTGTTGCCGACTTGCAGATAGAGGCCACGTGGTTAAGGAGCTCAGAACAACCCCAGGAGCAAAGAAATAGAAACCTCAGTCCTACAACCATAGGAACTGAATCCCACCATCAAGAATGAGCTTTGAAGCAGATTTTTAGCTTTTCCCCAGAGTCTCCAGATTGGTCCAACCAACATCTTGGTCTCAGCCTTATGATGCTCCAAGCAGGGAACACAGTTGCACCAGTGCTGGACTTCTGCCAAGTGTGACCTAATAAATAACTCTTATTTTAAGCTTCCGAATTCCTGGTACATTTACTACACAGTAATAGAAATCTAACATTGTGTAAGGTGGATGTCCTCAACCTCCCCCATCGAACCAGTCACATTTGCACTGCCAGGCACCATTATCAACTCCAACAAAGACCTGACATGCTCTGTGCCACCCTTTGTCCCCTTTAAGCACATATTCCCCAAAGCACCGTATTTAGGAAGCATTTCTCTTTGAATTAAAACATTCTTCAACTGCTCAGTCTGGTCAGGGTCTAAAGGAAACTTAGGTAATAAATAGCTTATATGTTTGGCAAGCTTAGCCACACTAAACCAAAAAATATAATTGTTTTTATTTTTTATCTTTCCAAGTACCTTTATGTTCTTTAGCATCTAATTTGAGACAACTCTATTTCTTTTTTTTTTTAACTTAAAAAAAATTTTTTTTCAACGTTTTTATTTATTTTTGGGACAGAGAGAGACAGAGCATGAACGGGGGAGGGGCAGAGAGAGAGGGAGACACAGAATCGGAAACAGGCTCCAGGCTCCCAGCCATCAGCCCAGAGCCCGACGCGGGGCTCGAACTCACGGACCGCGAGATCGTGACCTGGCTGAAATCGGACGCTTAACTGACTGCGCCACCCAGGCGCCCCAACTCTGACTATTTCAATGACAGAACTGCTTTAAGAATCTTTAAAAAACCCCAAATGCATAAAAAGTTCAGAAATACCCTCAACAGTTAAGTATTATAAAATCACATTAATTTAAAAGCATTACATTTTCTGACATTTAAAAAGTCTCTGACATGGCATATCCATAGTTTGATTTTTCTAATGTTCTTATAAAGGTCATGTTTATGGTATAATAACCACACATTTGCAAGGGTTATTAATCAGAGCAAAGCTAGGTTGCAAACAGATTTCCAAAGAATTTCCCATTTTTATTCTGAACATATTAGCTACTTAAGAATGTCACATTTTTCAAGAGCCTACTTGGAAAAAAATTAACGATTAATTTTGTTCAAAGGGATGTCTTCATTTTAAATGAGGCAGGAGTGCAGCTTAGGAAAATAAATGACAGGAATGTATTCTGCTAGCTCAGCAAACTTGTATGGCAATTTGGAAAATTCTAATTTTTAAGCCAATGCTTTAGAGGAGGTACACTGCTGGTTTGCAAAGAAACTGATAAGGTCTATGAGCTTCATAAAGAATCGAGTGGGTATCGGCACTAGCCTTTTCTAATTTGTATGTGAAGGAAGGAACATACCCTATTAATGGTAAGAAATGCTGCAAAATCCTGGTCCATACAGGTGTTAAACTTTATTTTCTCAAACAATTACCATCTCATTTTATCTTAGCAAGAGAGATATTGGATTCCTTCTTGTTGAATATAAGAACAGACTTCTTTTGTTTTAATATTCAAGAAATGTCAAGAAGAAGAGTATCCCTGAAGATATTTTGGCTGCTAGCAATTTGGAAACGTCATTTGCCTTTGTGACAAGAATTCAACCTAACCTACCCTTGAAATATAAGCACACTTTGAATATATTTGAGTTTAACAAAAGAAACAAACACACAATATGGCACAGTCTAACAGTTCATAAAAGACAGCAGATTTTTAAGCATTTGATTTTCAAATTTCGGTAAAACTCTTCAGTCTTTCCACAGGAGTTTCTCTAACCTTGTGTGTGATGAACTTCATAAACCAAACAGACAAGCTGGCACATGCAATTGTGCTCAAACGAGAGGAAGTACCGCTTCAAAGAGCCGCTTCACCTGGTGGGTGTTTAAACCAAACACCCGGCTAGATTTCAAGGGCTCCAAATAGCACAGCTCATAAAAAGACCAAGTACAAACCCATTAGAAATTGATGGAGTTAGTAATTGGCATTGCCAAATTACTAATGACATGAGATTTCTGGAAAACCTTTCTCGTACGGAACAACACATCTGCCTATCTTAATTCAGAAAATGAAGTGCTAGGAGTCCAAATGATCGGCCACCCTGAGGTTTTGGCCGAGGGACCGGTAAAGCAATAAGCCAAGTGTGACAGCAAGACAGGTAAACTCTCGAGGCAATAATTCCTCAACTGAGACAATCAGGGCAGGGAGAATGGGTCAACCAGGGGAAGAAAAAGAACGATGGTGAAAACCAGAAGACAGGCGCCTTTGGCTATCACAGACGTCCGGCTTGGGTTTCCACACAAATAAGGGATAAAGGCAAATTGAAAGGTTCTAGCCTTTCCTATGACCCACATTAGAATAATTAAAGATGAATAATACAGAAAACGGAAATAGAAACACGATGGAAATTTTTAAATTAACTTTTTTAAAAACATCAAACAGGGCCGTCTGGGTGGCTCAGTGAGTTGAGTGTCCGACTTCGGTTCAGGTCACGATCTCCTGGTTCGTGAGTTCAAGCCCCGCGTCAGGCTCTATGCTGACAGCTCCGAGTCTGGAGACTGCTTCAGGTTCTGTGCCTTCATCTCTCTCTCTACCCCTCCCCCACTCATGTTCTCTCTCTCCCTCTCACTCTCAAAAATAAATATTAATTTTTTTTAAACCAAGCAATTTGGTACTTATGAATATTATAATAAGGTGCAAAAATGTGTACTCAATTTGTAGTAGTTCTCTTCAGTAACATGACACTAAATTATTATTGTGTTTGGATTTTAAGGATGCTACAATTATTGTCGGCAAGTGCAGATTATACATTGGTATAAAATGATTTGAATGTTACGCTTTGAAATTACATATGGTCTCCAGCCATGTAATTAAAAAAAAAAAAAAAAAAAACTATGAGAAACTGAAAAGCATCAGCGTACAGAGTAACAACACTGGCCAATCACAATGTAATGTGAGCCACAGATGTGAGTCACTTATGTCATTTTAAATTTGCTAGTAGGGGTGCCTGGGTGGCTCAGTCGGTTGAGCGTCCGACTTTGGCTCAGGTCATGATCTCGCAGTTCGTGAGTTCGAACCCGCATCGGGCTCTGTGCTGACAGCCCGGAGCCTGGGGCCTGCTTCCGATTCTGTGTCTCCCTCTCTCTCTGCCCCTTTCCCACTCATGCTTTCTCTCTGTCTCTCAAAAATGAATAAAGGTTAAAAAAAAATAAAAAAAATAAATTTTCTACTAGCCACATGAAAAAGTAAAACAAAACAGGTAAAATTAATTTAATAATAATTTAATTCAATTTGCATAAAAAAGCATTTCAACATACAAGCAATCTAAAAAAATGACCTATTTTATATACTCTTCTTTATGTATTAAGTCTTCATAAAAAGTATATATTTTATACTTACAGTGTGCCTCAATCCAGACCAGCCAATTTAAAATTTTTTTTCAACATTTTTTTTAACGAAGTCGGCCGCTTAACCGACTGAGCCACCCAGGCGCCCCCAGACAAGCCAACTTTAAAAGTCTGTGTGTGACAGCCACATGTGGCTAGTGACTATTATATTTGGCAGCATAGGCAGAGATGTTAAGAAATCAGATTTGGGGGCGCCTGGGTGGCGCAGTCGGTTAAGCGTCCGACTTCAGCCAGGTCACGATCTCGCGGTCCGTGAGTTCGAGCCCCGCGTCGGGCTCTGGGCTGATGGCGCAGAGCCCGGAGCCTGTTTCCGATTCTGTGACTCCCTCTCTCTCTGCCCCTCCCCCGTTCATGCTCTGTCTCTCTCTGTCCCCCCCAAAAAAAAAATAAAAAAATAAAAAAAAATAAAAAAAAAAAGAAATCAGATTTGGGGGTAAGAATCTGAATTTAAAACTGGTCTCCACCACTAACCGGCTGTGACCTAAGCAACAGGGCTATTATTTCTTAACCTAATTTCCCTTCTCTGTAAAATGGAAAAAAAAAAATGATAGTACCTCCCCTTAAGAGTTATTCTGTTGATTAAATGAGATAATCCATGCTTACTAAACATTGAACACATTTTAGTTTTAATATAATATTTTAATATGACACTGGAATTACTGATAGTCTCAAGATGTGAGAACCACACATAACTGTGAGAGTCTGCCTTTAATGGTTTGGTCATTTCCATGGCAAATTAAATATACATACTAGTACTTTGCTGATCCTTTCTTCACACAAAAAAAGTCTATCTTCTCACCCCATGAGTTATCACTGGCCTCATGACCTGATCTTCCATTGTAATATGGTAGAAGTGATGCCATGTGAATTCCAGAGTCTGAGTCCCATAAGGCATCACACTCCCACCCTTTCTGTCCAGTAAGGCTGCCTGGTGACCATAGGAAAGGAAGCTGGTCTAGCCTAATGGAGGATGAGAGGCCATAAAAAGGAGAATCAAGGTTCATAGTCAACAACCAGCATCAACCTCCAGAAAGGTGAGTGAGGTCATCTTGGACCTTAAAGCCCCAGAGGTTCCTCAGATAAATGCTGCTATATGAGTAAGCCAGACAAAACAAGCAGAGGTACCCAAACACAACATATCATGAGGACTAACGTACTGTTGTTGTAAGGCAGTTAATTTGGGGGTTAATGTTAAGCAATGGGTTACAAAACTATTAACCCAAAACCCATTACGTTTTCTGAGTAAATCCAAAGGCATTTCTAAATTTACAGTAAATAAACACAAAGAGGAAAAACAATGGTTCATCAATGATGATCATGTACGATTTTGATTTGTTCCATTTAAGAAACAGCTGAATGGCTTAATGAAGCATTATATTCATTATAGAAAAGTTAGAAAATATAAATAAGCAAAGAAGAGAAAAAAAATTTTAGGGATGACTGGGTGGTTTAGTCGGTTAAGCGTCCAACTTCAGCCCAGGTTGTGATCTCATGGTTCCTAAGTTTGAGCCCCACACCAGGCTCTCTGCTGTCGGCACAGAGCCTCCTTCCGAGCCTCTGTCTCCCTCTCTCTCTGCCCCTCCCCTGCTCATGTTGTCTCTCTCTCTCAAAAATTAACATTAAAAAAAAAAAACAAAGACACAAAAAATTTATATCACTGTAATCTCACTACCAGAAGTCACCTCTGTTATTTTTGACACCTCTGCTATTTTGCTTTTTAAAATATATACTTGAGAGGAGGGCAAACACATTAGTTTACAAAACCAGAATCATTTGAAACTACCTTTGTTCTTTTGAGAACAATTGGATATTTTAGTAAATATACTTCTAAAACATCATTTTAAATTTTGAAACGTACTTTATTTTAGGGACATATCATAACTGATTTACCCAATGCCCCATCATTGGTCATTTATGACATGTCTAAGTTTTCCCATTATAAATAAAGCTGACATAGAATAATTTTACCATCATAAATAAGTTGTTTCAAATGGAACAAAATAAAAAGGCAATCAATAAACGGGTGGGGAGAAGAAGCCATATCATGAAACACATCGTTATATCATTATCCATTAGTTATATTATAAAACTAAAAAAACCCAAGTCTTTATGACAGCTAGATATTAACTCCATTCCTTTCAAGCTTTAAGTGTTTTTACCCCTGTCTCTATTTCCATGGTGAATGGCTAAGCTGTTTAAACTATTTTTAAATAATAAACCTTTAAAAATGCACTGATTATGCTGTAACTATTGCCATCTGATAAAATTCTAATATTCAATGAATATTCCAATATCCAATTAATAACTCCATAAATAAAAGATGAAAACTAAACGCTAAGCTATATAATTTGTAAAATGACAAAGAGAAATTTCTCAGTTCCCGCTCAACAGCTTTTTACTGTACCATATGTTTGAAAGATCAATTAAGAGCACACCAGGGTATCTGAAAACAGCATGTGCATACTATGAAATGATTAGAATGTGCTTGTGTTCCCAACAACATACTTCAATACATATCGTGAGATGTGTCCTTCGCCAAGAAGACTATTATCTAGTTAACTAAGCTAAGAAAAATACCTGTGACAATGAAAGGAAGTTGGATACACAAACCTTACATACTCCCGTGGCTGAGACGGTGCAATGTCCACATCCAGAGATTTTTCCGATGTCCAAATATTTAGACTCATCTAGCCTTCCCTACTTCCTTTTCTTGAAACATATATACTATCACAATTGAAGACTGAACAACTGAATCTCAGAGCAGTCATGCCAAGCTGAATGTGTTCTAATACAACCCTATAAAAGCAGAGGACAGAGAGAGAATTTCGCTGTTCACCCAGCACTGTCCAGAGAACACCACCAAATTTAAGGAACCACTAGTATTCAATCACTGGAGACGTGTGTTCTGTTGTAAGGTAGCATAAGCCCCATGAACTTGCAATGTCTCAGTGAACTGTCACTCAAAATGATCAACTTCCCTTTACTCCCAGGCTCACCAAGCAACGTACAGATTGGGCCTGTTCAGCAATCTGGAATGGGTGGACTTGAAAAGAAGCTATAAATATATAGTCACTGGAAATTCAGCATAGATTCAACTGTGCGTTAGTAATTAGACACTTAAGTCTCGATTTCATGTGCCTTTCGTTCATAGACATCGGTCTTTGAGAACGGGCTTGCTTCTTAGAGCAGTTCTCAGGTTATGGGGAGGCCAGTCAGCTAGCTGCCTGAGGCATCAATCTTAAAAGAAGCTCTGAAGCAGGGAGTCTCAAGGTTTATCAGAATCACCTGGAAGGCTAAACACACACACACACACACACACACACACACACACACACACACACACACTTCTGGGCAACACCACCTGGGAATTTGCATTTCTATGAACTTCCCAGGTCATGCTGACTATATTGACTCTATACTGACTTGAGGACCTTATACTGGGAGTCACTGCCCTAAATACCCTTGAGTTACACTGGGAACGTGATGGCAGTTTATACTGGCTTCTAAATACGACACTTTATAGACCTGGTGAAATGTAAGTCCTTTTGCTCCTACCAAAGTAGATAGTGCCCTTGAGCAATGTCTCAGACCTGGCTCCTTAGGAAACAGAGCCCAAGGCAAAAACTGAGTGTTAAATGCTGTATTTAGGAGGGACAGTGAGAGTGAGGAAACGGGAGGCAAGGCAGGGAACACAGGCAAGAGATGCAAGGTGATGCGTGGCCACTGCTTCCCTAAAAGCTGGGAAGAGACACAGCCAACCCTGGTGGACCGCATCTGACGTCTCCAACAGGCTGTTCAGAGAAACTACCGTGGAGCAGCCAATGAGAGAGAGGGGAGGGAGAGGGAATTTGGCTGCCTTCCTTCTCCTTTTCTCCATCGCCCTAAGTGTACCCCACAGGAACTGCACCATGAGAAGCTGAAGGTCTAGGGAATGGAGGTACTGAGGATTTCCAGGGAAGCTCATAAAACCTGTCTAATGCCAGCAGAGATTGAAAGTGTTACCTCATTTTCACCAACTTATCTCCGCTGAATGGGAATAGCATTCACCTCATCCAACTCTGAAATGACAGATCTTTCTACAAATTCTAAGATCAACGAGCCTATGGTTGTCTGAAAATGCTAAACAGCATCAGCTAAAATTCTATGCCTGAATAATGCAGGTCTTGGTGCTGCTGACTGGGGAAAGGATTATCTTCATTATTTTAAAAATCTAAATGTGAAGTCTTTAATATGCCTTCCAAAAAGTTGTCTGGGTCAAAATTGCACACGCACAAAAAAAGTGTTGTTGTTATTCTAAGTGGAAAACATTTGTCAATAAGAAAGAATGAGGACTTCTAAACATATTTTCTTTTTTTGTTGTTGTTTATTTATTTGAGAGACAGAGAGATGGAGTGAGCAGGGGAGGGACAGAGAAAGAGGGAGAGAGAAAATCCCAAGCAGGCTCTGTGATGTCAACACAGAGCCTGATGCAGGGCTTGATCCTACGACTCTGGGATCATGACCTGAGCTGAAATCAAGAATCAGACGCTCAACCAACTAAGCCACCCGGGCGCCCATATTAAATATTTTTATTGTGTTTATTTATTTTTGAAAGAGAGAGAGAGAGAGAGAGAGAGAGAGAGAGAGAGAGAGAGAGAGAGAATACAAGTGAAGGAAGGGCATAGAGAGTGGGGCAGAGGATCCCCCAAAACAGGCTCCATGCTGACAGCAGTGAGTCCGATGTGGGGCTCAAACTCATGAACTGTGAGATCATGACCTGAGCTGAAGTTGGTTGCTTAACCAACTGAGCCACCAGTGTCCCTAAACATATTTTCAATGAGTCTTTACAACTGTCTTAATGACTGTGATCCATTAAACCTTCTGAGTGATGGAAAGACTGCATATTGAATATACCAAAATATAAAGTACATGTAAAAAATCCTTTATGCTAGACACAAGATATGGATACAATTTTTAGACACATAAAATTTTAATGTCTTTAGTAGAAAGATCCATTAAAATTTTTTTCTCACTAAATACATCTTAATGCAAAATAAATATATATGGATAAACATATGTATCCATATAACATAAATCCAAAGAATATTGATCTGAAAGGCACTAAATCATTAAACTACCTAGCATGCATATATAAGTCAGTGCAGTCTTATCTAGGGGTCCTTAAGGTTCCTGAGCCTGTGAACTGACTGCCACACTAAAGCCCTCATTGGACAGTAAACTGGTCAACCTAGCAGAGATCTCATGCTTACCCCTTACCATGTTTATGTTCCTTACTCTCCATTCTCCTAGTGATCCCCTTCACACCTTCCAGGTCATTTCCTCATGTTCCTTGAAAACTTCAGCAAACGGAACGGAGTATCTGCACCTTCTTCCTTGTACAATACCTACACTGATCCAACCTACCCCCTAACATTAGGTAGACTTTTCTCTGTGCTCTACTCCAGTGGTTCTCAAAGTGTGGTCTTCGGGTCAGCAACATCAGCATCAAATGAGAACATGTTAGAAATGTAGATTCACTGGCCCTGCCCCAGACCTACTCAATCAGCAACTCTGGGTGTTAGACCCCACAAAACACATTTTAAAGAGCCTCGGGTAATTCTGATGCACCTAAAGTTTGAGAACCACTTCTCTACTTCATTCCCACCCACCTGTCTTCAGTCTAAGCATTTACCTGATCAATGTCTGGAACTATTCCTCCAAAATCTTGAATGCAGGCATTCTAACTTCTGATCGCAATCCATGTTTACTCTAAGTTCCCTTTCTTAAAACCTCTGGTCCTTTGCTTCCAGGTTCCCTCTCAGTCTCTCAACCCCTCCTGCTCTTTTTTTCTTCCTTCCTTCGCCAGCCTGGACCACATGGTCAACCAATTAAATTGTATTCTTCTGAGTACCCTCAATTCCCTCAACTCTTTGACTTTTGACCACACTGTCTTGTCATTGCCATTCCCGAAATCAATCCAACTGACTGTGTCTCTGGGTTGTTTCCATGCTGCCAAGTGCTGCTAGAGAAAATGACATAGCCATGCTCACTTGGCTTCATTACAAATTTATTATATTCAACCTCAGCTGGTTCCTCTCTGCCCCTTGGCAATTATTTTACTCTTCCCCAGTCTGCTTCCTTTCCCACCCACAGCAGCTGTTTCACAGCTTTGTAACTTTCCCCAAGTCCCCGACCTCACCTTCAACCTTCACACTCTTTTACCAAGAGAAGAGTCAAAGGCAGGAGATCTTTACCCTTTTTTCCCCTCTACCTAAAAATGGACTCAAATATTTACGCTTGTCCTTTCCTTCTTTGTTTCCTCTGAAGTGTCTTGACCTCCTTTCCTAGACCTTCACCCATGTCCCTTTTCTCCTCATTCACCAAGATCTTGACACCTATTGAATGTATTGAACCTATTGAGCATTCTGATCATCACTGCTATGAAATTGTGTTATGTGTATGCACTACCCACCTTAATTCTCACACACTTAACATTTTTTTATCATGACAAAATATACATTCTATAAATATTCACCATTTTAAGTTATCTTTAAAGTTTATTTATTTTAAGAAAGAGTAAGCAAGCACAAGTTGGGGAGGGGCAGAGAGAGACGGGGAGAGAGAGAATCCCAAGCAGGCTCTACACTCTCAGTTAAGAGCCCAATGCAGGGCTCGAATTCACAAACCACGAGAGCACGACCTGAGCCTAAGTCTGACGCTTAACTGACCAGGCCACACAGGTGCCCCCTACATTATCTTTAAACATACAGTTCAGTGGCATTGAGCACATTCACACTGCTGTGCAACCGTCACCACTATCCATCTCCAGGACTTTATTTATGATCCCAAACTGAAGCTCTGTACTCATTAAAGAATAACTCCCCCTTCCCCTCTTATTCGGTCCCCAATAACCACTGTTCTCCTCTCTGTCTCTATGAATTGACTCTTCTAGGTATCTCATATAAGTAGAATCATATCATATTTGTCCTTTTACATCATTTATTTACTAAACATAAAGCTTTTTCAAGGTCCATCCATGCTGTAGCAAGTATCAGAATTTCACTGCTTCTTAAGTTTGAATAAGAATCCATTTTATGTGTGTACCTCGTTTGGTTTATCCATGCATCCATCAGTGGATATTTGGATTGTTTCTGCACACAAAACTTTCGTATGGTGGCTATTTTTGACCTCATATTTTGATGAAGATCTTGAAGTTTAGAGAGATTATCTAAAGTCTTCATATTCACACAGCTGTTAAGCAGGTGGAATAATCAGA